>NW_027397086.1:28061885-28528467 GCF_003265705.2 Callorhinus ursinus | reverse complement strand
ACCACTTTGTCTCGACAAACACAATTTAGATGTGCTGTTTCTAATGAAAACCAAAACAGAGCAAATAATTAAGTTAAAAACAACAGCATCAATTTAGTGGTTTACCAATTAGCAATTCACTCCAACATGTATTGAGTAAATGCCGAGCTCACAGAACACCATGCTTAGCGCTCCTAGCTTAATTGGCCTCTCTGCAACATTTAGCATGGCTGGCCTCTGTCATCTACACCACCACTTTCCCTTAGTCTTGGTGACACACACTTCTCAGACGCTCTGTGGGTTTCTTGTGCAGGTTCTTTCCTCTTCCCCTGCACTCCCCTTGAACCGTGGCCCTGCCCATAGGCCCCTTGTTTTTTGGCTGGCTCTCTCTCTGATGGTTTCCTTTGCTCCTATGACTTTGGTGACCATTTCTACCCTAATGATTCCCAGGTCCATAACTCTAGCCCAGATATCCAGAAAGAATTTTAGATCTATAAGCCTCCATCCGAAGGTCCTACAGGCATTTAAACTCAGCATTTCAGAAGCTGAACTTCTTATCCCTAAGGTCAACCCTCCTCCAAATCATGATCTTCCTCTTGTGCCTCCTATTAGTGCATCCAAGCAAGAACCATGGATGTTTGACTCTCTTTCCTACTGCCACATCCAGTGACCCTAAACATGTCTGTTCTTCCTCAGTACTCTCAGTAACCTCCAAATATGTTAGTTACTATACTAACTTCACTTACCTGGATGATGGCAACAGCCTTCTAACAAGCCTCTTTGCCTCCATTCTTGCCTGCTCTGATCTATTCTTGATGTAGCAGCCAGAGAGATTTTCCCAAAAGGCAAACTAGATCATGTCTACTCTCCTGTCTACAACACTTCAATAGCTCACCCATGCCTTCAGGATAAGGTTCAAACATCTGAGAATGTCTTATGAGTTCCTCTGTCTCTGACCAATGCATCCCCCCACCCCAACTCCTTCTCTAGAGTCCATCTACTGCCATCTGTAGTAGTTAAGACTGAGGTTCCAGCTGCTATAACAAAGACACAAATATCGAAGTGGCTTTTAAACAAGACAGATGATTTTTTTCCCCTCTCTTATATATCGATCCAAGCATAAGTAGTTCAGGACTGCTATAGGAACCTGATTCCTTCTATCCTGTTGCTCTGTCATTCTCACTATGCAGTTTCCATCCAAGGTGGTCTAAGGTGGTTGCTCCTACTTCCATCATCCCTTCCCTTTCCAGGCAACAGTGAAGGGCTAGAGAGACAAAGGAAGGATCCAGAAAAGGTAGTATATGACATCCAACCATATTAACCATAATTTAGCTCCTTGCTCATGCTTGGCTGCAAGGGTACCTATGAAATAGTGTTTTGCTGAGCAGCCATGTGCTTACTCATACTTGTTTCAACTTAAGACCTTGCAGCCACTGAGAAGGTTTTCTGTCCCACAGGGAAGGTGTGCTTCCTCTCCTAAAGAGTTATTACACTCAATTTTAGTTATTGGATTACTTATCTATTTTCTCATCCAGGTTATGAGATTCTTTAGAGCTAGAACTGCTCTAGCTCTCATTTCTGTTTCCTTAATGTTTGGCATAATGCCTTATGCATAATGGGCTATCTATACATGTTCATTGGTTGGATTAACAAAAACAATTAACTAAAAGTAGGACCCCCAAATGGTATACACACAGTATGAACTTAACTATGGGGAAAAAAAAGACAAACAACCAAAAAAACCCAACATAAAACTAGTCCTGAATGGAAACGTGTCAAAATATTAGCAGAGGTTGCTTACAGGCAATGAGATTTAGGGTAGTTACTTTCTCCTTTTAGCAGTATTCTTTTAATTGGGACAGGGGAATCACATTAAAAACAAAGGGAGAAATCTTGCTTCTTTAAATTCATATTAAGGGACGCCTGGGTGGCTCAGTCGGTTAAGCATCTGCCTTCGGCTCAGGTCATGATCCCAGGGTCCTGGGATCGAGCCCCGCATCGGGCTCCCTGCTCAGCAGGAAGCCTGCCTCTCCCTCTCCCACTCCCCCTGCTTGTGTTCCCTCTCTCGCTGTGTCTCTCTGTCAAATAAATAAATAAAATCTTTTTAAAAAATAAAATAAATTCATATTAAGAGCTTTAAAAGTTTCACTTAACAACTCACCATTACATTGTTTTTGAGCCATTGCTCTTTCAAAACACCAAGGAACCAAATTAGAGTGAACTTTTTTAGGTTAACATTTATAGTTAGCAATCACTAAGTCCAGCCTGGTCATTCTATAGACGGGAAAACTGAGGTCCAGAGAGAAGAAGGGGTCTCCATGTATATGGTCTTTTAAAAAAAAAATGCACTTAAAAATTGCACAATACGGTATTGTTGGTTATAGACACAATGTTGTACAACAGAGCTCTAGAATTTACTCATCTTGTATAACTGAAACTGTATGCCTATTGAACAGCAACACTCCATTTTCCCCAGGCAACTACCATTCTACTCTGTTCCTATGAGTTTGACTATTTTAGATACCTCATATAAGAGGAATCATGTAGTATTTGTCCTTCCTGTGACTGGCTAATTTCATCACAGTGTCCTCCAGATCCAACTATGTTGTGGTAAACAGCAAATGGCAGATGAATGGCATCTATTCAATAATCGACCTTTATTGGTTATTGTAGATAGTACTGCAATGAACATAGGTGTGCTAATATCTCTTCGAGATCCTGATTTCAAGTCTTTTAGATATATACCCAGAAGAAGGATTGTTAGATCATGTGATAGTTCTGGTCTAGTTTTTAAAGGAATCTCCATATTACTTTCCATAGCAGCTGCCTCATTTTACATCCCCACCAATAATGTACCAGGGTTCCAATTTCTCCAGATTTTTCCCAGCCCTTGTTACCTTTGGTTTTTGGTGGGGTGGGGGTGGGGGAGTGGGGGTTTGGATAATAGCCATCCCAACAGGTTTTTTTGTGATATTTCACTGTGGTTTTGATTTCCATTTCCTTGATGATCAGTGATATTGAGCATCTTTTTATATACCAGTTGGCCATTTGTCTGTCTTCTTTAGAAAAATGTCTATTTAAGTCCTCTGCCCATTTTTTAACTTTTTTTTTTTTTTTTGCTATTGAGTTATAGGAGTCCCTTATATATTTTGGATATTAGCCCCTTATCGGATATATGGTTTAAAAATATTTTCTCCCACTCTATAGGCTACTTCTCACTCTGTTATTTCTTTTGTTGTACATGAGCTTTTTAGTTTGATGTAATCTCACTTGTTTATTTTTGTTTTTATTGCTTGTGCTTTTGCTGTCATATCCAAGATATAATTGTCTAGACCAATATCATGAAGCTTTTCCCCCTTTTTCTTCCTCTAGTTTTATAGATTCAGGTCTTATGTTTAAATATTTA
Source organism: Callorhinus ursinus (assembly GCF_003265705.2). Classification (NCBI taxonomy): domain Eukaryota; kingdom Metazoa; phylum Chordata; class Mammalia; order Carnivora; family Otariidae; genus Callorhinus; species Callorhinus ursinus. The sequence goes on along the minus strand of NW_027397086.1, from coordinate 28,525,082 downwards.
ATCTATTTTGAGTTGATTTTTGTGTAAGATGTAAGATATGGGTCCAATATCATTCTGTTGCATATGGATATGTTTTTTGCAACAGCATTTATTAAAGAGACTATCCTTTCCTCATCATGTATTCCTGGCACCCTTGCTGAAGATCAGTTCACTGTGTATGCATGGGTGTATTTCTAAGGCTCTCTATTTTGTTCCTTTGGTCTACATGTCTGTTTTTATGCCAATACCTTACTGTTTAAATACTGTAGCTTTGTAATATACTTTGAAATCAAGAAGTGTGATGCCTCTAGTTTGTTCTTCTTTCTCAGGGATGCTTTGGCTATTCAAGGTCTTTTGTGGTTCTATGTGAATTTTAGGATTATTTTTTCTCATTTCTGAAAAAAAAATATCATTGCAATTTTGATAGGGATTGCATTGACTCTGTAGATCACTTTGGCTAGCATGGACACTTTAACAATGTTAAATCTCCAAATCATGAATATGGGCTATATTTCCATTTATTTTTGTCTTCTTTAATTTCTTTCATCAATGTTTTCTGGTTTTCAGTATACAAGTCTCTCATTTCCTTGGTTAAACTTATTCCCAAGTGTTTTATTCTTTTTGTTGCTATAGTAGATGTGATTGTTTTCTTAATTTCCTTTTCAGATAATTCGTTGTTAGTATATAGAAATGAATCTCATTCTTGCATGTTGATTTTGTATCCTGAAACTTTACTGAATCTGTTTATTAGCTTAAACTGATTAGCATGTGGCTCTGGATATATCAGATTTGGTTTTATTCTTTAGGAAATGCCTTTGATTGATATTTTTATATTTCAGTTGTTTTCATTTTCAGCCATGATGGACTGCCGGTCCAGAAACAATGCATCCCACTGTGTGCACGGCTTAATTTGGTGCCTTGGCCAGCGAATTGGAAGTAAATGATGAGATCAGTCCTTGTGGCCCACTGCAGATGCCACCACATCATAGCATTCTGAGACAAGGCCATTTGTCTGCAGCTTTTCTAGGAAGAAGCCTCTGGCAGAGCCCATCAAAATAAAAGGTGAGGCTGCCAGATGTATTTCTTTTTCTTCACGTGATTGTGGAGGCCATTTTGTGGTAGTTTAAAAAATATATATGAATTTGTTCTTCTTTCCACTTGGCTCTTTACCCATCAGTTATGTGGGCTTAGAGAGGGCACAGAGGGGCAAGTCATTTTTTTTAAAAGACTTTAAAATCAGACAAATTCAAGGGGAACTGGAAGCTTGTTTTGCCATCTCTCTGTTGTATGCCACATTCTGGGAAATTAGACTTCTTCCTCAGTGTCAACGCTGCATGAGCACGTCTAGCTCAGCCTCTTTACTCACAGTGTCTCCTGTCCCTTGAATTCTCTCTCCCAGCCTCCCCAGCTCAATGGTTTTACCTGCCTTCCTGACATTTCTGGCTCTCTCTGGTCTCATCTGCCTCAGAACTCTTAGTTCATGATTGATATATATGCACCACCTCTTTTACACCTCCCATGTGCACCTTAGGCTGTGATAAAAAAAAAAAATTGTTCATGTGCATCTGCTGTTTGCCCACACTGTGGCTTTCCTGAAAGCAAAGACTGTGTCTGATCCATCTCCGTGTCTTCAGCGACTTGCACTCACTAAGCCCCAGGACATTCTGGTTGAATCAATCAGATCGTCCAAGATCCAACCCTTGAGGGCAGCTTTGCTCTGGGATTTGAGCCAAGATTCCTTTCCCAGCTAGCCCAGAGCTTCTAGCTCTCATCCACAGATCTTTGGAACCAAGGCCTTCAGCTTGAGGGAAAGTAGAAAAGACAGTGTGGTACTGATGGAGAAAAGACCTGGGTGCAAGTCCAATCTCATCCACTGCTAATTGAGTCATTTCATGTCTTCCAAAAATAGTTTTGTTTTGTTTTGTTTTTCCAACTGCAAAATGATTGTTGTTGAGCTTCACAGGTTGTTGTAAGGATTCAGTGTAGTATACTCAAAATAACTTGCAGGCAGGTTAAAACTCAAAAAAGCAACTTTGTGCATCTGTGAATATTACCTTTATCCTTCTCCATTTATAGGCATCACACTTTTCTCTTTCCTTTCCGTCCATGTCTAACCTGTCTACAACATTGCTATTCACAACTCACCCTAGCACAAGATGCCCTTGCCTACAGCAAACAGCAGTTCCCAGAAGTTCAAATTTCATAACTGCAAATGGAGTCATTCAAGAATATCAGGATTAGTGCCATGCCTAATGTCTGCTATGAGGGTCCAGAAATAGTGATAAAAATCAAATGATCCCTCTTATAGAGAGCCAACATGTCCTGAAGGGATTCATTGGTGACAATAAAAGGGTATATGGAAATGGAATTGCTGCAAATCATACTGGTCATCCTATGTAGAGATCCATTGTTTAAGCTCCCTTTGTCCACAATGCTGCCAGCACACACACATCCTACATTTCCTTTTCTATGGCTAAGGCCACTCAGAGCAGCCTTGTTTTTGTGAATAGAGCTTGGTCATATAAATACAACATGGATCCTTCACCTTTCCACTTTTTGATATGTAGAATTTATATAATGTGAGGATTCATCTTATCTCTTGGTTCTAGACATGGAAGAGCTCATATATGAGTCTAACAAAAATATCCTTGGTGCCAAGATGTCAGGAGAGCCAGATCCATAAGGGGCTTTTCTAGGACTCTTGCATAATGAAATATGCCCAGAGTCCAGAAGAAGAAAATGTTGGGTGAGACCTTGCAAGACAAACACTTCTGAATCGGGGGCAAAGGTCACTGTGACAGACTGCTCCTTCTGTCTCTCCTACAAACACCACTTCTCATGGGATGTGGGTTGTCATAGTGATGGAGGTGGAGTGACACTGAACCTAGAGGGAAATAGGAAATATGCTATCTTCTGTGGCTTCTCTTCTCACCTGCCATGCTTCCTTTACATCTCCTTTCCCAAGCAGTCTTCCACGTCAATCTTCAACGGCCATGGGCTTTCTGCCAACGCTTCTCCCACACATTCCTACCCAATGGCTCATTTCTAGATGTTCCTTCACTGATTAGTTCCTTTCAGATTTATAACTTCTTAGGATTATCTACAGATTTTAGATTTGACCTCTCTCTTCTATCAAAATTATGAACTGCAGGCCTTGGGCAAGGGAAGCACCCAGGTTCTTGGGACACTGCCCTTGCTAAGACTTCTGAGCATCCAGGTCCCTAATTTCTGAAAGAGAAAACTGGATACACTATAAACATATCCTCTGTGATTATAGCTCAATCTGACACTTCAGAAGAATATACTTTCTTTGTCACTAAATGAGAAGCTCAGTGGTCCCAAACTAAGGGTTGAATTATACATTGTTTACTCAGCTAGAAAATATCTTTTTGAGAAAGATCTTGGAACTGGAATTGGCTGTAGGCTCGGCAAGGGTGGACAGTGCAAAATGTACAGCCTCTTGGGCAGTCTTGGTAAATGAGAAGGGCTCTAATGAATGGGAGGGAGATGAGCAGCCCCATTTTACCTTGTGCTGGTCAATCCATAGCTGGATTGCCACACTCCCAATTACAAGTCCCTTCATAGAAGTCAAATAACCTGAGTCCACAATGGGAAGAGGAGCAGGATGGATAAAGGGTCGGATGTGTTACAGATCTGAAGAAACTGGGAATCTTTAGCTTCCAGGGGAGAAGGCATTTGAGACTCCGTTAAGAGTTGCCTTCAGATACCTGAAAGGTTGCCATTTGGAAATGAGATCAACCATGTTCCATGTGAAAACTGAAACCAATGGCTGAAATTAATTTTGGCTCAACGTTAAGTACACCTTTTCTAACAGAGCTGCCTATCAGTAGAAGAGGCTGCCTTGTGAAGGAAGGAGCCCCTCACTAGTGGGAGTGTTCAAACAGAGGTCTGATAGCAAACCATTAAGGACACTGTCTAAGAGTCCAACTTTGGAGACTCAAACCTGGCGACCTCTGATAGCTTTCTGAATTCCACAATGTTTTCATGCCAAAAGAGAGTCCAAAACCTAATGCCAAATAGCAGCCTTTTCCCCATCCCCCTTTCTGTTCCCAGCACACTAATTTTCTCTCTTTTGGTGCTGGTAGGAAGCAGGACTCCATGAGAGCTGGTAAGTGAGACAAGGCTCTGCCCAGCCCTCTCAGCATGATTGGCAATTAGCTGGACTCCAGCCTTCCAGGACTCACAAGCTCTCAGCAGGTCGTGGTACTCCACAGTGCTTATTTAGAACCCAGGGAAGGAGGCAGCCACAGGTAGCAGGAGCTTAATTCTGAACCCATGCTAACCAAACATTAACATTTGCATTTAAAAAACGGAGCAGGAAAAAGAGCAATGAAAACTCTACTCAATTAAAGCTGTTTGCAAATGCAAATATGCCTGACATGAAGAGAAAGGGGCTCCTGAGTGGCTACCCCTCTCTGTTGACATTTGTGACCAGCCAGAAGAGGGGAGTGCATATATATGCTAGAAGAAGGAACTGGAGTGGGCGGGGAGTGGAGGATGAGGAGGGACAGAGAGATAATTTGGTCCTATACCATGAAACCTATAATTTCACTCTGACATGAAAATTAGCTCGGTAGCTAATTAGCTTTCTAATATCATTTGCTGCCATAGAAAGGACAAAAGTTTATGAATTTATGAACCCAACTGATAAAGAAAAAAAGACTACAAGTTTATAAGAGGGGATTAGCTGATTCAAATGACAGGGGCCATTTCAGGGAATTAGGCCTGACACTGCCTTTGTGTCCCGAAGAGCCCACAGAGGTGGGTCTTGAGTTGTGTCTGTACACCATCACATCTGTGGCTGGCTTAGCTTCTCTGTGGAGCCTTCCAGTATTTGGAAAAGCCTGCTGGAAAGGGCTTCCTCATACTGTTCTGGGCTTTCCTCCGCAGCAACCCACCACTGGTCCTAATTGTGCCCTCTTGAGCCACTGAGCACACTTTCCCTCCCCCTGCCTAAGACAAGCCTACTGTGACTTGAAGTAATTTATAAATCAGGCCACGAGTCCACTCTGCAGCTGGGCTTCTTACCCTATCAAACATCTTCCCTTTACCTCTCTGAGCTACTCTAGCTCCCTTGGCCTTCTCTACCAAGCTCTATGTGATCCACTTAGGTTTAGAGCCTTCTGAAAGCTTCTAGAATTCACCCTGAACTCAGGGAATCTCTTTTTTGTTTTTATTTTCTTTCAAATATAATCATAGTATGTCAGAAAAAAATGGCATAATATGAGGACTAACTTTCACAACTCTCACAGCAACACTGATTTTAGCAACCACTCAGGGATGACAATACCTTTACTGGAGCCCAGGAGTATAGTTGAGAGGTTCTAGGACCTGGGTGGAGCAAAAAATCCAAGAATAGATGCATTGAGGGTTATAATAGAGCAATTTCACTTTACCAGTGCCAACTGTCGCCCAGGGTGGCACAAGCCAGTACCAAGACAGACCCCCTTTGCCCATGATTTTTCCTACAAGGAAAAGTGAGAGCAAAATAAGTACCCAACTTCCCTAGTCTTGTAGACATTGCCCAAGACCCACTTTTGTTGCACTCCACCCAGAACACTCAGGGGATGGGTATAGCTGATTCATCTGGGAACAGCTAGGAGCAGAAAAAAGGGGTAAGGGTTCACAGCATTCAGCACATGGATCCTCAACAACCATCCACAGATACTAACTGGCTTGCAAGCTCCACTAAAAGCCTTAGAACAGATCAATAAAACTAAGAGTTAATTTTTTGAAGAGATAAACAAAATTGACAAACCTTTAGTTAGAATAAGAAAAAGGGTGAAAAGACTCAAATAAATAAAATTACAAATGAAAGATGAGACAATTATAACTGATTCCACAAAAATACAAAGGATCATAAGACAATACTATGAGTACTTATACACCAACAATTGGATAATCTAGAAGAAATGGCTGAATTCCTGGAAACATACAACCTACCAAGATTGAATCCAAAGAAATGGGAAATCTGAACAGACCAATAATAAGTAAGGAGATTGAACCAGCAATCAAAACCCTCCAAACTAAGAAAAGCTCAGGACTAAACAGCTTCACTGGTGAATTCTACCAAATATTTAAAGAATTAACACCAATTCTTCTTAAACTCTTCCAAAAACAGGAAGAGGAGGAGAACACTTCCAAACTCATTTTAGGCGGCCAGTATTATACCAAAGCCAGACAAAGATCCTACAAGAAAAGAAAATTACAGACCAATATCCCTGATGAACATAGATGAGAAAATCCTCAAAAAGATAATACCACACCCACTCAACAGCACATCAAAAGGATCATACAGCATGACCAAGTGGAATTTATCCTTGGGATAAAAGATTAGCTCAACATATGGAAATCAATACATGTAATATACCACATTAACAGATTGAAAGATAGAAATCATATGATCACCTCAGTAGATGCAGAAAAAACATTTGACAAAATTCAACATCTTTTTATGACAAAAGCTTTCAAGAAATTAGGTATGGAAAAAATGTATCTCAACATAGTAAAGGGCGTATATGGCAAGCCCACAGCAAACATCATAGTCAATGGTGAAAAGCTTCCCCTACAATCAGACACAAGACAAGGATGCCCACTCTTACCACTTCTATTCAACATAGTATTGGAAGTCCTAGACAGAACAATTGTGCAAGAAAAAGAAATAAAAGGCATCCAAATTAGAAAGTAAGGAGTAAAGTTTTCTCTGTTTGTAGATGACATGATTCTATATATAGAAAACTCTAGAGTTCACCAAAAAGCTGTTAGAGCTAATAAATTTAGTAAAGTTACAGGACACAAAATCAACAGAAAAACCAATTGTGTATCTATACACTAATAATTAACTGCCCCCCCAAGAAAAAGAAATTAAGAGAATAATCCCATCTATAAGAGCACAAAAAATTCAAATACTTAGAAATAAACTTAACCAATGAGGTGAAAAATCTGTACACTGAAAATTATAAAACATTGATAAAAGATCTAGGAATCCCACCTCTGGGTGTGAAACCCATATCTTAAGATATCTGCACTCCCTAGTTCATTGTAGCATTATTCATAATAGCCAAGATCTGTAAACAACCTATGTGTCCATTGACAGGTAAACGAATTAAAAAAAACGCATATATGATGTGTGTGTATGTATATATATCACATTATATAAAATGGAACATTATTTAGCCATAAAAAAGCAGGATATTCTGCCATTTTTTACAACATCGATGAAACGAGATGATAAACTAAGTAAAATAAGCCAGAAACACAGAAATACAAATACTGTATGATTTAACTTAAATGTGGAATATCAAAAAGTAAAACTTACAGAAGCAGAGTGGAATAGTAGTTGCCAAGGGCTGGAGGCTGGGGAAAATAGAGAGATGTTGGTCAAAGTGTATAAACTTTCATTTATAAGATAAGTAAGTTCTGGGCATCTAATGTACAAAATGGTGATAACAATTACCAATTACCAATACCATATTGTACAGTTGAAATTTGCTAAGGGAGTAAATCTTAAGTGTTCTCAACAGGAAAAAAAAAAGGTAACTAAGTGAGGTGATGAGTATGTTAAGTAGCTTGATGTAGTAATTATTTCACAATGCATATGTATACCAACACATCACATTGTACAATTTAAATATATATAATTTCTATTTGTCAATTATACCTCAATAAAGCTGAAAAAAATTGAAGAAGATACAAATAAATGGAAAGATATCCCATGTCTATGGATTGGGAGAATTAATATCCTAAAACTCATATGAAACCACAAAAGACCCCCAATAGCCAAAGTAATCTTGAATAAGAACAAAATTGGAGGCATCGCACTTCCTGATTTTAAATTATATTACAAAGCTACAGTAATTAAAACAGTAAGATATTGGCATAAATATAGAAATATAGACCAGTGGAACAGAATAAAGAGCTAGAAATAACCCACATACATATGGTCTAATTTTTTACAAAAGCACCAAGAATACAAAATGGGGAAAGGATAGTCTCTTCAATAAATGGTGTTGGGAAAAATTGATATCCACAAACAAAAGAATGAAACTGGACCCATATCTAACACTATACATGAAAGTCAACTCAAAATGGATTAAAGACTTAAACATAAGACCTGAAAGCATAAAACTTCTGGAAGAAAATATAAGGGAAAAAAACTCCTTGCCTCTGGTCTTGGCAATGATTTTTGGTTATGGTACCCTAAGCACAGGAAACCAAAGCAAAGTTAAACAAGTGGAATTACATCAGACTAAAAAGCTTCTGCACAACATAGGAAACAATCAATAAAATGAAAAGACAACATATGTAATGGGAGAAAATATTTGCAAACCATGTATCTGATAAAAGGTTAATATCCAAAATATATAAGGAACTCCTACAACTCGATACCAACACAAAACAGAACAAAAAAACAAAAAAAACAACGAAATAACCTGATTTTAAAATGAGCAAAGGGCTTGAAGAGATGCAAATGGTCAACAAATGCATGGAAAAATGCTCAACATCACTCATCTTCAGGGAAATGGAGATCAAAACCACAACGAGATGCCACCTCACACCTCAGGATGACTGTTTAACTAAAACAAAACAAATGTTGGCAAGGATATGGAGAAAAGGGAGCCCAGGTACACTGTTGGTGTGAATGTAAACTGGTACATCCATTATGGAAAACAGTGTGGAAGTTCCTCAAAAAGTTAAAAATAGAACTACCATATGACTTAGCAATTTTACTTTTGGTATTTGTCCAAAGGAATTGAAATAAAAATCTCAAGGAGATTCCTGCACTCTCGTGTTCATGGCAGCATTACTCATAGTAGCCAGGACATGGCAATAAGCATCGAAGGATGAATGTGTAAAGAAAATGTGTGATAAACATGCAATGGAATATTATTCAACCTTACAAAAGAAAGGAATCTTGCCATTTGCAATAATACAGATAGACCTGGAAGATTTCAGGCTAAGTGAAGTAAGCCAAACACAGAAAGACAAATACTGTATGATATCACTTATAAGTGGATTCTAAAATAGTCAGTCATAAAAGAAGAGTAGAATTGTGGTTGCCGGGGGCTGGGAAGAGGAGAAAATGGTGATGTGAAGGTCAAAGTGTGTAAAGTTTTAGTTATGTAGGATAAATATCTACTATACAGCATAGTGACTACAGTTCACAATACCATATACTTCACATTTGCTAAGAGAATAGATCTTATGCTAAGCATTCTTACCACAGAATAATAATAATAAAAAGAGTGGGAGGAAACTTTGGGAGGGGATGTGTTTATGGCCTCAGTAGTGTCACTGGTTTCATGGGTACAGCTTTTTACATGTTAATCATACCCCAATAAAGTATTTTTAAATATATATAATCATAGTCACACTTAATGAGCACATATTATGTGTACACAGATATTATATGTCTGTATACATTATTTTATTTAACCCTCACAGGAACCCTAGGAGTTAGATGTTCAATTATTATTCCCACTTAACAGCTGAGAAAACTGAGTCTCAGAGAAGCTAATTGTCTTGTCCAAGGTTACAGAGCTGGCAAATTATATAGCCAGCAAGAGCTGGTAAAATTATATAGCCAGCATTTTGAACTCAGGTCTGTCATTTTTTACCAATATCACCACCTTACTAATATAGGACCTTTTGCAGCTCCTTGATTATCACTGTTGTTAGCTCTGTCAATCTCTAATTTCCCAAGGTATGGGTGAAGAATGTGAGCCTCACAGAGCGTGAGTGATCTGCCCCTGTCAACAGCAGGCAATCGGTTGTTCTGGGGTTGGAACACGCTCTCTGCGCCACAGCACACTGATGTACACCTACTACATATTTTGTCCTAACACTGTTTCCTTTGGATTAACCAACTCTCAGGATTATGACTTCCAGAAAATAGAACCAAAAACATTGACACTTGAGATTAACACAAAGTGGATGTTGAATGCCTGCATGTAATTAAACTTATTTTTAAGGCCCCTTCCTATGGACCCCTAAATACGATGTAATTGCATTCCAAGGCTTTCTGTATACAGATAGATATCAACTCCTGGCCACATGTAACTGCCAGGCTTTGGGTCCAAACTATCACAGTCCAGCTGATGGAGTGGGTGTGGCTTCAAGAAGCACTGGAGGTGGGAGTCCTTCAAAGAAGGCCAGGGCGCCCCTTAGCCCTGCCCAGATCCCCATCCACACAAAGGACTTTCCTGCCCTTTCTCCCATTCCTTGTCCCCTCATCAGTCCCCCAGCTTTGAAGCTGGATTTACCCAGTGACTACAACTCCCACGCTGACCCCTAAGTTCCCAGACGGGTTATCTCCCGGGATGGGCCCACTAATGGTTTCTTTTTGGCCTCTCCAACCAGGTCTGGGCACTGTGACACATGCTTCCTATAATCTACCCTGCCCCTCCCCAGATTTCTTGATACCCACAGTTTGTAGTAACCTCAACCTCAGATAGGACAGTTTAAAAATAAAGAATATCATCCATTTATCTGGTAAAGTCTACAGTACACAGAACCCCCATTGAGTGAAATTAGGCCCTCAGTAAAAAACATTAATTAAGCTGAATTTCAAAAAATATCTGTATCAAGTTACCACCCTCTTCCCAAACACTGTTATGAATTAGAGTTCTTTACATGATTACATTCTCTAATTGTCAGAAATTTATTTTGGGATACCTTAAAAAAACAAATTTGAAGATGAATCAAGCAATGCTCCCTGATACTGAAATCGCTTAAACTTCTCATGGACTCTAAGAAGCAAACTTACTTTTAAAACATCCTCTTCCAGGTTAGGGGTCTTAGGGGACTGACTGCAACTGTTAACTTGGCTACTTCTATAAAAAGGGTTGTGATAGTTAACGATAGTACTGTTAAAGAATGATTAGCATCTTTAGAATAGGATTCATGAATATTACTCATTGCAGTTTATGGAACCCAACCAAAAGCACAGTCAACAGACCAACGCCTGGTTGATATCCAGAAATAACCAAACCTGACAATGTGGTCAGCTACATTCAACAGCCCAGGCAAAGAGTGGAATGGGACTCAAGGGAGTAAGCACTTCCCACAGCATTCTGAAGATGGTCATCTGGTACAAGTGACCCCAAATTCAATTTTTTCATTCCCAATAGTGCCCTTAAAAAAAATAAAAGTCAGTCTTAACTACTAAGAGTTTTGATGCTGTCGTGCTTATCTAAGAATACATCCCTGCTTTCTGTTTTTATATGATCTTTATGACATAGTTGAGCTTCATGAATATTTGGGTAATGATTTCTTTCAAAATTTTTGCTGAACTTGCTTTCCTCACAAATGAGTAAGAGTCCCCATTCTTTAGGTAGCCTCTCCTATTACTGCCCTGCTCTGTTAAACCCTGCCATTCCCTTTCTTTGTCCCTCCAAAATGGGTTCCACCCAAAGTAGACTTGCTACCTCATCTTCTAAATGTGTCTTGTATTCATTTCTCCATACATCTTCCACTCTCCTCCTCGTTTCTTCTGTAGACTTCAGTTTCAGCTGACACATCTGAACTCGCTCTGACAGCCTGAACTCAAAAAGAGTTCCTTTGGCTTTGCTATTATATTGCTGTGTCTGGTGTTCAGCCTCAATGATTTTGTTGGCTTTTCTCACCTCATTCTTTTCACTTCCCACAACAATTCTTGAAAAGCATCATCTTGTTTTCTCCCATTGGTCACCAAACCCCTTCAATAATATAATGGAAAGGGGTATGGGGTGGGAAGGATGGCTTTTGAAAACTGGAACGCAAATGGCACTGCTAACCAGCTGTGTGATCTAAGGAAAATCACATAGCATCTCTGAGCCTCTATTTGCTGGTTTGTAAAAGGGAGATTATCACCTCCAACTAACAGGGGTTGGAGCAAGATGATCATGAAATGATAAAAGGGAAAGAGCTCCATGAACCACAAAGAACTGTTCAGAAGTAAATTGGTGTTATTCTAGCAACATCCCTGCTTTCATCTGGGTAGCTATTAGCAGCTGTATTATTCTTCCATCCATAGGATCTAATGTTCTCATCTCTTCTCTTTCCAGGGAGGTATGGTCCAATGACCCTGGTATCAGTGTCCCAGAAGGTACAGTTGGGTTCCTCTGCAGCAGAAGTTCTTAGCTTGCTAGGGCTCTGCTCTATAGATAATTTCTTAAAATGCCCCTATGGCATGTCTTATTCCCCCTCCGTCCCTGGAGAAAAGCACCAGTGAGTGGTTAATCCAAGCCATCCTCACCACCTTGCCATTTCACACATGTCTGGAGGTGACAAGATGGTGCTAGAAGGACACAATTTTGAGGGATGATGGGCCTGGGTTCGAGTCCTGCCACCAACCTTTACTAGCTATGCCATCCTGGGCAAGCTTCTTAACTTCTGGGAGCCTCAGGTTTCTCCTCTATGAAATGGGAGACAACAATACCTCTCAGAGGCTCTCACTACATAAGATCATTGTAATGATTATTATATTAAAGGAATGGAGGGAACTCATTTAAGGAACATCTGGTTTTACTGATGTTTTTCCTGGGATTAATACTTCCCAATAACTTGTTAACCAAGTCCAAGTCTTTGTCATTGTGCCACTTATAGGTCCAAGGAGGGAAACCCTTCATAGTCCCCCCAGATGACTTACTTTTCTCCTAGAACATCTTCCAAGATAAATTTCATTTCTCATACCATGCTCCATATCTCCAGAAAATAGAAATAAGATAAATATAATTCTTGGATTAATTTCAAACTGAACTGCTCACTCTTCCCCAAATAAGCCCCTCATGTTCTTGCCCAAATCCTACCTGTCTTCCAAGTCTCATGCTCTCTGCTTCCCCTGATGTTCAGAATTCTTGGCTAACATGTCTTATCTCCTTCTCTGTCCTGATAGTTGCTGGAGGGCAGAGATCCTGCTTACCATCTTACTGAGGGAATTCAGAGTGGGGCTTAAGGGGAAAAGGAAGTGGGGAAGGTGGTACCAGTGACTGATACAGGAAGAAGAAAGATAAATCACTGAAGTCAGGGAAGATTTGAATCTGAGTGTCACCCTGTGTTCAGATAGGATTTTCATTAAGGGAAAACACAATCTAGTGTAAGAAACCAAATGAGAAAAGAGCAATGGGGAGTTTTACCCTGGAAAGGGGCAAAATATTCTCATGGGGCTTCCCATATATGATGTTCCACAAGACCATGATTAAAATCCACAAATAATGAAAAGATGGATGTGAACATAGGATTAACATTAGCGTTCAATTAGTGCAGAAATGATCATCAGTTAAGCCAATGGGAGAGTCTCCTAACAGCAGAGGTGTTCAAACTGTGCTGGAGGGCTCTCCTCCTCTGGGCAATTTCAGAGTGTTTAACTTTTCGTGTATTGTAGTTGTCCTCTTCTGCGGCTCCACGGGGACAAGGCTGAGTCTGATTCCTGCCTGCCTTCTTGGCACCCAATAGAGGGTCAGCCGGTCCTTCTCCGGGGCTGAGTGCTAGACCATGCCTCCTGTCCACGTTCTGTCACCACCAGAGCAAGCCCTCTGTACTCAAGGGGAGGCCTTGAATTGCTGAGTTTTGATTCCGAGTCCGCATCTTTCCGAGACAACACAACCAGCATGCTAGCTGAGAGGCCTCCACGAATGTCTGCTGACAGAGACCTGCCCATCTCCTTGTACCCTCTTCCCTTACTTGTCCAACCCTGGCAGGGATGCCTCCTCAGCCCCACCCCTACCTGTGGGCTCAACCTGAACTCCAGCTCTGGACCCTTCCCTGGCCTGAGGTAAAGGGGAGCAGAGGCCCCAGTATAAGCCAACATGGCAACTCAACTGATTCAGACCTACTCTCCAGAAGACAAGACCTCCAGTCTTTTACCATCCAGTTAGTGCTATAACAGCAACGGATTTGGAATGCCATCACTTTAATAAATCACCTGGTTTCATTCTTCCTTGTCCCAGTACAGACATGACTTTTGCATAACAAAACCATAGAAAACTTACAATTTTTATTCTGCATTTTTTTTTTTTTTGCTTCACATTATAAATATTTGTTTCTATCTTGTCTGGTTTCTAGTGGTCTAGTGGCTGTATAATATTCAAACAGGTTGACAGACCACAATTAATCAGCTCTCTATTTTTGGACCCTTAGTTACTTCCAAAATGATGCTAAGCAGCTCTGCAAAGAACATCTTTTTTTCTGGATTCAGAATTATTTTCAAGCAAGGATTTTCAGAAATGGAATCAGTGAATCAAAGAAGAAGGGCATTGCAAAGTTCTTATATATAGTGTCATATTAAAGTTAGCTTACATTGCTATGAGCAATATATAAGTGTTCCAGTTTCAACACAACATCACCTAAATTATCATGACTATCTAACATTTTAGCTAATTTAGAATGTATAATAGTAACTCATTTAAAAAAAATTGTCCTTCTTTAATCACTGGTGAGGTTGGAAGGTTTCCCTCATGCTTGTCGCTAATAACATTGCCTCTTAAATATTCTGACAGCACCAGAATTTCTGCTCTGGTGGGCCAGCTTCCCAATTTTGGGGTTCTTACATTTATAACCTGCTTTCCCTGGCTCTGGCTTTATAACCCATTTGCTAATCCCCTGACACCACTTGATCCTACATCTGTCTACCATTTAACCAACGTCTACCAACTTGGGTAGGGATTTATAATCATGGATTAAGAGAAAGTCGTCTGCAGTTAGAAGTCTGGGTTCTAGTACAAACTCTGCTTTTTTAAACTGTGTGGCAGTAACTGATTCACTTTTCCTCTCAAGGGCCCTCTTTTCTCACCTATAAAAAGAGTAACACCACTTATCTGCTTAGCCCACAGTGTTATATGAGCACTCTGAGCCCTGTAAAGGCAAGGGCAGCTAACTTCTTCTGTAAAGAGCCATATGGTAAATATTTTAGACTTACAGGTTATATGGTCTCTGTTACAACTACCCAATTCTGCTATTGTAGCAGAAAAGTACAGACAATGACAGTAAAGGAATGAGCATGACTGTGGTCCAGTAGAACTTTCTTTCTAGATACTCAATTTAATTTTATATTTGTATATAAGCACGTTATATTTACATATAAGTTATATATGCAAAAAAATATATATAATAACATATTATGGTATAACATATAACATATAACTATATATAAATAACAAATAATATAATATACTTACATTTATATATTATATAATTACATATACATATACAAATAAATTTAATATAATTTATATATGTAAAATATGTAATAATACAAAATATATTGCTTTACATATTATAAATTTATATATATAAGAACATATTACATGTTACTATATATAATATATAATTATATATTACAATAATATAGAACATATATACACACATATATCTACACACACACACACACACACACACACACACACACACACACGCACACATATATCCCACAGGTGATAGTTTGCCAATACCTGCTCTAAAGCCCTATCCAGCAAAAGATCTCATGGGGATGATGAAAACAAATAAGTACACAGTATAGGCAATAGTATTGTCACTGATTTTTAGTTGTGAAAACAAGAGACAAAGAAGGTGAAGGGACTTGCCCAAGGCCATTCAGCCTTTTTTTTTTTAAAGGAGGAATAACAGATGCAGGAGAACATTCCCAAGGATGAGGCAGCTGATGCAAAGGCAAGGAAATGTAAAGAGTGATGGGGGTTTGGGTCAGCAAGAGGTGAGGAATGGAGCTGGGGAGGGCCCAGATCCTAAAGCGCTGAGAGTTTAAGTTTATCTTGAGGACAGTGGGGAGCACCTGACAATTCTTGAGGAATGACGGGGTCACTTTGGCCTTCTTAGTGCAGTTTAGGAAGGGCAAGCTCAGAGGGGCTTGAGCAGCCAGAGGAGGGAAAGGAGAGGTTGACCTGGGAAGAGAGAATGAGGCCCCCTCCCCAGAAGTCTTCAGCCTCAACAGTGGAACTGGGATTCTGATCAGATCTATCCTACTCCAAACCCCCAAGCAATGTCTGGGGCAGCCAGCCACCTCCCCAGTCAGTGATCCCAGCCCTGGGCCAACTCTTGACAGCCACAACCTATTCCCAAGCCTCCTCTCCTTCTTCAGCTGGCTCTACACTGCCTCCACCAAGGCCAGGGGCTACCATGGTCATATTCACATTAGCAGAGAAAGAGCAAGTCCCAGTTTTCCACATTCATGGAGATGTTTAGTGGTAGACAGACAGAGCTCAAGTCTGCCTACCACGCTCTGCAAATACTCCGTCCCACCAGGCATCTCTGATTATAAATCTGCTCTGTCATGATGTGTGACCACAAACATATCTTTCTTTTCAGTATGCTTTTGAGGAGTTCTATACTCTTGGAGGTCAAGCCTGGCCAACAGTAACAGTCACTACCGTTGGAAACGAGAACCTTACCACAACAGCAGCCCAAGTAGTCCAGTGGGAAGAGCACACAATTTGGAAAATGATGACCAAGACACAGATTACTTGACCCCCTGAGGTGTAGTTTCTCAGCTGAAAATGAGGGTAATTAGCTTTAAATGCGAAAAGATATGTATATGTGCATTATAAACTGTTGAGCGCCATACAAACGCTAGCTGACGATGCTATTCTCAGGCCTGTACTATTCCCAACAAACACTGTTAACTCAAATCATGACTCTCTTAGCCCCATTCAGAATGTGATGTTCGTCGTCTTCTACAGAAACTCTAAGGTAATGTTTTTCAGATTTTTTTTACCCCAAGCCTTACTTTCTTTCCTGCATGAATGGGAAACTGAATTCATTATGAATTCTCCTGGCACCAGCACAAATCCAAAGTGCATGTGGTTTGAAGTGACAAATGATAGGATGTGATTGCAGGGGCTCGTGGGGGCTGGCAGCACAGCCCCAGCTGCTCCAGCAGGAGCCTCTGCACTGAGCACATCACAAAGCACCCTCCCTACCCACACCCTACCGCAGCAGAGGCTCCCAGCCTGGCCAGCCTCTGAAACCCCAGGGTTGTCAGGTACACACCTCTCCCTGCCTTTCTGGAAACTCAGTCACCTAGACAAGAATCCTTTCCTTGGGTTCTGATCAGTGCCCGTTTAAAGCTTAAAAAGACCCTGCATCACCTGGTCCAATCCATTCCTTCTACATATGGGGAAACCGAGGCTAATATAATAAAGGTGACTTACCCCAAGTTACGTAAGCCCTGGTCTTAGCATTAGGAGACTTTGGTGTGAATTCCTGTTCTGCAACCAACTAGCTTTTGTGACGTTGGTCAAATCATCCTTGTTGAAAGATGATGAATAGTATCATCAATGAAAGCTAGTATTTCAATAGTACTTGAGGATCGGTCAGCTGTATTTATCCTCAAAGCCTTACAACATACTGTAAGACAGGGTAGACGTTGCACTATTCTGCATTTTGTTGAAGAGGGAATAGAAGCTCCAGAGAAACTAAGTGATTTGCAAGGTTACACAACAAGTAAGTGGCACCTTCTGGTTCCAAATATCGTATTTTTCTCCACCAATATATATTGCTGAAATTCCTCAGTAATGAAACGGAATGAAAACTTGTCTTGCAAGATGTATAGAATATATGTGAAAGCATGCTTGAACTAAAAACTGCTTGTCTATTGGTTCCCAACATTTTGAAAAAGAGGACCTATATTAGTTATCCACTGCTGGGGAATAAACCACCCGCAAATTTAGTAGTTTATAGCAACAAACATTTACGTTCTCAAACAGTTTCAGGTCAGGAATATGGGGGCAACAGGGTCAGAATCCCTGACCAAGTTGCAGTCAAGCTGTCAGCTAGGGCTGCAGGCATTTCAAGACTTGACTGGTGCATTATAAACTGTTGAGCGTCATACAAACACTAGCCGTTTGTCTTGCGGGCTCTTGCCTGTGGTTCCTCACTGGCTGTTGGTGTGAGGCCCCTATTCCTCCCTGTGGAGGTCTCTCCATAGGCTGCCTGAGTGTCTTCGTTATGTGACAGCTAGCTTCCTTCAGACTGAGAGATCCAAGAGGAGACAGAGAAAGTACACCCAAGATGGAAGCCGAAGTGTTTTTATAACCTAATTTTAAGGGTGATCTACCGTCATTTCTGCAATATTTTATTCATTAGAAACATGTTACTAAGTCTGGCTCACACTCAAAGGAGAGGATTACACAAAGACATGAGCACCGTGTGATGAGGATCACGAAAGCCTTTATGGAGGCTGGCTGCCAGAGGACCTCTTTATCATTCCAAAGTCTTTGTTGACTCCCCTCAACAAAATCAAGATCATAATTTTTGTATCATGTATTTTATTGAGAAAATACTAAACTATATGAAATTGCCATATTTGATGATTTGTGATTCACAAAAAATGTAATTTCATATGGTTCAACCAAATTTATAACCTCTGTAAGTTCTTAGATATCTGCTAACATTTTGTGATTAAGCTGTAATCACAAACATTTTCTGATTAAGTTGTATATTAGCATACGTGTTCACTGGGAAAATGTTACTATGTATTGTTGGAGGTACGTTATTTATTCAGTCTTCAGACAATGATTGGTGGAAAATGGATTCATGCCTACCCACCCCCTTCCTAGAATTAACTACATTGGCCCATGGGAATCTAGAACTCACTGATGCAATCATTGCGCAAGTCAGGAGCGAGAGACTACTAACTCTAGTAGATGCCAAATGTCCTTTCCATTACAGCATACTGTCTTCCACTAAGTCTTGTTATCAGACATGGAAATGGCCTTTTCTGTTAAAATGAAGAATTCCAATCAATCAGTTCTGATTTACTAATCACTACCCCATATCAATCAGAGGTTTTTGTCATACTTACCAGTACTGAAAAAATGAAACTAAAGGAATCGGTTTTAAAGCTTATTTATCATTTCATTCTTCCAAATTTTGATGGACTGTACTTCAGGCCATTGGCCTATTATATATCCTTACTGATTTACATGGTTAATGCTTTACTATTAATACTACCCTATAAAAAGTAGTTGATATCAATGATTCGGTTCAGGGAGTGGCTATCCTACATAGTTACTGAGAAACTGCTCTGGGCAGAAGCTGCGTCTAGCTCCTCCAGATACAGTGGTGAACAAGAGAGGCAAGATCTCTATTCTCATGGACTTCACACTGTAATGGTTCTCAAACCTGGCTTCTTAGAAATATGGATCCTCGGGACCCACCCTAGACTTCCTGAATCAGAAGATGTGGGATAGAAGGCAAGAATTCATATTCCCTAATGCCTCACAGGTGACCCTGATGTCATGGTGTCCGTGGCCCAGCATTTGGGAGCCACTGGTACACCCATTTATTCTACGACCCACAACAATGATTTCCACCTTCACCACTTCACAGAAATTGGTCTTGCTAACATTACCAATGAACTCCTGATAGCCAAGTCCGTGGCTTATTTCAGACTTCATCTTACTTTCTCCCATTATGACATGATACTGTTGGCCTCACGATGCTTCTTAAAATCCCCCTCCCTTGGCTTTTGACGATGTTCATTTTTGGTTCTCCTCCTAACCTTAACTCTGGTTGCTCCCTCTCAGGGTCCCATTGATCCTCTTTCTTTCCCACTGGATAAATGGTGGTGGTGGTGGTGTGTGTGTATATAATGGAGATAGCAACAGTACCTACCTCACATGATCATTATGAAAAGTAAATGAACTAATGTAAATAAAATACTGAGCACGTTATCTGGTACATAGTAAAGATACTTTCACATTAACATCCTTCCAATCTCTCCATAAGCTTACTTGCTTAAGCAAATGCAAAAATTTGCATTTGAATCAGATTCAGTTTTTAAACCCAATCTTAGGCCAGAGGGTAGGTAACTAACTGTACCCCTGAAACTGTATGCATAGTTTTGTATAAATATACTTATGTTTCTTTTTCTGAGGATAGAAGCCATTACTTCCATGAGATTCTCAAAGGAGTCATGGTCTCTGAAAATGTCCAGAATGCTTAAATATCATCTGTTGGTCAACATTTCAACAACCATTGCCATTCTCACTGGTTCCTAAGCACACTACTTTTCCATCAGGATATGCGCCTGGGACTCTTCTTTTTATGGTTAGTGTATAGTCTTCGTTCATGCATGCACACATTAATTCACACTTATTCACTTGTGCAACAGGCAATTATTTGTACTGACTCTTCACCTAACGTTACTAAGCCCAGGGTTCAGAGACACACAGACCGTGAGATCATTCACAAGGCAACTACCTAAGCTGTGATGAAGGCTTAACGGGACCATAAAATTTGAAAAAGGAACTTTCTAGCTGCTTGGCAGCAAAAGCTTTAAAATTTGCTACTTTCAACAACAATAAAAATGTTTCTAAGGGAGATCATTCAGTAGGGAACAGATATGTAAGTTAGAGAATGTTTTTTGTTTAACTGGACGGAAGCTAAAGAAAGGCAGTCTCCCAAATTCTCCCACCTATCCTCCTTGCCTCTTTATTTTAGTTGTTTTGAATCAATATCTTTCCTTTGTGTTCTAGATTTTTGTCTTTTAGCTCAGTGTGAATTGTGGACTCTCAGACTCTTTGAAATGGGGGGACCCCTAGTCCACAAACACAGCATATAAATGAGGTCTAATCTTGAAAATCTCCAAGGGAGGTCTCACTACCCTGAGAGGCCCATTCTATATTTGAGTGGGTCTAATTACCAGTAATTTCTTTCTTGTCTTGAGCTGAAATATGCTTTAATTTTCACCTTCAAAGTCCTAATTCCATCCTCTGGGATTGTATATGTCTTCTTAAGGGAGTCGTGGATTCAAAACTGCATAACGTCCAGCTACTCTACCAGGGCTCAGTCTAGTGCCAAGAGATAGAGAGGTAAGACTACCATCCTGCACCTTATAGGCCCACTCATGCCCATGATCTCACTGAATCTATGAGCTACAAGTCACCTCATTTTACAATGAGAAACCCGAGGCTCAGAGAGGCAGGTAAAAATTTCCTGATGTATTTTAGGACCTGTCATAAAGCTTGTAATAACTGTTTGTCAGACAACCTACGATGTGACATAGGTGACAGTTGTGGTAGCTCTCATTTTAATGGCATCACACTGTTTTCAAGACAGTCTTCTATCCCTTACCCTGATCATCCAATGATACGTGCAGGGCAGATGATAGTTTTCCCGTCTTTCAGACAAGAACACGGGCCCAGGGAGATTAAGTTACTCATCCAAGGCCACACAGCTGCAGGGTAGTACCACTAACTCTAACTTCCATCCCAACACTAACTCCAAAGCTGTTTGCCGGGGCCCCTTTGCCTAAGGCTGACAGTTCTACCCAGACCCACAGAAGCAAACTCCTCTTTCTCTTTCCTGCCCCATAAATTTACAGAGAGAGAGAGTCTAGGGTGCTAATGCTCCATCCGGCTATCCTGTTATGACCACGATGGCATTAGCCTTTGTGACTCTAGCATAAGATGGATTCTTCCCGCAAATGGCCATCAAGTTTGGGCCAAGTTATAAACATCATTTACATCAACCTTAGACAGCAGCTGAGTCTGTGGTCAGGGTGCCAGGGAATATATGAGAAAAAATCAGGCAGCCTTAATCTCTGTAGCATGTGGAAGGAAATAAAGACCACCTTGACTGATGGTTGGCTTGAGATACCTGAAGAGGATTAAGTCTCACTGTGACAGAAACGGCTGGGAGCCAAAGTGAAGACAGCTCGATGAGGTATGGCCTTCAAAGTTTAAACTTCTAATCTCCAAGGACCAGAGTGACTTTGTAAGGAATTCAAGAAGAACGCAATTCACTCAACATATAATAGGATCTTGAAATCTTAAGAATGTTTTCTTGAGGCCAGAAAAAGGCAAGAAGCGTACTGGTGCCCACCGTGGGGTGACTGAAGTGTCAGGCAGACGGTGCCGTGTTACGTTGATAACTCAGTGCGGCAGAGGTATTACAAGACTGATGACATTTGCAGGTGTTGACACCTACCCAAATTCATCCGCAAACCGGAGAGCTTAATAGATAGAAGCAAGCAACTAAACATATCCATGCATTCACCCCAAACAGCAGACTGGCAGAGTCGAGCCCAGAAATAAATGGAGTTTCATCTCTGGTGTTTAACCTTAAATACCATCATTGGATTTTTGAGGGTGATTCTCTCACATCCCCCTGCCCCCACCCACTATTTTTCTTCCTGGAGGGGTTTGCCTTTTGGTAATAAGCTCTACTTGCATTTGCAAAATATAAAAAAGTGAACTTCCAGATGGACTTCTCAAAGTGCAATCCAAACATGAAGGAAACAAGAAATCCAAAAGTCAAAGGCGAGTGGGAGGTTTTCTTCTCCCCCAAATCTCTGGGGAGTCCAATTCATTCAACATGCTCACATTCTGGTTTCATTTCCATTTTCTATAATAGGAGATGAAGATGTAATATGTCAATGTTGATGTATCAGAGAGATGATGAATTCCAGGCTAAAACACAGCGACATCTGCTTGGAAACGAGATGGAAGAAATTAAGATGCTTACCATGATTATTTTCCTCCCGAGCAAATTTATAGTATCTCTGGTCTCAAGGGCAGAAATTCCAGACAGATTAGCTTTTCATCTCCTAGGTAACTCTCTGAACTGCATAGCTATAGAAATTCATTGCTTTAACACTGGGTGTCCTTATTAGGGAAATATCTTAAATTCTGTGCCAACAAAGAAACTCATTGACTACTAAGCAATAGTCATGAAAATATTTATGACATGGATTACAAACAGGTGCTCCAAATAGAACAAAAGCTGGGGTTATTCACCACTTGGACTAACTGGGAAAAAAATTATTTACACCTAGTGCAGTACATTTTATGCTTTCAGTAAATATTTTTTTTGGGTTATGTGCCCTCATTTCTAGGAATGGTGAATTTGCTCAAGTACCACAGGGAACTGGCAAATGTGAATAGAGCCATAGGAATAATAGGGGCTGGAGCTACAGAACTGCCTATATTATACTCATTCAAAAATTATTTGAAAAAGATGTATCCAGTCCCTACTACGTGCACTATGTCCCTGGTTTTGGCACTGGAGAAGCAAAGATAAATACAACATGACCCCTGCCTAGTTCAAAATTTGCTTTATTTATTTGTAAATGTCTTAGGAAGCTGTGCAGGCATAAGCATGTCAATTTCACAGATGGGGAAGCTGAGGCTAGATGAGGTCACCCTCCAGGAAGTGCCAAAGTCTCGAATGGCACCCCAACTTTCTTTTTTCAAGTCCAGTGTCCTGCCTACTCCCTCATATACGGGCATGATTGAGATGAGACCCAAAGGGGGTTTGGTGACCCAAAGGCCACCACTCACAGTGTCTGAGGACATTAAAGCTGGCTTTTGACCCATTATTAACATCCCACTGAATTTCATTTTTTTTTTCATCCAGATGTTTAGCACCATGTAGACCCAGCTGTGGTCTCAGTCAGGACTGAGTGATACTTTGCAGGAATGACTGAAATGCTCACTGAAAAACTCTTCTCTTCTAATTGTGTTTTGAAATGATCCAATGTGGGGAAAGGGTTTGGGCCTTTTTGAAGCAGCTTCTCTCAGAACTTTAGCAACAGGAGTTGTAAAATGTTCCCAAAAATATTGCTTGGCATGAAAACCTCTTTCAATGCAAATGAGCCATTGATAAAAAGGAATTTGTTAAGAGAGACAGGAGTTGGGGGTGAAGCTTATTAGCCACTTGGTTGCCAAGGAAGCGAAGCTGCCAGAAAAGCCCCAGTTGGACTGGGGAGGAATGACTTGGGGGTCGGGGGGTAGGGTGGGGTGTGCACCAAGTACATGGGGTCATTTGCAGTCAATAAGGCACAAAGAGGACATTTTTACACCCATCTGAGTCCTATTGATTTGATTTTTTAAGTACTGGCAGAATTAATATGTGACTAAAATAACTATGATAAAATGGAAACAGCACCATAAAATGAAAATGATCTTACGTTCCGAAAACCTGAACTTGAGGATTCCCTCACCTATTCATTGTGTGACCTTGGGCAAGTCCCTGAACTTCTCTGAACTTCCATTTCCCATCTCCAAAATGAAGATAATAATTCCTACCTCACAGGATGAATATGGCAGATTTGACAGTGCTTATTAAATTGTAAAATAGTATATGAATCCAAGTTTCCCTTTTCTATTTACACAAAAATTCAGATCCAAATACAGGGTTGAACGTCTCACTATGCTCAAATATTATTCATCACTAATTCGGTCTAACTTTTAGCGGCCCCAACTTCGGTCATATTCTGCACCTCCCGTAAGAATGAACATTCAGAGTGCCTTCTGTTGGCACCCTCCCCCCCCCCGCCCCCCCCCCCCCGCCGTTGGCTTCGGTTCTATGATCTCAGACTTGAGAGTGTTTGCAGCATTCCTGACTTGGGAAAGCAAGGCCTTCTACTGGTCTTCCAAGCAGTCTTATATGCAAAAGGCCACACAGCCACTAATCCAGATGTCTGACCACTATTTCAAGCTTGACCCTTGACCTCCCCAGCCTGTTCTGCACCACTTCTTCTCATTTCAGTAAAGAGCAACTCCATTCACCCTGTAGCTCAGATCAAAAGAGTGGGGGTTGTCTTCGACTCTTCTATTGCATTCACTCTCCATCAGTATCCAATCCAGCCCCCAGTCCTGTCGCTCTGCCTTCAAAGGGCATCATGCACACCACCACACCTTATCTCCCCCACCAAGGCCACCCTACTCCAACCCCAAATATTTCTTGTCTGGGATACTGCCAAAGAGTCTTCACCCTTCTTGCTTTTCCTACCTTACCCATTTTATAGTCTCTTCAACCTATAGCAGCGGCCCTTTAAATGTATGTTAGGCCAATCACAAAGACCTCCAGTAGTTTTCTGTCTCACTCAGAATAAAGGCCAATGTCTTTACCATGACCTACACAGTGCCATCTGAGCTTCAACTTCATTTCCTTCCAGCTCCTCATCTTACTCCAGCTAATCTGGTGTTCTAACCCACCACTTACCCCTTGCCTGGAGAAATTTGTGCTTGTCATTCCCCTTGCCTGGATCATTTTCACCCCAGATATTTACTTGCTACATTTTTTTACTTTATCCAAGATTCTGCACAAATATTATTTCCTTACAGAGGCCTTTCCTGATCTCCTCTGCTACTTATTTCTCTTATTAGCCCTGAGTTATATTATATTATATTATATTATATTATATTATATTATATTATATTATATTCTTGTTTATTTTCTGTCTCCCCACTGGAATATAAGCCCTGCAAGGATAGTCACTGGTCTTTTCCATTTATCACCATATGCCCAGCATTTAGATTACACTGGTGCATTGTAGATGCTTTAAGAAGCTGTGTGATGCATCCTTGAGCCCATCAGGAGACCAGAGCTGCCTTTCAGTGGGGGGCATACACAATCCAGTTTGGTGGATGGTATAATGAAGAATTGAGAGAAGACCATGTACCATCCAAGGTGTTCTGCCTAGTGTGGAGGAATAAGGAGGTGCCTATAATATGCAAAGATCCCAGCAGACTCACACACAGCTGGGATCGAAGTGCCTGGACCTCCAGCACTCATGGGGCCTGAAATGAACCTCGCTGGGATGACAAAGGGGCCCTGAACTTGGAGGTACA
The DNA here is from genome assembly GCF_003265705.2 of Callorhinus ursinus. Lineage (NCBI taxonomy): Eukaryota > Metazoa > Chordata > Mammalia > Carnivora > Otariidae > Callorhinus > Callorhinus ursinus. The sequence goes on along the minus strand of NW_027397086.1, from coordinate 28,499,514 downwards.
TTCCCCAAGCCCAGCTCTCTTGGATCTGATTTCACCAAGGAGCTTCATGATTGAATATGGTCTCCCTGACTGGCATAAGCCCAAGAAGGTGGACCTTGCCCTAAGTAATGACCAGAGACCAAGAAGAAACTTCTACTTCGTCTCTTGTTTTGTTGTCATATTTTTAATCTATTGCACACTAAAGACCTACTCCATCTATCATTTATTGAGGGCCTACTCCATGCTATACCTTATGCTAAACAATGCGCATGTGTTGTATCTTTCATATTATCTAAGAAATGGGATATTACCCAATTTTACAGATGAGAAAACTGAAGCTCACAGGGGTTCAGTAACTTGCCCAGCATTACATGGATAGAAAACAAACACTGAGACATGAACTGAAAGGGTTCAGAGCATGCACCCCAAAACAGGCCACTTTGGCATCTTAACTATCTTGAGCTGAAGGCACTTGAGAAATAGCAGATGCAGGAGGGGCTCTCTGACTTCCTCCTTCCAACCAAAAACAGGTTATAAAATTTCCCGTGGGAAAGGTGACCTCCTTGCACCAGGAAGAGAACATTCTGACCACCAGGGGAGCTGACACCAAAATGGATATGTCCAAGCAAACCTACTAAAAGAATTCTTATCTTTCTGTTACTCCCCTGCACATCGCCCAATCCCTGTCCCACAGCTCAGTGCCCTAGAAGCTTAAACCCCTTTTCCTTTGTCTTGTCACTTTTCCAGACATTGATCGTTCTTCGTTAAAAGAGGTCCGAAGCACTTCTTAGGGTCTTCATTTTTCTTAGGAAGGCTCCTGTGCATGTGTAAAATATCAAATAAAATGTGTATGCTTTTCCCTTATTGATGCGGCCTACGTTAGTTTGACTCTCAGGTCCAGCCACAGAACCTAAGGAGGAAATGGAAAAGCATTTCCTCTCCTATAGAACCATCCTCTAAACAACAATACCTCCCCACCTCATCGTCACTGAATCGAATGTCCCTGCAGTGTTCTCCAGAGGTAGATGACTTAGGCCTCCGAGTTAGTTCCTGCAGTGAGAACGGATACCGTAGAATCTCCAGAGCTGATAAGCGGAGACATTGACTCTGGATCACAGTGACCATTCCAGGGAGCTCAGGTGGCTCCTGACTCCTGACACTTGTGACCCTCCTGACCCCCAGGAGGCCAGGAGAGGGGAAGCCTCTTCTCAGGCCCTGGGTGGGTCTCCCAAAAGGGGACTCTGGCCTACTGGCCCAGCCTGAGCTGGTATCATGGGACTCACCCACAGAAAAGGTAAACTTTCACTTGTTTAAAGATTGTGAAACTCTTTGGGTTTCAGTTCCTAGGGACCGCCTCTTTCTCTAATTCTCTTGAACTCTCTCCGCTGGTCACCAGAAAAATGTCCTTCAAGGGCCCTGGCCTCGGGCTGGAGACAACATCCTGACCCCAGAGGCTTGCCAGGTCCTCTCATGTTGGCAGAGGAGATGGACTGGTGTTTGTCCACACCTCTAAGGAAGACGTCTTCAAGTAGGCACGGCTAAGCCTTGATAAAGGCACTGGTCTGCTGTCTTGTGAGAGGCTGGGTGCTGTCCCTTGTGCAGCTCGTAAATCCTCACGCATCCTGGAGTGAACTGTCACGACCAAAGACGGAATAAGTGAAAATCCTCAGTGAGACATTCAGATCTCATACAAGTATCTGTTCTTATGATCCCCAAACCCTTTCTCTGTGCTTGGTGCAGGCACTACCAATCACCAAAGTTATTCTCTCCAGAGCATGCTGAGAGAGAAAGCTATTTTGCTGAAGATTGTGTCTTTGACATTCACGCTCCAACAAGGATCGTCTCTTCTGGGCCTAATTTGACTTTTTTATGTGCCAAGAGGAAACTTTCCTTCTGAAGGGCAGGCATACAGATATCTGAAGAGGCCTTTAGGAGGCACTTTATAATTTCCTTGAATTTCCTAGAATGTTTGGAGAATAATGTGTATTGATTAACTGTCTCTTTCAAAATGCTTAAAGTTCTCCCATCCTTTCCTTTTTTAAAGGGAATTAACGGTGAAGAAACCGAAAAAGAGAATATACCTGTTCACTCACCCATGTTTTCTAACTACAAAAATTGTGGCCTAAAATCCCATAAAATGGAATGGAGTCCACGCAAGGGCTGGAAGCCAAGCGGCTTATTCCTGATGAATTTTGGAATCGGGGCCATGGGACTAAGAAATGGCAAAGACTCCTGGAGACCATATCCACGTTTGTTCTGACACTAGGCCGGCCGGCGCGGCTGCACAGAGATCGGGCAGTCCAGGGCTATCAGGGGCACATGACCTTCTGCCGCCCGACACATAGGGCAGTGGAGATCTGACCTTGCTGCAGACTCGGCTGTGTTATTTAATATGCAAAGCAAGCGACACTCCCAGGCCAATACTCCAATAGAGAATTCGGCATCTGATCAATGACTTGGCATGCACAAGAGAAAAATATTAAAGCTGTCATCAGTGATGTCACAAAGTAGCAAAACTAGCACGTCTGAGGGTTTGGGAGATTTTTTTATTACAGTGCCCTAAATGCAGGGTTTCTGAATTTTGTTTCTCCCTTGGTGGTCCCAGGGGATTGCCATTTTGGCATATGGATAACCCATGGCACACGGAGTGAAGCTTTGCTGCTGCAAAAAGCCCTGGATCTGGAGACAGCCCTGGGCTGTATTCCTGCCTGTGGCTACTGGCTGGGTAACTCTGCACAGACTACCTCATTTTCTGAGCCCTGTTGCTACATCTATGAAGTGCAAAATCTGGAAAATTCAAAGGACCAACGTTAGGAAGTAAGCATTATCATCCCCATGTCACAAGTGAGGAGACAGTGACCATAAATTGGTAAGGAAAAGAACGGAGACAAAGTGAGATTTGTTTCAGATAACGTTTCTGGTGCCTGTCTACACCAGGATCTCCTGAGGCGGCCTCGACCGAGAAGGAAAAGGAGCAATGGGGCGTGGACCTCACGTCTGTGAGAATTCCAAGTCCCGGCAGGGTGTGAGCAGGGAGGGAAAAGCGTGGCAGTGGGGCTACTGCTTATGCACCCCAAAACACAAACCTACCCTCCACCCCACCACCCCCTTACCTCTGGGCCACACCCGCAGGGCTCCTAAGGTAAGGGAAAGGCCAGGTCCTACGCCTCTGGGGACCTCTGCGAGTGGATGTGCCTCACAAGTGGAAACAAAGGCCACTCAAGGGACTGGATGATTCTGGAGCCTTCACTTCTACATTCAATGCATTTTACATTTAATGCACAAATCATAAGAGACTCTCAATCACAGGAAACAAACTGAGGGTTGCTGGAGGGGAGGGGGTGGGGGATGGGGTAAGTGGGTGATGGGTATTAAGGAGGGCACATGATGTAATGAGCACTGGGTGTTAGAGAAGACTGATGAATCACTGAACTCTACCTCCGAAACTAGTTAATACATTATATGCTAATTAATTGAATTTGAATTAAAATATAAAACAGAAAAAAATAAACATTAAAAAAAAAGTTGCACATTAAGCTTCCTCCACTCAGCCCAGCTTTGAGGGCAAGGAATAACAACAAATAACATAAAAATAAATAAATAAATAACAGCTCCTGAAACCATTTTCTCTGCTCTTTTTAAAGTGCCCTTTGAGGAAGTTAAGAGTTACAACAAAGGAAGTAAAACAGAACCCTTACTTTGGTCTTCTTTCCAGCTTTCCCAGAACCCTTGGGTCCGGCCTTAGCACCTGTGCCAGCCCTGCCTCCTTCCCTCTGGCAGGTCTCCGCGTCACCGCCTCAGGGAAGCCTTCCCTGGCTCCACCATGTCTCCTCCCCACCTCTCTGCCCTTCCCACCTGGAACCTCCCCTCTGCAGGTATCTCATACTTGTGCTGGCTTGTTCCATTAAACTCCGGAACTTATTGGTTAAGTGCCTGTCTCCCCTAGAGACTCAGAGCTCCATGAGGATAGTGACTCTGTCTGTTTTGGTCACCGCTGAGCCTGCACAGCCTAGGGCAGTGCCTGGCACAAGGTAGTGGGTACTGGAAATATGTGTTGGCTGAACCACACCCTAGTCATGACCTCCTTCCTCCATAAGGTCTGAATCCCCCCCCACCAAGAGCTATTCACAAAGCACGCACAGGGTGCGCTATTGTGTTGGGGGACGTGGAGTAAATAGTGTGACCCACTCACTGCAGTTTCTCTAGCAGTATGTGCTAAGCGTTTAGCCTGTGGGATCTAAATTAGTTCTTACAAGAGTCTTACTAAGGTGGTAGACTCTATTAAATAACGTCTCCCCAAAATTCATGACCACCTGCAACCTTAGAATGGGGCCTTATTTGGAAATTGGATCTTTGTAGATGTCATTAGTTAAGAAGAGGTCCTATTGGATGGGGGAGGGCCCTGACCCAATGACTGGTGTCCTTGTAAGAAGAGAGAACCAAGACATAGACATGCAGAGAGGACACCTATGACCAGGCAGGCAGAACTGGAGTGATGCATCTATAAGCCAAGGTAAGCCAAGGGTTGCCTGCAAACACCGGAAGCTAGGAAGAGGCAAGGAAAGACTCCTCCCTAAGCCTCTGGAGAGAATCCAGGTGTGCAGACACCTTGATTTTAGATTTCTAGCCTCCAGAAGTATGATACATAAATTGCTGTTGTTTTAAGCCATCCAGTTTATGGAATTTTCGTACAGCAACTCCAGAAAACAAATATGCAGGAGGTATTAAAATTCCCACAGCCTAGATAGAGTTAGAAATTATTTCAATTCCAGCATCTTTGATCTTGACAACAACCCGAGGATGGTGGGGAATCCTGTGATTCACCTCCATGTCACGGATGAGGCCACTGAGGCCAGAGAGATCAAGCAAAATGCCAACATCACATGAAAGCAGGCTTTCAAGTTGAGATTCAAATCTATACCCACCTTAAGTCAGGTCCAGAGGGATGGTCCCAAAGAACACAACACCCTATCCATTGCCCACCCATCGCCCCCTTCTGTGACAAAGGGGGCAGGTTAGATCTCTTCCCAGCATCATCACCTCAGCCAGGCCTGTTTCTGGGTGTCAGATCAACCCAACCCTTCTCAGATCGAACTTCTGACTCTGGCTTGCGGGTCCAACAGAGAATCCAAAAACTCATGGATCCCTGAGTCTTGATTGAATAAGACAAAACTGAACTATATTTGAAATGGTAGCTTGTTGTTTGGCCTTGAAAACACTTCAGGTAAAGTGGTTTCTCCTAGTCATTAATTCTCTTGAGGAGAAATTTACCTAAAAGTCATCTCCCTTAAAGTGTTTTGAAAATTAGATGAGATTAAAATGCGGGTGTTAAAATGAAATCAAGCAAGTGGTTTAGGTGGTAAGATTTTAGCTAACTGACTGAGAACCTTGAATGTCAAGCTAAAGAGTTCTAACTATTCCAGAAGCTATAGGAGAAATCATCAGAGGGCTGTGAGTGAGGAGTGATGCACCTTCTAGAAACGCTAACTTGGCAGCCATGAGAAGGGTGGATTAGACAAGAGACTGGAGGACCATGGGGAGGTTATGGTAAAAGTCCAAGAGAGAGAGCTGAGGCCCGGGCTGGAGCAGGAGGAGCCGAGCGAAGGGCAGGTCAAAGACACATGGCAGATGTACAATGGCATTTACTCCTGGCTGATGGTGGGAAACCAGCAGAGGATAAAGCCCCGATTGCCAATGAAGAAAGGAGGACAGGGCACAAGAAGGCAGGAAGATGAGATGGGTCTGGGCACCACTGAGGCTGACATGACCATGGGAAGTCTGGTCAGTTACCTGAATTTTGGTCATTTCTGGGCCTGCTCATTTCTGACAGAAATATAAACTTCTATATGGTTTAAGTCACTGCCATTTTGGGTTTTTCTGTCCCTTGCAATCAGACATGAGCCTAACTAATACCAATCTTGGGGATCTGTTTTCCCCACAACCACAATCTCCTTTGAAGACATAACTGCTTCATCCCCAGAATATTGCATAGTTTTGAAAGAAGCTTCTTCTCCCTCCCAGAGTCCCCATATTCAATCTGTCTCGAAAGCTTACAGTTTCTCCCTTAAAGATAAAATTTTAGACTCACCTTTCCAGTGTAGTGTCCTTGAGGATGCTCCTGTCTAGGTGCCTGCTCACCTGTAAGACCATCTCTCCTCTCCACCCCACTAGTGCGAACTCTGCTGGTGGCCTGCCGCACACTGCCCTGATGGGCAGCCCTACAATCTGTCCCAACAGTTCTGAACCTGACTTCCAAGATCCTCCCAAATCTGGCCTTGACAGACGTGGCATTCTTTCCCACCTTTTTCCAACATGAACTTTAGTTCGGATCAAACCAGTCTTTCTAAAACACCATGTCCATTCCCAGTTCCACAGTTCACTTATTCTTTCTACATGGAATTTTTTCTCACTCTTCACTTGGCTACAGTGTTTATTTGGCAATCTTCATCTTTCAAGGCCTTGAGCAAATTAGTAAGCCACTGGATAGGAGCATGTAGAACCTGAACCAGGCCACGAATCCAGCAAGACTGTAAGCAAGCTCCCAGCCAGAAAATATAAGCAACTCGAAAGCAGAGAAGCTGCCCAACACCTTCTCAACAGTAACCCCCTACCCGTAATTCTGAGAAGAGTGATTCTCCAAATGAGGGAAGAAAAATCACGCAAGATGAAAGTGAAATCATTTAAAGATTCACAGACAAATAACTAAAACTATGTGATAAAATTGAGTCATACACACAAATATAATTGGATGTAAAATTTATAATCTATGATGTCATACCCATTAGGATGGTTACTGTCAAAAACCAGAAAACAACAAGTGTTGGTGAGGATTTGGCACCAGTGGGAACATAAAATGGTGCAGCAGCTGTGGAAAACAGCATGGCAGCTCTCCAAAAAATTAAAAATAGAATTACCATAGGATCCAGCAGTTTCATTTCTTGGTATGTACTCCAAAGAATTGAAAGCAGGATTTTCAACAGATATTTGTACACCTATAGTCATAGTAGTATTATTCACAATAGCCAAAAGTTGAAAGTGTCCATTGATGAATGAATGGATAAACAAAATGTGGAATCTACATACAATGGAGTATTATTCAGTCTCAAAAAGGAAATAAAATCTGACACAAGCTACAACAGGGATGAATCTTGAGGACATTATGCTAAGTGAAAAAGACAAATCCTGCATGATTCCACTTATATCAGGGACCTAGAAGAGGCAAATTCATAGAGACAGAAAATAGAATGATAGAATGGTGGTTGCTGGGAACTGTGGAGAGGGGGAAATGAGGACTTACTGTTTAATGGGGTCAGAGCTTCTATTGGGAAGATGAAGAGAGCTCTGGGGATTGGCTGCACAGCAGTGTGACTGTACTTAAGGCTACCAAACTATATACCTTAGAAATGGTTAAGATGGTGAATTTTATGTTATATGGATTTTACCATGATTAGAAATAATTTTTTTAATTAGAATCTACAGGATTTGGTGTTCGATTCTGGCAATATATTTAAATCACCTGGGCAATTATTAAAACAAAACACTGATGCCCCCCCCTTCCCCTCCTCCCCTAGAAATTGTTATCTAACTGGTTTGAAGTAGAGTATTAACTGATTCAAATGCGCAACCAGGGGGAATCACTGGTATAGGAATTAGGTAAAAAATGTCAGTGACTTCACACATACTTTTTAGACGTAGAATCTTAGAAGAAATGTGTGAGAGGAAGAAGAAAGAGCTAAGACATCGGTTTTATATACCCGAGGTTCATTCCCGTCCTACTACTTCCTAGCTTTGAGACTTTGCGCAACTTAGGCCACAGTGCCTGGCAAAGTACTCAGTGTCCAGCCTGATGCCTGGTACACAGCAAGCTGTCAATATATATTAGAAAAATAAATAACACATCTCTCTGGGAGCATAATGACTGTATTGCCACATTATTCTGAGAATTAGCTACCAGACATAATAAAGGTAGAGTTTCAAATATTGCTTGGCACACAGTAGGTATGCAATAAATGATAGATATTATTACCAGTATTATGGAAAGACCTTCAGAGGGCATCTCTAGTCTTCTCATTTAGCAGATGAGGACACTGGGGACCAGTTAAGAGGAAGGATTCTTTACTCAGTGTTCATATTATTATATAATAGCTTTCTACTTTCTTAACTTCTGGTATCTGAGGTGCTTTCATGTAAATGCCTATACTAAGACTTCCAAAAACCAATGCCACTGTTCAAACCATCACTTATAACAGGAATTGGGATGTGTTCAGATAAGCCTGCAGGTGCCTTATTTAGCAATGTTAGATGGCAGACTGTAGCTCTTTATGACAATCTGTGAAACATCAAACCTGAGACAATGACCTTGAGACTCTACAGGTTGAGTCACTCTATGTACGGAAGGCAAGTTCCTGAGGTTCCCTGGGGACCGAATCACTCTTTGCTGAGTTTCAAGGGTTTTCTCTAAAATACAGCTTCCCAAAACTCCCAAACTGTCAAGACCTCAGTGACCTACCAGCAACCCCTGGTGCCCTTTGGCTCTCAGTTACTCCCTGACTACCCTCACAGAGTATGGCCAGAGAGAGGCACACAGACCATCGTAGGGTGGGGCTTGTTAAAAATGAAGATTCCAAGACCTGAGGGTACAATCCTGTAGTCTCCATTTTCCCAGACTCCCAGGTGACTCTTCTGTGTGCTAAAGTGGAGAAGCACTGTCATTCTAGAAACCATCTGGCCGTTCATTCATTCCAATGTTCAACATTTTCCTGAGCAATTCTCCTTGCAGGCCCTGTCTTGGCACTATCAAGTCAAAGAAGACATTGTTCTTACCCTTCAGGAGCTCAAAATCTTCTAGAGGATAGACAAACATCAGATGATATAGTAGAGTGTGATCATTCATTCATTTCACTTAATCCTTCAACAAATAACTATCAAGAGCCCACCGTGTTCCAGGCATAGATTCACATACCGAAAGGCCATATGGCGTCGTGGTTATCTGTGCTTCCAGGGCTTGTATCCTAGCTCCTCTGCTCACTATGAGAGTGACCTTGGGCAAGTGACTTAACCTTCGTATGCCTCAGCTTCCTTATCTATAAAATGGGGATAATAATGGCACTTCCCTCACAGGGTGATTGTGACGATTCTATTAGTTACAATATTTAAAGCCTAGAATAGTCCCCTGCACCTGGTAAGTCCTGAGTAGATTTCCACAGGAATGAATGTAAGCTTCATGAAAGCCAGGATTTTTGTTTGTTTTATCCCTAACACCTACAGCAGGTGATCACTATATATTTGTTGAATGGATAAATAAATTTCTGTGGGAGATTGCCAACAATATGGCAGACTGAACTGGAATTAGCTGATTCCTCTCCACTTTCAACACATATGTGTTGGGTACTATATAAACAGGCATTTAAAAAATACATATCCGGCCTCAAAATAAAGATAAATCCCCAAGTACTAAAAAGCCAAAGAAAGAAATCACAGATAGAAATTTAAGCAGAAGCTGGCAAATTAGAAGTCTCAAAAATGGCCAACTCTTTTAATGATGGTAGTGGTGATGGGGCTGGGGCTGATGGTGATGATGTAGATGATAGCTGAATGAAGATTAATCTCAAGAAGAATTACAGGGTACTTGTATATACAGGGCAGTCTTCCTAGAACAACTCCTTGGGAAGTCTTCCCCTCCCCTGCTTTTGCCTGTGACCCACATTTACCACACAGATTATAACCTCCATGAAGGTGGAGCTACCTAGCTCATCTCTTTATCGCAACTGTTTGGATTCATCATGTGATCACTGCACTTCATAAACTGAACTAGATGTAGAAATTTCCCTGGGGCACTTTCTTCTGGTTCCAAAGCATCCACACACAGACAGAGACTCACACGCCACTGTGAAGGAGAGACCCAACACGTCAACAAGGTCAAACTCCCATCAAGTGTTTCATTTCACTGCTCACCATAGCCACTAAGGTCGCCCATCCTACTTACCACTTCTAAGGAAAGAATTCAAACTTTCATGAGTCTGTAAGAAAGGGATTAATGTTGAGACTCTTTACAACCTGTTGTACCCTGCTCTAGCTCTAACTGCTTGGGTGCCACATAAGGGATGATAAGACACTATTGCAATAAATAGGAATATGGTGCCTGCTAACTCAGATTTCCACACAGCTCCCATAGATAACTACCAAAATATAAATTGGACTTGCTGAAACTGACATAGCACTTTGGAATAGAAATTTTAAAAATATTCTTAGCTGGCAAGAACCAATGCAAGGTGAGTATTTCAGTTCTTTGCATATGCAAAAGTGTACAGTGCAAATCCTGGATATACCACCAACTCTGAGACTAGCCAGCTCATATTCAAATAGTACATAGTATAGGGCTGCTCATTGGGAAGGAGAGATTCGTTTTATTATTTAAAATTTATACCTTTTAATATACATCCCCCCAAAGCTATCTGACTCTGAAAAATCAAAATTCCTTAACAATTCTAAACAAAGTGTTATGATATATTAAGTAGACGTATAAATCCTTTATTTTTAACATAAAGGAAGAGGCACACCATTTTTATTACTAGAAAATCAGTTTCTCCTGAACCCACTGAAATACTGAACAGATATTTAGAGATTCTTCTTTTCAAAAGTGCCCACTTGTCTGTAGCCCTGCTTCTGCCATGGCAAACACCCACCCATTATCTGCCTCTGGTCCCCCAAACATGCATAGCCATGCTTGGTCAGCCTCTGAAAGCCAACTTTGCTTCTAGGGGAAAGGTTACTATTGGGAGGTCCCAATCCCCCTTCCCACCATCAGAGGCAGCACAGCACACTGACTGAGCCCCAGGATCCAGCTACCCGGGTTCGCCTCCTGCTTGGAGAATGACCATGTGACCACTCAACCGCCATCTGACCGTGACTGTGGGCAAGTCACTCAACTTCTCCAAGTCTATCGCTTCATCTGTATGACAGTCATAATGCCTTCCTCATCCTGCAGGTGGGAGCTAAAATGAGCGAGCATGTGGGAAGCATGTAGAACATTGCTGGGCTCGTAGTAAGTGCCCGGTAAGCCTTGGCTATTATTATTGTTGTCACCGTGCCCTCTCTAACCCTAGATGACTCTTTCCTTCGTCTCTGCTCTGGCTCAAGTTTGCGTCACCTCACTCCCAAATTTCTACTGTGCTTTGGGGCTGGGGCTTTAGAAATGCAGTAGTAGACATTAAGGAAGCTTTCCTGAAGGCAAAGGCATTAAAGTTGGTCATTAAAAAAAATCTCTTCCTCCCTTTTTGAGCATTTATCAGAAAATGAGAAAAGGAGGAAATTGAGGAATTACACAATCTCCTTAAAATTCTTAAATTTATCTATTTATTTTTAAGTAGACTCCATACCCAATGTGGGGCTTGAACTCATGACGCTGAGATTAAGCGTCACATGCTCTTCTGACTAAGCCAGCCAGGCGCCCCTCCTTAAAATTCTTTATAGGCCAGTCAGGGCCCTCTCAACTTCCTTCTCTATATTCTCAGACAGGTATCTCTAGCTCTTTCTCTCTTTCCCCTTGTATGTCACATCTTCCCAACCTTGCATGTTGTTATGGCTTTTATCCTTCAGAGCTTTTCTGCTAACTTTATTTTTTTCAAACTTTCTGAGCCCAAAGGCATGCCATGTACCAGCTGCAGTAACACCAGGGCTTAGCAGAGCAGAGTAACGCATCCAAATTTCCTTGAGCTTTCTATTCCTAAGAATATGATTAACTTTGAAGAAGCCACACAAGACTTTAGTTGGGCAAAAATAACATGAAAGGGCTTATTGGACCCAAATTGCTTTTTATTTGTGCCATTTCTGTCAGTGTCACACGTAAATGTTAATATACTAAAGGAAGAGTTATAGAATAATTGCCGGGAGAACAGACTGACATTGACAGGGCTGTTGCAGGTTATGAATGTTGTTCCCTGAACAAAGGCAACTGGCTGAGGGGTTAGTGGGGCCTGAGATCCAGACTCTGACTCAGAAAGCTGTGCATCCTGGGACAGGGTGGGATTTACTCAGAAGAGACATCTTTCTCCATTTCAGACAAAGACACCATATGGTCTATTGATGGTTACATACAGGGGGCTTAAATAACTAAGTGAGGATAATGGGACTCAGATTTCTCACTGTCAAAGGAGTTTCAAACATGACAAGGGTGTTGGGCTGGAATTGGAGGTGTCAGTGTGAACTCATGGTTTTTTAATATAGGCAGATATAATTTACATGGGTATATGGAGTGTGTACATGGGTAATAGTTCCTAGCTCTTTCTACCCAGAGGGCCTAGAATCCATGATACACCTATAGCAATGATCATACCTTGTAGCACAGATCTTCTTTTTTTTTTAAATATTTAAAAAATTTTTTTATTGTTATGTTAATCACCATACATTACACCATTAGTTTTTGATGTAGTGTTCCATGATTCATTGTTTGTGCATAACACCCAGTGCTCCATGCAGAACGTGCCCTCTTTAATACCCATCACCAGGCCAACCCATCCCCCCACCCCCCTCCCCTCTAGAACCCTCAGTTTGTTTTTCAGAGTCCATCGTCTCTCATGGTTCATCTCCCCCTCTGATTTCCTCCCCTTCATTCTTCCCCTCCTGCTATCTTCTTCTTTTTCTTTTTTTCCTTAACATATATTGCATTATTTGTTTCAGAAGTACAGCTCTGTGATTCAACAGTCTTGCACAATTCACAGCGCTCACCATAGCACATACCCTCCCCAGTGTCTATCACCCAGCCACCCCATCCCTCCCACCCCCAACCACTCCAGCAACCCTCAGTTTGTTTCCTGAGATTAGGAATTCCTCATATCAGTGAGATCATATAATACATGTCTTTCTCTGATTGACTTATTTCACGCAGCATAACACCCTCCAGTTCCATCCACATCATTGCAAATGGCAAGATCTCATTCCTTTTGATGGCTGCATAATATTCCATTGTGTATATATACCACCTCTTCTTTATCCGTTCATCTGTCGATGGACATCTTGGCTCTTTCCACAGTTTGGCTATTGTGGACATTGCTGCTATAAACATCGGGGTGCAGGTACCCCTTCGGATCCCTACATTTGTATCTTTGGGGTAAATACCCAGTAGTGCAATTGCTGGATCATATGGTAGCTCTATTTTCAACTGTTTGAGGAACCTCCATACTGTTTTCCAGAGTGGCTGCACCAGCTTGCATTCCCACCAACAGTATAGGAGGGTTCCCCTTTCTCCATAGCACAGATCTTCTAAAAGGAACCAGAACCCATTAGAAAGATGGAGGATTCCAGGGTTGGGACAATGAAAGTATAAGATGAGCCAGGAACATCTTGTGGTTCTAAAAAGTAAAAAAGTGCTCTAAAAATTTTGAGAATATGTCAAAATTACATAAGGTCGCTTGAAAGGACTCCCTCCTTTCACCTTTCTCTGGTCTCCCAAACACCCATACTCATGCTTGGCCAAATCAGGGAAAATCTGAGCATCAAAATAAGTAATGATAGTCATAGATTATAACCCATTAAATGAAATTATAATTCTGTAAATCCATTCTGACACAAACAAATAAATGAATTTTTAAAATGGGATAGAAGGAAAAGGCTTTAAGGCTGCACCTTAAAATAGAATACCAACCAATAAATACAGAATAAATGTTAACATCAGAAAATTGTGATTGGTAACCATCACAATAATTGATTCGGGCAAAGTCATCAGCAAAGGCTAAAATTAGTGGGTAAAAATTTGATGGGGAACAGGATATTTACATCCCAATATATCATCCCCCAAAATACTTATTAGTAAATACAAAATACTTATTCATTCATTCATTCATTCATTCATTCATTCACAAAGCACAAAATAGTTCATTTATCTTGGAGTAGATAACCTAGCAAGACACTATCTTAACCAAATGACAAACTTAACAGTAATGGGACAAATGAACATTATGTACCACCTGATACGATGCACTGGAAAGGGTTTTCCTGACAAGGATACGTAAACTGAATCCAATCTTTCGGAAACATTAGACAAACCCAAATGGAGAGACATTCTACAAAGTTATGGGACAAAACTCTTCAAGAATATCAATGTCATGGAAGGTAAGAAAAAGTAAAGAACTCGTCCAGACTAAAGTGGCATAATGACTAAATGCAATGCGTGATTCTGGATTGTATCCTGGATCTATAAAAGACATTATTAGGACAATTAAAACATTTCTAATGGAGTCTATAGATTTTGATGTTTGTTTTGCGGATATGTAGGAGAGTTTTCTTTGTTTGTTAGGAAATATACGCTGAAATATTAAAGAGTATTGAGGGATCCTGTCTACAATTTACTCTCAAATGGTTCAATGAAAAATATATATTAATAGAGAGAGAGGTAAATGTGGTAAAATATTAACAATTGGGGAATGTGGGTGAAGGTATATGGGATCCCTTTTTACTATTGCTGAAAATATTCACAAGTTTGAAAATCAATTAAAAAATTTTTTTTTCTAAAAAGTGAAGACAAAGGGAAAAGATTTTTAGGCCAAAAAGACCCTGAGAGAATTAATCCCAAATAAGCCTGCACTGAAAGATAGGGAAGGAAATACCTCAGACAGAAGGAAAATGGGTCCTCCAAAATACTGAAATATAAAAAAGAATGAAGAACAATGGAAAAAAGTAAAAATGTGGGTAAATGTAGATGAATATTGAGTATAACAATGATACTATATTGTGTGGTCTAAAAGATGTATAGACTAACACAAAATAGAGGGAGTGGGGGTAAGTAAAATTTGAGTTTTAAGGCCCTAGCATTGTCAGTGAAGTGATAAAAGCACTAATTTATATTAGACTGCAATAAGTCCAGTTTGCACGTTCTAATTGCTAGGCTAGCCATCAGAGACATAGTAAAAAAAAAAATGTAATTACAAATGAGTAGAGAGGGAAAATGGAATAGTAACAATAAAAGAACTTTATTAACCCAAAAGAAGGGAATGAAGAAGCAAAAAGCAAATATAAAACAGGTGGAACAAATAGAAAAAAATTAAATTATAGGTATACTAAAATACATATAAATATATCACTCACAGAAATATAAATATGAAATACTCCCATTAAAAGGCAAAGATTGTCAAGCTGAATAAAAACAAAATATAAAACCTAGTCTGAAGTTCTTATAAGAGTCTCAAATATAGGGACATGAAAAAATTGAAAGTAAAGGGATAGAAAAGATACACTATACAAACACTAACCAAAAGAAAGTTGATATAGCCACATAAACATTAAAGTAAATTTTAAGATAAAAACCATTGCTAGAAACAGAGATATTTTTGATAATAATAAAAGTTTGAATTCACCAGGAAGATAAAACAATTTCTAAACTTGTATTCATCCAGTAACAGTTTCAAAATAAAGCAAAAAATTCACAGAACAAAAGGAAATACTTAAATGCACATAGTTAAAAAAAAACTTTAACATACTTCTCATAATAATGAAGAGAATAAACAAGAAAAAATCAGTACGAACAAAGAAGACCTAAATAATGCAATTAACGAATTTAACCTAATTGACATATATAGAACACCGCAGATGAGGATGAAATGCGTGTTCTTTTCAAGCACACGAGGGGTAGTTACTAAAATTGACATATGCTAGACCATAAAGTGAGCCTTAACAAATTTCAAAGAACTGAAACCATTTAAGGTATGTTTTCTGACCGCAGTGGAATTAAGTTAGGTATTAGTCACAAAAAGATGACTCAAATATTCTCATGTTTAGAATAAACAGTATCACTCTAAATACCTTCTAGGAGAGATCTGGCTCTGCATATCAGCCCAACCTCATGCCACCACCACGCCCGTTGGCTGTGCCTGACCCTTTGAATGGTGGGCCTCCGCCTGCTGTAGCTCTGGGGCTGGTCCTGCCTTCACATCCTGAAAGCATTCTGTGGACCTTCTCCCTCTACTCTACCCCCATCGTAATCTGGCCACAGGTGTGCCTCCTGCATTAGCCTTCAGAAAACTTGTATTTCAGCCACCTGGGAATATTCACCATGCCCTCATTGCACTATGTTCCCTAATACATGCCCTTCCTGCGGCCTTATGTGCCTCGTCTCCTCTCCCCCACACAATCCCCTTTCAACTGCCTCACCTGCCTGTGGAACTCCTACTCATCTGTCAAGGCCCTGCTGAAACTTCAAACTTCATCTCTCTCCCTGAGCCCCAGTCAGAATTTAACATGGTTTTGGTGGCTATCCTTGTTTTTACTCTAATGCCAATCTTATTTTACTCTGGCAGAAGTGTCTCTCTGTCTCTGCCTCCAGATCAAGAGCTCCAGGAAGATGGGGACCTTGTCGTGTTTAGATTTATATACCTAAAGACTAGCTCCATGAATGAAAAGCAGGAACCGAGCTATCACTGCATGAATGAAGCCAGCAAGCATTAATAAATTGTCTTTAAAAAAAAAAAAAAGAATAAATATTTCAGAAGTAGCTCCTACCTCTTACACACCGGAACACCAATACCTGCTATTTCTGCCTTTATCAACATAAGGGTGTATGCTGATTAATGGATGCATTTACTGAATCCCTAATATCGTGGTGGGCTAGAGGCTGGGCGTATGGAGATAAATAAAACACAGACCCTGCCTTCATGGAGCTCAGACCCTCCTAGAGTTAACTGTAAAACAATTTAAAGGTGCATTGATAGACATATGCTTAGGATTAATCCATTTCAAAGAAACGTTATTATTCTCTTAAAACAATATGGAGTTCACATGTTTGTGATAAGTGTTATTTAGTGGCTGGTAACACTGGAGAAATTTGGAAATGGTTCCATCACCAGCCATTTCATTCTCTGGGTGACTTTGGTTGACACCAAGACCATCAGGCAGGCTTTGAAATAATACTTATTGAAAGCTGAAAACGTGAATGAGTTTCCACCTGCAAGAAATGATGAATCCCTTTCCAAAAACAGAGATAATTGTTAGCGATTTCGGAAGGTGAACTAGTAAAAGATTCATTCTCATATCATTCTCATCTGTCTGATCGAGATGGAAGGTTTATATGGGCTTGACTAGTCCCCATGGCAACAGCCTTTCTCCTGGGTTACCATAGGAATTGTGAAGGCCTTTATAAACCTCCATTAGCACAACCTAGGCCGGCAGCCGTCAGAAACGTCTGCTGAGGAAGACACTGCGAAGTGTCAGCAAGGGCGTTTGGGAATTAATTTTACCCTAGAGTTGCTGTGCAGGTCTGTTTAGCCCCCACCTCTACAGCTTTGAACACCAGGTAACACTAGAATCAGACCGATACCTTGAACACGTCATATGATGGGGTTTTTAAAACCCAGCCACAAACATATGACCAGATTTGAAAAGGTTCTGAGAGATGAGGAAGGACTCTAATTCTGACAAAGTCTCACACAGGAGAGTAGTAAACTCACACACTTTTATTCTTCCCCAGGACAGGGCATTAGAACCATATTAATAATTAATATTATTATTATTAATAATACAATGGATGGTGGGGATGGTTACTCAAAAATGTGAATGTTCTTAATACCACTGAACTGTACACTTAAAAATTGTTAAGCTGTTAAAATTTTGTGTGTATTTTAGCACATTAAAAATATTTTTTAGGGGCGCCTGGGTGGCTCAGATGGTTAAGCGTCTGCCTTCAGCTCCGGTCATGATCCCAGGGTCCTGGGATCGAGCCCCGCATCGGGCTCCCTGCTCAATGGGGAGTCTGCTTCTCCCTCTCCCTCTGCCTGCTGCTCTGCCTACTTGTGCTCTCTCTCTCTCTGTCAAATAAATAAATAAAATCTTTAAAAAAATTTTTTTAAAAACCCTAATAGATGACTTTTATGGTACTACCATTACTGAGCATCTACTATATCCCAGGCTCTTCAGATATTCTATGTCACAAGCCTGGGAGCAGGTGTCCCTACTTTAAAGATGATTATTATTCCTACATTGAAGATGAGAACATGGAGGCTTAGAGAAATAAAGTAAGTTGTTCCGGGTTACATAGCTAGGAAGTGAGCGCGGTCAAGACCAGGTCTCTCTGATTTTGGAATCCCAGCCCTTAACCATACAACTTCAGCATCCACGTCACACACCACAGCAGCTCGCTAATACGATTAAGACAGCTTCTTCTGAATGGATACGTTAAAGCTCTGGTGGAATTTTGTTTCAATGTTACTGTTTTCTTTGAGACATAAAGGGTGACCTCTTAGGGTGCAACTACAAGAGGGCTTTCATTTTTATTCTAACCTTTGAATTATGGTACAACAATCATGTATTTTCAGAAAATATAAAGATATTTCCATTTTGTTTAAAGTTGCATTGTATCAAGATGAATAACTCCTGGCACTTTCAAATAGCAACCAGTATTAAAAAAAACACACACAAAAAAATGTACAGGACAATCGCATAGAGGGAGACATTGCTTAATAAATAAGCTGGAGGGGCGCCTGGGTGGCTCATTCGGTTAAGCGTCTGCCTTTGGCTCAGGTCATGATCCCTGGGTCCTGGGATTGAGCCCCTCATCGGGCTCCCTGCTCAGTGGGGAGTCTGCTTCTCCCTCTCCCCCTACCACCTGCCCTCCCCAACTCATGCTCTCTCGTTCTCTAAGTCAAATAAATAAATAAAACCTTTTTAAAATAAATAAATAAATAAATAAATAAATAAGCAAGCAAGCAAGCAAGCAAGCTGGAGAATGGCAGGTCATGTTTAGGCACTGGAAAGCCCTTTCTGGTCAGGGCAAAAGAAAATTACCATGCTTCATACCAAAAAAAAAAAAAGTGGAATACATTTGGTAATAATCTCTTTGAGCTTTGGTCAAGCTGTATGGAAGAAGTATGGGAAAAAAAAATAACTCTGGGGAGAAGGAATTCTAAAACCACTGGGAATTTCTTCAGTAGCAAGAAGGAAAGCAGCAATAGGAATTGGTTCATTAAAAATAAGCCTTGGGGGCATGCCACCAGACAGGAAGCCTGCCCTCCTTTGAGGTTTCTTCCACACGCCAGTCCAAGCTGTGAAGAACACTACTGCGAAGATTCTTTTGCCGAGAGCCAAAAACCTGGGTCCCAGCCCCTGAAGCTCTCAATGCTCAAGAAGGGTAAACTGGAGAAGGAATTATATTTTTTTTCTCTTTGAAGACGTAAGTGGAAAAGAGGATACTAATATACCAGATTGCATCTACTTTTCTTTATTATTTTGCTTTTGGAGTACAGTTTCTTAAATATCTGGTAGTGTTTCTCTTTAGCTGCTTTCATAATTTGTTTTGAACAGTAAAATTGAGGGGAAATGGGGAATTCTTGTTTAGTGGGTACAGAATTTCAGATTTGAAAGATGAAAAGATCTGAAAATCTGTTGCAAAACAATGTAGATGAACTTAATGCTGCTGAACTATACACTTAAAAATGGTTAAGTGACACGTTTTATGTGATGTGTTTTTAGCCACAATTTTTTTAAAAAAAAGGGTAAAATTGATGATATCTGTCTTAGCCAGCTCAGACTGCTATAACAAAATACCACAGACTGGGTGGCTTAAGCAACAGATATGTATTTCTCACACTTCTGGAGACTGGAAAGTCCAAGATCAAGGGCCAGAAAGATTATCTTCCTGCTGAGATCCCTCTACCTAGCTTGCAGATGACCACCTACTTGCTGAGTCCTCACAAGGCAAAAAGAGTGAGCTCTGGTCTCTCCCTCTTCTCATAAAGATACTAATCCCATCATGGAGCCGACCCTCTTGAACTCATCTAAATCTAATGACTCCTGAAGTAGGCATCCAGGAAGACACACCCTTTCCTCATTAACAGATAAAATCCAGAACTCTCTTGCTTTGCTCTCATGTTGAGCTCACTTCTAGTTCTGCTTCTGCATTTACTCACCCCCGACCTCTTGCTCTGCCTTTGCCCATCACAATGATGATGGACATGGCTTCTTTGACCTTGACCCTTAGCTCTTCTCCTGGGTACTTATGCTGAACTTACCCCCAAATTAGATCTACTTCTGGCCACTCTGAGCTGCCATCCGGACCCAGGCCTCTGAATCCTACCTCACCAGGAGGGCCCATTCCAGCCTATCTTAAAAGTGGGATGCATTGGAAATAAAGCCAAAGGCATTATAAGACACTGTACAAAAAATTATAAAACAATAAGCTGAATTTTATCAGGGATAAATTTAAAGCTGTGCTCTGTGAGTCATTAAATCAATTGTTTCAATCTAGGATTCAAGATGTAGCTTGATAGCAGTTCATATGATACAGACTTTGGGCTTTTATTGACCATTACTGACAAATCCAATATTAGTCAACAGTCCAGTAAGGTCACTAAGATTACCATTATGATGTTTAGCTACATCAGAAAGTTGGCAAACTCATCTAGTGAAGGGACAGGTAGTAAGTATTTTAGAATTTGCAGGCCATACAGGCTCTTGTGGCAATTACTCAACTCTGTCCCTGTCTATCAAAAGCAGCCAGAGATAATGTGTAGAAGAATGGGTATTGCTATGTTCCAATAAAATTTCAGTTAAACAAACTGGGTCAGTTTGCCGACCCCTTGGCTACAAAATGCAGAGCCAAGACAAAGGAGTTGATATTCTCACTGCACCCTGCAGGAGGAGACAAGCTAATTCTTTTTTATTTCTAGGTTCTACAGGTGTAGTTGGTCAGAGACAAGAGAATAGAGATTTCCCTATGGGTCAGTATTGGTTTATTAATCCGTCAACCTTGAGCATCGTTTTTCATTTCAGCTAAGAATCCACCTGGAAGTACTCACATTCCATTTGGACTTCTCCGTCTAGTCCCCAGGGGTAAGATAGCTATCCTTGGCAGAGCCTCGCTGAAATCACACCACCCAAGTCTACCACAGAATTGAGGACTTGAGAGAGGTTAGAGTGTGGGAGACACAGCTTTAGTAGTCTCAGAGACTTGATGGGAGGATCCTTATACCTAAATATGGTAATGGAGGTGTTTCACCTTGTTAAAAGGAAGCAGGTATGGTAGTGCTACATACCACAAGACAAATCCTTGAATGGAGATAATATCAAAATTATCCTGAGGATCATCAGTCCTTTAAAATACTTACCAGGTGATCATTTAATACACTGCCCTAGGGCGCCTGGGTGGCTCAGTTGGTTAAGTGACTGCCTTCGGCTCAGGTCATGATCCTGGAGTCCCGGGATCGAGTCCCGCATCGGGCTCCCTGCTCAGCAGGGAGTCTGCTTTTCCCTCTGACCCTCCCCCCTCTCATGCTCTCTCTCTCTATCTCATTCTCTCTCTCAAATAAATAAATAAAATCTTTAAAAAAAAAATACACCGTCCTAGCTTCTGAGCTGCAAGATGGTAAATCTATGGGCAGAAGTCAAACACTGGTAGCCTGTTGGCCCTATCCATCCACAAACCTGTTTAATTCGGCCTGTACAATACTTCTTAAAACATTCAAATTGTTACCCCATTTGAAAATTTAAAAATTTAACTTAAAAATGTTGAAGTTCCAGCAATTCTAGACATGGCTACAACGGTCCGGAGCTCAGTAACAGCTGTGCCTTTGAGAAAGAGCCTGCCTTTTCCAGCTTGCTAGGGTCTCTATCCGTCCTACTTGACTCTTCCATTATTTTCTGGTCTCCGTAAACGTTTAAGTTTACAGTTTCTTTTACATAACCCACTTTTTCCCCTTTTAGAAAATCATGACTATTCTTAGCTGATTCCAGTCTTCTGACACATCCCCCATTTTTCACAGCTCCTCTGAGATAACAAGAAGTGGCCCAGTAATCTCATTTGCAAGGTCTTGCAGTTCCCTAGAATACAATGTTCCTGGGCAGGAGGCTGGAAGCTTTGTGCTCAGTCTCTTCACCAGCTTGGACTTCAGTGATCTTTTTTATGCCCCTGATTTTTCTAGCCTTTCCATTCATAAGGTCATTCTTCTTGGCAGAGCAAACGAAGGCCAAGAGTTTTGGAATGGCTTTGAAAGCATTTACCCAAGACTTTTGCTTTTGCCTTGTTCACTTTTCAACTTGCTCCAAATAGCATTCTGTGTCTTTTATGATGTCCTGAGCATTGTTCACAAGTCAGAATTTATCCTGAGCTTTTGCTTTTCTGACGTCATTTGCACACATCTTCACCATTTTTATATTCATTCTTTGGTTTCCAGTAATGTCCTTGGAAGAGCTGAGCTCACATAGAGCTCCCTGAGAAACCAAAGGATTCCTTCTATTTAGAGTCCACCTCAGTTTCTTTGTCATCAGGATTGTATGCAATTTCATAGACAGAATGTCCACATGGGGACCTTCCCAAACCTGCTGAGACATCTACCACTTTAGAATTTCAAACCAGCTGAAGCTTTTCTCTGGGTTTCTTTTCTCCCCCTGGCTAATGGAAGCTCTCTCTCTTTCTCTCAGGCTTCCTCTTCTTTCTATCACAATTAAGTACAGGAGACAATCTCATCACCTTATCTACCTGCTGGGAGTAAAAAATTGTGGGGCAATAAGGATTTATTAGAAGCTGGGCGGAATCTGAAATTTGCTTAGATCTGACACCTTCTGGCTTCCAGCTTTATTCTTTGAATTTCGGGCATGTTGAGAAGCCTCCTGGGCAAAGAACTCACAAAGATGCATGTGGCATGGGAGAGTAAATGATAGGGAGGGGCGTTCAACAGAAAGTAAATTGCAAGAGGATGTGCAGAGTCCCTTGGACATAAATTACATCCAAAGACGAGGGGTTTTGCATGACTAGTTAGATTCAATGGCAAAGCCTGAGAGTCTGTGGGGAGAGACATTGCAAGCACCATGATAGGGAGTTTTGCTTGAACCAACTCTGACTCCTCCATCCCAACAGACATGCGTGCCCTGGAAAGAAGAGGGCAATGAGTGAACTAAATAGCTTTCCACCAAAATTTGTTGTGAGCTCCTCTAAGAGACTGAGACAGGGAGGAGGACCAGCTGGCCAGAGTAGCAGTGGGGATTAAGTGATGGTGTAGGAGCAAGCTGGGGACAATCAAGATGCAACATGAAGACACTTTGCTTTCTTACCAGACCTGCAATCTGAGTCAGGGACTCATTTTTTCCATCTGGCTGGATGATCTTCAGAATGCCCCCATGTCATTAACAACTTCTTTTCTTTTATACTTTTGCCTTTCTCAAGGTTTGACTCATAGCTCAAGGCATCTCCATTCAAGGATTTGTCTTGTGATATGTAGCACTACCATACCTACTTCCTTTTGACAAGGTGAACCCCTCCATTACCATATTTAGGTGTAAGGATTCTCCCATCAAGTGTCTGAGATTCCTAAAGCTGTATCTCCCTTCTAGCGTTAAATATCAAAATTATTCTATTACACAGTACTAATACATCTTTTCAACCCTTTGTTTAGTTTTAACCCTTCATTACCTGAGATTCTCCCGGCCCCCACCCCCACCCCCAGGCTTATGCTTCTGGGTTACTAGTAACCAACTCTACAATTTCTTTCTGAATAGTCACCAAGGACTCCATGATCTTGCCGTCCTCATGTGATAATAGTTACCACTAATGATGATGATAAGTACCACTTAATGGGTAGCTACTCTGAGCCATTCCCATCTATTCTCTCTTATCTTTGCAAGGGATATTTTTATTTCCACTTTATAGATGAAAAAAACAGAGACTCGGGTAGTGAAATAATTTGCTCAAAGTTCCAAAGCTATTAAACAGGTGGGCTGGTCTAACAGGGTCCTGACATCCTCAAAAGAGATGACTGATGAAAGTTTAATGAAGGGAACATGGTAAGGTATGCAGAGTTATAGAAAACCCGCAAGGGGCGATAAAGTAATCCATTAATAGAAACAGTAGAAAGCTTTTATTATCCTTGGGCATGAAGGGGCAAGAAAAGCTAGTGGTTGCTCGAACCTGGAGAGAGAGCTGTAGGAAAAGGCCAACTGTCAGGAGCAGCCATGGCCAAACTGCAACCCAACAGAAAATAAATATCCTGACCTCACTTCTCACCTCTGATTACCTGCCAGCACCTCCCATTGGCTAAACCCAACTGGAGGTAGGAGAGCAAATCTCAAGTCAACCCCCAGCACACAGAGCAAGGTCAAGAAGGGTGGAAAGTGGGTCTGGAGGAAAATGGAGAACATCCCTCAGAACTGAGATTTGAACCCTGGTTTATTTAACTCCAAAGCCCTTGTTTTTCTCAAAATTCCAGTGTCTTACATTCCAGATACTTAACTTAGTGTCTTAACTAAGAGTTCATAATTTCAGTTTCTCAAACCTCGATCTCCAAATCCAAATTCCATTCTCAGACATGCATCTTAGGCAGTCATTAACTTCC
Organism: Callorhinus ursinus; assembly: GCF_003265705.2. Lineage (NCBI taxonomy): Eukaryota > Metazoa > Chordata > Mammalia > Carnivora > Otariidae > Callorhinus > Callorhinus ursinus. Next base: position 28,475,230 of record NW_027397086.1, on the reverse strand, counting down.
CAGATAATCTTATTTCTTCCAAGTCATCTTCCAAATAATGACCTGAAGAAAGCCATGCCTGTACCCATAAGTTCTGCAGTGTCCTGTTTAGCATATTAGAATCCCTGGAGATATTGATAACATTTGCCCACACAAATGATTCATTAAGAGTGGGTTATCTTAGCAGACTCTGCCACAGCCCAGATACCTGCTCCAAGAAGTCAGTCCTTTCCTGATTGGAGGACTAGCCCAACCCACGGTCCCTTGAAATCCTTCACTCCTCAATTTTCTCTGACCTTTATTTTCCCATCCTATCTACCTCTTTCTTAAGAAGGAATACCAAGAGGCCTTCATCAACCTCTTTCCTATTCTCCTCAATCAGGGAAATCTATTAAGACTTCCAGGGATGGCTGGTTACTGATTCACTGTATAATCAATATGCCTTTATCGATGCACAGTATCTTTCATGACTTCCCCAAAGATGAGGAAATAGTAATTATATTGGTCACTTCCCAAGACAAGAATTGGGCCACTTTTTCAAGCAGGCAGTATCACTGCATTTTTTTGATTTAATTTTATTATGCTATGTTAATCACCATTCACTACATCATTAGTTTTTGATGTAGTGTTCCATGATTCATTGTTAGTGTATAACACCCAGTGCTCCATTCAGTACGTGCCCTCCTTAATATCCACCACCGGGCTAACACATCCCCCACCCCCCTCCCCTCTAGAACCCTCAGTTTGTTTCTTAGAGTCCATAGTCTCTCATGATTTGTCTCCCCCTCCGATTTCCTCCCCTTCATTTTTCCCTTCCTACTACCTTCTTTTTTTTTTTTTTAACATATAATGTATTATTTGTTTCAGAGGTACAGGTCTGAGTATCACTGCTTTTAAAAGTCATGTAAAAATTTTTTTTAAAAATCATGTAAGATAAAGCATAATTATGTATGCAGAAAATCCTAAGAAATCTGCAAAAAAACTAGAACTAAAAGATGAATTTAGCAAAGTCACAGGTTACAGGGTAATTATATAAAATCAATTGTATTTTTATAGACTATCAGTGAAAAATTAGAAAATGAAATCAAAGAAACAATACCAATACAGTAACATACAAAAATAAAACATTTAGGAATACATTGAACACATATGTGCAAGACCTGTACACTGAAAACTATAAAATGTTACGGATAAATTGAGAATAACTAAACAAATTGAAAGGTACACATTCATGTGTTCATAAATTGCAAGTCTCAATCTTGTTACAGTATCTGTTTTCTCTAAATTTATTTATAGATTCAATGTTATCCCTATCAAAACCCCAGCAGCTTTTTTTGGTAGAAATTGATACACTGATTCTAAAATGTATATGGAATTGCAAATGATTGAAAATGTCCAAAACAATTTTGAAAAAGAAGCAAAAAGTGGGAGGACTTACCCTACCTGACTTCAAGACTTACTATAAAACTATAGTAATCAAGACAGTGTAGTATGGGTGTGAGGATAGATAAATGGATCAACAGAGCAGATCAGAGAGATCACAGACATATATTTTCAATAAAGGTGACAAAGTAAGTAAGTCAATGGGGAAAGGGCAGTCTTCAATCAGGAATCACTGGATACCTATATGGGAAAAGATATCCTTACCCCACATCAGACACAAAAATTAACCTGAAATAGACCATAGAACAAAACAGAAAACTGAAACTATAAAACTCCTAGAGGAAAATGTAAGAGAAAATATCTGAGAACTTGAAGTCAGCAAAGATTTTTTACTCAGGACAGGAAAGGCATTAAACGTAAAATAAAAAACGGATAAATTGAACAGCAATGGTCCTGAGGCTACTGCCTGGGGAGTTTAAGCCAACTTGGCACCTAGAAGAGTCTCTTTTTCTTTGTGTATTTTTGCCCTTATTAATAAGCATGTTAAATTGACCCTTGGCTAAAGCTCTTGAGTTCTACATAACTCCAGTCCAGCCTGCCAAAGTTCTCTGTGCTGGACTGGGTCTCAGTCCCAGCGAACAATAAAATGTGAATTTGCCTTTCTTTGCCTTTGTTCTTTGTTAATGTATACCTCTTGTAAATATGTCAAGAAAAGAAGAGGCTGAGCTGAGACAGAATTTATGCTCTGCTGGATCCTATGCCAAATTAATATCAAAGACTGTCAATGCTCCAAGATCATCACAGGCATCATGTACTGCTGCCATGCTTTGTCTCATTCTATGGTTTAAAACCAGTGTCCCCTGTTACATTAGAATCCTTAAATTTAATTAATAGGAGGCTACAGTTCCTGACCCTGCCTTGGAGAAGAAAAACTTTTCCCAAGAGGATGTTTCTATCATAATCCACACTGCCACCTTCATTAAGGTTGGAATACAGTATACCAGGACTGCTGTGGATATGGTTCCCATTACTGAACCTCAGGTCCTACTAAAGGACCCAGCCCTGGCTTAAGTAAGGATATGGACAATGATAAAGGTGTGTCTCTGCTTTGGAGGTCTCAGAGATGTTTTAACTGCTTAAGACTCCCATAAGGTCCCTGAATCCCTGCCCATCAGGACAATGAGAGGGCCATAGAAACCTAAAGATAAAAGTAGGTGAGGCTGAAGACATCCTATGAAAGAAGAACACACATCTGTGGTCTCATGGCTATGAATCCATTGACCCTACCTCTGGCTTTGTCCCTCTCTAGCCCTGAACCTGTGGACTTGACTCTATCCTTTTGTGTGAACCCAACAATTTCTGAATTTTTGATCTTGCTGAAACCTGCCCTCAGCACCCTAGAGTTCTAGCAATGTCTCCAGCATCAGAGATGTTCCTTTGGATATGGCCCCAGCTGATCCAGTTCACGCAACATTGGTTGCTATTCTTTAATAAAAGGACAGAACTGAGGAAAGCTTCTAAGGTCTTGCCACAGCTCTATCTCCAACTCTTTGGTCCAGTTCTTTTCTGGCTCTTGGAGACAGAAGATGGTCCCTGACTTCCAGAAAATTACCCTCTGGTTAGGGAGAAATTGAAGCAAGTCCCACAACTTTTTGAACTAAGACATGTGCTGTTTACAGGGCTGGTATGATGATCAAATGGATCAAAAGTGTAAAGTACATGCATAATAAATTCACATGATTTCTGCACACACGGAATGTTACATAAAATGTGTCTTCCATTAGAGCCTGTATTAATGAGATCTGTGGTCCGTAAACAAAGTACAAATAATTAATTAACTAATTAACACAAGCCCTACTTGCATCCTAGATTTAAACCAAAACTGTAATTACTTATGCAGCACACTGTCTTGATCTCCTTTATATGTCATTTAAGATGGCATTTGGGCTACTTTTTTATGTATTTGCTGTTTTCACATAAACAAAATGGTCCCTTCAACCAGACCCCTGGGCCATTCTTCTGGCCAAAACGGACACTCTATACACTCCATAGGCCTCAGAGATGGCACTGAAATGAGCCTTCTACCTGTCCCCAGAGCCTTCTTGGATTCTACCATCAGCCATTCTGCAGAGAAAGGGTTTATGAGTACCCTATCCTCAATATAAAATTTAAGTCTTGTAGCTGAGAAGTCACAGATTTAACTCCTGCTTTGCTTTGCACCCTCCTCCTCCTTGAGCCCACGCCTACACAACCTCACCTGTCTCATTTATGTACATGTCAGCGTCCCCACTGGATCCCAACCTCATTTGGAAATAAAAACTATATGTCTCTTTCATCTTGAAGAGGCCTCCAACACTGCCTAGTTCAATAATTTGCACACAATAAATCTAAATACATATTTTAAAATAAATTGATTAATACATTAAAGCTTCTTTCAAAAAAATATATCCTTGGGAGCTGGGTAAGACCAGCAAGGACAGTGGGGCCCTCACTCCCTTGTCTGGGGTTTGGATAGATGTGAAGTATGAAATGGTCAACAGAGAAATGGGGTTACAAAAGACACTGTTGCCAAAAATTGGGAGGTTGTTAATGTGGGGCCCAATCTTTTTCAGAGGCACCACTGGGAACTTGGGGATTACAGACCATTAATCCTTACCTCAGTATCAGGACAACAGATGGAGAGTTTAAAGAAGCACAGAATAGTAACACAGATAAGGTGGATGTGATACTGGGTCTCAGCATGGTTTTCCCTGGGGAGGCTAAGCCTCTGCAGCCAGGCTGAGTTCTTTGATAAGGAGAATGAAGGAACAGACTATTCAATATGGTTGTACTAGGATCAGATGTGCTCATGTTTTCAGCCAGTTTGGGTGGGGAGGAGAACACAGACACTCTAGGAAGAAGAGCCAGAGGGGTTGGCATGGGCTCTCACCTGGATTCAAACATCTTCCTGGCAGCAGATGAATGTGGCTAACCTGGGTAGCCCCTCAGTGAGCTGGGAAGGCCTAGGGAGTCACCTCATAGAAGAGAAGCATTTCCAGCCAGGTTTGCTGCTGGTGAATCCTACGTTCCTACTGATTGCATTCTTCTAAGAAAATCAGAAATCAGACATAAACTCTTTTGAAAAAGAACCAATAGTCCAGTGAAGTTTTCCAAAATTTGATCACAGACCGGATGTTCAGAGAGTTACTATACCCAAATGACTGTTGGCTCTTCTCTGAAGAAATAATGAGCACTACCATCCTCCCAGCCACAAAGGTGGGAACACACAGGAACCGTCTTTAACAAACTCTTGCCAGTTCTATCCCAATAACCTCCTTCTTCTTTAACGCCATTACCACTGCCCTAGGTCGGACTTTATCAGGTGTCACTGGACCAAATGCTAGCTTCCTAGCTGGTTCTGCTTCCTGATAGTTCCCTTCAAGCTCCCTGAACACAGCACTTCCAGATCAACTTCAAAAAGCACATCTGTCATCGTGTCACAGTGCTGCTCAAAAACGTTGAGGCTCCCCCTTGTCTAAACAAAATCTAAACTTTGTAGCCTGGAATTCAAGAGCTGCATAATCTGGCCCCAGCGTGTCACCGACGTGTCTTTCCAATCATTTTTTATTTCCCTGCATTTTCTCCTTCAAATAAATTTAACTTTAATTAAAATAATATCCACTATTTATTGAATATACGCCAGGTTCTCTCTCTCTCTCTCTCTCAATCACTTTATGAGATATGTCTTATGATTGATCTTCATGTGACATATGAGGAAACAGGTCCAAACAGATGAAATAACCTGCCAAAGGTCATCTAATCAGTAGGTGGCAGAGCCAGGTCTCCACCTCCAAAACCCAGGTACGGGCCTCTGCCCCTATCCCATACAACTTCCCTTGTCCCGGGAGCCCTGGTACTGCCCCTTCTTCCTTGTGGAGAAGAAGTGTACATGGTCCTCTTGCCCGATGCTTTTGGTTCCTTGGAGTGTTTTGTTGTACAACCTGGAACTAAGAGTTTTCCCACTCCAATTTTCAAAAAGATTTGACTTGTTAAAGCAGGTCACTCCCATTCATTGCTTGTTCATTTATTTCTATTTATCTGAACTGGGAGTTGTCCTGTCAGAGTGGAACTGTTTCTCCTCCTCTCTCGCCAAGCACTAGAGAAAGAATTGGATAAATGACATGTATTCACTTAAGGTAAATCAGGTTGGCTTGTGAAATCTCATCTGAATCATCCCTTCTCCGTAGCCTGATTTTCACACAACTGAAAAGTAGTGTAAAATGCCCCGTTGGAAGAGCTGGGTAGAAGGGGCGGTCTGAAGGCACACAGGAAAGAAGATGCACTGCCATAAATTCCTTAGGATTCTCCGTAGATTTGTGTGCTTCTAATGTTAAACTGGATTAGTGCTCTTGTCACAGCTATTAAGTAATATCAGCTGATTATTTTCACAAGCCCGGTTCTAGTGCCTCTGGGCACAGTGACTAGGTTTTTAAAACAAAGAAATAATCCCTCGCTACACTTTGCAAACTACCATACTGATATAAAAATGCTTATGCAGATTTTTGAATGAATATGAAGTCTCATTAAAATTTGTACAGGATCCATAATGTTATAATAGATCTTTTTTTCCTCTATGTGTTTCTGCATATCCTATATAATAAAACATTTTCATAGTACTTTGCAGTTTACAATGTTATCTCATTTGATCCTCAGTTTTTCCTTGAAAGGTAAATGGAATAATTATCGATAAGAAAGCATGACTCAGACAAGGAAGGTGACTTATCTCTGTCACAGGGAAAATGGATGAAAAAGGAAGGATTTGAACCCTGGCTCTTAATTCCACATCCAAAGCTTTTTCCAAGCACCTTCTAGATATCTGGCACTGGACTGGGCAAGAGGGATGGGACATTGAATGAGACCTCAAGAAGCTTACAATGTAGTGGAAGGATATACATAGAGGACAGTATAAAGCAATTTGATGGAAGTATGCACACGGTGTTGTGGAAACTCTGAGGAAAGGCTCATACATTAGCCAAGGGGTGTAGGAAGGACTTGTGAGTTGAGTCTTAAAGAATGAGTGAGGTTCAGCCAGTCAAAGGAGAGTTAGAGAATGATGAGGAATTCCAGGCAAGGGAAGAACACAAGCAAAGGCACCAAGACCTGCCTGGTTGGGGTGGTGTCAGGCATGGACTCTGTGCAGCTAATTGTTATTGAAGCAGAAAGGATCAGGCAGGGAGGGCTGACCAATGAGGCTGAAGACGTCTGCAGATGTTAGATCAAAGAAGTCCTTGTATGGGAAGAGCCTGGACATTCCCCTGGACATACTGCCTATTTAAATGCTTTAAAAATGGGCTTGCCTGGTCAGATTTATATTTCATTAAATTGCGCTGACTGTGGCATGAGGGTTGACCAGAAGTAAACAGGAATGGAAGCAGAGAGCCCTGCATGAAGGCCACTGCACCAATCCAGGATAAAGAGAAAGGGGAAGATTTAATTTGGCAGGATATGCCCATTGATGCGATGTGGATGGCAAAGGAGAAAGAGATGTTGAGTGTGACTCCCAAGTTTTAACCTGGTGCCTAGGCAAGGATGAGTGAACTGTAGAATTTAGGAGGAGGAACTGGTTTGGGAACATGCTATGTATGTATGAAGAGTCATCTAGATCTATCTAGAAGATAGTTAAATTTCTGACTCGGGGGAGGTATGAATGAAAGAAAAAGTACTTTGGGGTTAGTGACTTATAGGTATTAAAAACAGAAGTCATAAGGGCAAAAGAGCTCATTTAGGGAGACTGTGAGACAGCGCACAACTCTAGCAGCTTCCGATATGTAAGAGGAAGAGGAGCCATGGAGAACCAGAGAGAGAATTTCCAGCTACTGTGAAAATCAGAAGGATGCATATCCCGGATGCAAGGAAAACCAGAGTCTCAAGAAGGAAAAGAATGATTAACAGTATTCAATATTGGAAAGTTGTTCAATAGGATAAGGACTGGAAAAACACCTATTGGATTTAGCAATTAGAAAGTGACTATTAATTTTAGTGAACAGGTGCTTCAGTGGAAGGACTGGGACAAGAAGCAGAATGAAGCAGGGTGGGGAGTTAATGGGGTATGGTAAACTAGAGGTAGGAGTGTAGGCCATTCTTTTGAAATAGTTGGATAAGAGCCTACTGAGTTAGAGGTAAACATGGGATAGAGGCAATTATGGTTTGTTTGTTTGTTTGTTTGGATGGGGAAAAACATGACCATTTTTATATCCTGAGGGAAAGGATTTCATAGAAGGAAAAAGGTCTCATAGAGATTTGATGACTGGTAGAACAAGGTGCAGGAAGAGAAAGTGGCATCAAGGATACATATCCTCTGAGGCAGAGGGGAAAAGAGGCAATGAATGGGAAGCTGCTGTAAATTAAGAGAGATGGATTGATACTAGAAGGATCAATTTTCTCAGTGCAGTATGAGACATGACATTCCACGGGGAATGTAGAGCGAGGGGTGCAGGGTTGGGTGTGGAACTCAAGGAGAGTGGTAAGTGTTTAGAGAGTTGCTGCAAAGGAAAGGGTAATCAATCATGGACTCTAAAAAGGGGGAAAAAAAGAAATAAAGGTTGGGAGAGGGCCAACTGATGGAGAGAAAATTAAGGGTCCAAGAGCCTTGAGGAAGCAAAGCATGGGGTTACTGGAAGGGACTTGAAGACTTCAAAAGGGAAACTCTTCTAGGAGATGGTCCTAGAGTATATGACTGAAAGTGAGGGAAGGTAATGGTGTCCAAGAAGAAGGAGTTCCAGAATTATGAGACTAGGATGTGGGATGGTCCAACTCTTGTCATTGAAATGTCCTAGGACGAGGATGGCAGGAGTTGAGATGGAGAGACAAGTTATGAGTCAGGTGCCAAAGTCTTCAATAAATGAACTACAGTGCCTGGAAGGCTAGTACGTGACAGTGATATAGAAAAGATAATGGATTATATAGCCAAATAGAATAAAACTCAAAATACATTGCAATTTTTAACTTGGGTGACAGTGTAATGTCTGTAAACATAAGCGGAGATCCAAGAAAATGTCAGCTCCTTTCCTGGCTCCATGGTACATGGAAAGTGGAAGAATGAGTAGCTTTCACTGGGCAAGTCCCATAGGGCAATCCAGACCTCAGCAATGAGCGAGGGGAGTGGGGAGAGGCTCGGCATGAAGCAGGGACCCAGGAGCACAATGGAGAGGGGTGTGGAAGGCAGCAGTGAGAAGCAGCTTCCATCAGTCAAGAAATGAGTGGGACACGACCCGGGGAAAGGAGAGTCAGGTATGGCCTTTCTTCTGTGACAGAAAATTGCACAGCTGAGAGGTCCACTTAGAAGCCGCACCCCACCCCCAATCAGATATTCAAACTGGGCCTGGGATGCCAGAGTTGGCCAGAGTCTCAGGCAGCATGTGGCTGGTCTCAGGGAGACCAAGAAGTTTGCTGGAGGTTTGCAAACAGATCTCCAGAGCCTTCCCCTTGTCTCCCTATACTCAAAAAGAAAAAAAAAGAAAAGAAAAGGTATTCTTAGCTCATCCCACATTAATTTTTATCCAAAATAAATCCTGCAATTAAAAAACATCAACTTTCAATCTTTTTAAATATGCTAAATTAAAATGTGCAAAACAACTATTATATTCTTCCTTTAAAGAGAAACAGAGAAGCCTTTACTTCTGCTTTTTCATATTTTGTAGGAGAAAAAAAAAATGGAGCAAATGATGTGATTGAAGCCAAGGTTGTCTATAAAGTGTGAAAGCACTTCCTTTCCTTTCCCAGGAGCCAGGACTAACACTAGAAGGGAGAGGAAATTAGCATGAAAGTTTTACTTAAATTACAAGATGGGTGAAGACCTTGCCCAAAGATGGTATCTCCCTGTCTCCTGTGACAGACCATGAATGGCTTTCAAGACCAAGGTTGTTCTCTTTGTTATGTAGTTTCCAAGAAGCTCAAAAAATGTTCCATTGGACTGTGGACTGAGGGTGGTGGTATGGAAAGCATGCCGACCCAGGAGTATAGTGTACTGGATCCCCCCTCACTGTTACCTGTGCACTGTGTGACTCAGTGTGAGCCTCTGTTTCTCCATTTTGGAAAAAAAAAAAAAATCAGACCCTGTGCCACAGAGTTCATATGAGGATTAAATGAAAGGACTATGGGAAAACTGCTTTGTAAGGTGAAAAGCACCAGATGCATGTTTACTCATGCTAGGGCAGCCGGCAATTGCTGCTTCGGCAGCTACTGTCCTAACTCTCAGACCAACAGTGACAGGCGGGCAGGAGACTGGCACCAGGGAATAGAATGGGGCAGAAGCCTAGGGCAGGCAGGCTCTCAAACCACACCAGGTGGGAAACCCTTCCTTTATCTGGCTATATCTGCCCCCATTCATCCGTTTGAAAACTTTTCAGAGTAGGAATAAGAAAGCACACCATTATTACAATTGTCTTTACAGTCCAACAAAAAACAAAAGAACTTCTTTTCTGACTCACATTAAAGGCATATACATATATATGATACACAGGTCATCAAACCAGTTTCTGCAGAAATGCATGTATATATATATATATATATATATACACACACACACAATGTATAAACATATGCATATGTACACATATATGTATATGTGTATGTGAATATATATATACATATACATATATATATATTCAATTCCTGCTGTTGCATCTCCATCTGGATGCCCACCAGAGCTTAAACTCAAAGCCCAAAGTGGAGAAAGAAACTTGGTGGTTGAAAACAATGAACTGTCTCTACAACTCTGTGGTGTGGCCGGAGGGCTCTTCCTGCCTGGGATTACTCGCAGCCACATTCAGCTGGCAGATCTGTTGGGGGCTGGGCTCCCCTGGAGCTATTGGCTGCAAGGCTCCTTTCTCTCCTCAGGGCCTTGGGCTTTCTTGGCACGATGGTCTCACTGCACCTTTCAGAGAGGAAGCATCCCAAGAGCGTGAAATGGAAGCCACAGGGATTCCTAGAGCCTAGGCTCCCAAGCAATGTCACTGCAGCAGCATTCCACAGGTCAAAGCGCCTCACGGGGCCAGCCCAGGTTCAAGAGCGAGGAAACAGGCCCCACCTGTTGAGAGGAGCAGCAAGTCTCATAGTGAAAGGCCTGTAAGATGGGAGTTTCTGTTGCGGCCATCTTTGGAAATAACCTGCCACAGCTGACTCTAGTTTTTATGCTCCTCCCTCCTGTCTGTGCTTCCTTCCTCCCTCCCTCCTTTCTTTCCTTCCTGCCTTCTTCCTTCCTTCTTTCCCTCCCTTCCTTCCTTCCAGTTCATTAAACTCTCATAATTCCTAGGCACCTGCTATGAGCCAAGCCCTATTTCTAGGTGCTAGGGATACACTCATGTGCATGACAGATAAGACCCCTACACACGTGGAACTTAAATTAGTGGAAGGAAGCACATAGATAAATGAGCTTGCATCAGCTAGAGAAAAACAGTGAGGGGAATGAAGACCCAAGGCAGAAGACGAGAGGGCAGGGAGACGGCTTTAGACTGGTTAGTTAAGAAGGCCTCCTGAAAGAGGCGACACTTAAGCTAAAATTGGGCACCGAGCCCCACAAGTGCCAAAGCCCTGAGGCAAGAGCAGATGTGGCCGTGGCTGCAGCGGGGTGGGCTGATGGAGAATGGCAGGGCAGCCGTTTTCCTGTTGACCCCAGACCAAACTGTGCCTCAGCCTCTCCGGCCAGATGCTTTTCAGGGTCATTTTCAACTGCTCCCTCTCATCCCCACATCCACCGGACCAAGTCCAGTCTGTTCTTCTCTAGCCTCTCAGACCAGGCTCTTCCCTTCCATCTCTGCTGCCACTCTCCTTGGTCCCTCTCACCTAGAGGCTCGATTCCCTCTCCTGCCCGCCTCTGCTTTCTTCCACTTTAATCTAGGCTTCAAAAGCTGCCTGAATGATCTCCAGAAGATGCAGCTCAGATACAGCTCCACAACCCTCAGTGGTTCGCTGCAGCCGTTGGATAGAGTCCAAACCTCTTAGCTTCTCTTTGGAAGCCTACGTAACGTGGCCCCCTGTCTACTTTTTGAACTTATCTCCCCACTCTGAGTCTAGACTCTACTCTAAGAGGGCCATTCTTCTGAAGTTGGAGTATTGCTCTTCTCCCCAAACACAAGCGGAATGGGAACTGAAGTCATAATCTGCCATTAATCTTTCAGCATGCATTAGGAAACCAGAGGTTTCTAAAGCCAGCTCCTCTGGATGACAGAAAACTGGACCAGAAAGGAGTCAAAATGAAGAGGAAGGAGGGAGACAATAGGCTCAGGGCTAGGGGTAGGGATCACGTTTAAAGCTGACCTTGCAATGAGCAGCTCTTGGGGACAAGTGGAGTGCATGAAGAGTGGGGGTGAAGGAAAGATTGACAGTCATTGACAGAAAGTGGGATTGCATTCTTGAATAATTCATGATTCACAGAAGGCCAGAGCCAGGCCTTGGAGGCCATAGAGTCCCACCTCTCATCACACAGAAGAGGGTGACCTGCCTGGATTGGGGAAGTGTCTCCCTCCCGGTCACAAAGCGCACCCACAAAAGACCCATCTTGGCCCTCAGGCCCCAGACTCCCAGGCCATTGCTGCCTCATGTTACCTCCCACTAATTCACCTCCCACCATCTGATGGATTGACCTCCCGGAGCCGGGCCCAGAAACAGGGAGCTTGATGTTGCTTTAGAATGCCGCCAAAAAAAAAAAAAAAAAAAAAAAAAAAAAGCCAACAGGAAGACAGTTTTCTCCAGCCCTCGGGCTTGTACTTTCCCTGGCATACTATGGAGGCACCAAGGTCCAAAGCGTCTGGGTCAGAGACAGAGGCTCCTTATCTTTGGCTGTTCTGAAGTGACACATCGAGAGGCTGATAGGAAAACAACCAAGTCCATTTATTTGACGGCCATGATAAGTGAATTGGATCATCCTCAGCCAAGGAATTGCTTGGAAAGATGTCATTAGGTTGGCCAAAAGAGAAGAATCAACCCCTGGCAGCCAACCTAGTGGCCTCTTGATAGCTAAAAATAGCCAGAGCATCATCATCTTTTTAAAGAGGTTTCACATCCATTATACCAAATTCTCCACCCAACACGTCTGTGAGGTAGGTACTATTTTCACTATTTAAGGATGAAGAAATGAGAAAGCCAAGGGCACACTCAAGGTCACATGAGCTCATAAGTAGAAACATTAGAATTTGGACACAGGTCTTGTGATTTCAAATCCACATGACTCATATTATTTAGCCTTAAAAAGGAATGAAATCCTGACCCATGCTACAACATAGATGAAATTAAGACATTATGCTAAGTGGCAGGAGCCAGACGCAGAAGCAAAAATACCGTAGGATTCCCCTCATACGAGTTCCGTAGAGTCATCGAATTCACAGAGACAGAAAGTGGAGGGGTGGAGGCCAGGGGCTGGGCGGAGGGGAAGGAAGTGATGGTTTAATGAAAACAGAGTTTCAGTTGGAAAGATAAGAGGTCCTGGAGAGGGGTAGTGGTTAAAATGCTCAATTTTATGTTATGTATACTTTACTACAATAAAGAACAAAATTATGAAATATTTGTTTAGTCCACGTTTTCTAACAATTCCATTCCCAAAACATAGTTTATAGAATGCAAGAACTGAACGGAGCCTCTAATTTGCAAAGGAGAAAACTGAGGCCCAGAGAGGGATGTGGATTAACATGGGTCCGTCCAAAAGTTGGGCACAAATCCTGTCCTCCCAGCTTTCTTCGTTCTTTCTAGCCTAAGTCACCCCGGCCTTTGTCACCCTTCCACGTTCAGGCTGCCCTAACCCAGTACCACAGACTGGGGGGGCCTTAAACAAAGGAAATGCATCTCCTCATAGTTCCAGGGACTAGAAATACAAGATCAAGGTGTCAGCTGATTCATTCCTGGTGAGAACCCTCTTCCTAGCTTGCTTACTTGTCAGGAGTCCTAGAAGGTCACCAATCCTATTAGATCAGGGCCTCACCCTTATTACCTCATTTAATTTTAATTATAGCCTAAAACCTGTATCTCCAAATACAGTCACAGTGTGGGTTAGGACTTCAACATACGATTTTTAGGGGAACACAATTCAGTCCATAGCAGCTTGCTACCCTCTCCTGGGCACCGACCACGTGTCAGGCCCCGTGCTTTTGCAGGAGCCCTCTCTCATCATTCTAATCTTTCTTTGATGAAGTGCCCCAGGACTCAATCTTGGATCTCTACTTTGCCTACCTCCACTCCCTAAAGTGATTAAGGTCAATTCCATGGGTTTCTCCTCAAGTTACATCTCCAGCCCTGATCTCTCCTCTGAATTCAACATCTCCCTACTTAGGGAGGCTAAAGCATCTCGAACTTAATATGTCTAAAACTAAATTCTTGATTATTCTCCCCAAAACCTGCCCCTCATCCAGTCTTCCCCATTTCAGCAAGTGGCAACCCCATTCCACTTGCTTAGAGTCAGCCTTGACATCTCTCTTTCCGTTGTAGCAAATCCATTTGCAACTCTGTGAACTCTACTTTAAAATCAGTATTTCTTGCCTTCTCCCCTGCAAGCATCCTCATACAAATTATCGTCATCTCTGGAACAGACTATTATAACAGCCCCGTGGTGGGTGCTGTGATGCATTAGTCAGACCCCCCCTTCAGAACTGAGGTATTCCTTCCCCCATGTGCTGAAGGCTCATAGCTGCATCCCTCATAGGAACAGCCCTCAGAAAGGAGCTCTCACTCCACGTTGCTCTTCCCCATAAACACCGGTGTGGGTCAAGTCCTTATCTCATCCATGTTTCTGCTCAAATGCCATCTCACTACAAAGGCCTTCTGACCACTCCTATGCAAACAACATCCCCTTTGTTCTCCAGCCCTTACTCTGCCTGAATTTTTCTTCATAGCATTTATCAGGCTCTGATACATATTTATTTGTCGACTTGTTTATCATCCTAGAAGTTAAGTTCCAGAAGACCAGGGCACATACGAGCGCACAAGTGTGCGGTTGTGTGTGTGTCCGAGTACTTAGCCCCAGCATCTAGAACAGAATCTGGTGGCACATGGTAGACATCTGAATCAGTTTCCTATGGCTCCTGTAATAAATTACCATAAATTTAGTGGCTTAAACAGCACAGGTTTATTATTGTACAGCTCTGGAGGTCAGAAGTTTGAAATGGATCTCCCTAGGCTAAAATCAAGGAGTAGGCTGGGCTGTATTCCTTCTGAAGGCTCTAAGGGGAAAAATATGTTTCCTTGCTTCTGCCAGTTTCTAGAGGCCACCTGCATTCCTTGGTCCATGGCCTTGGTTCTCTATCTGCAAAGCCAGCAGCGAAACATCTTCAAATCTCTCTCTGACTCTGACTCCTCACCTGCCTCCTTCTTCCTCTTCTGAGGATTTTTGTGAATATACTGGGCTCATGCCATTCATCCAGAGCAATTGTCCTATTTTAAGGTCAGCTGATAAGCAACCTTAATTCCACCTACAGCTTTAACTCCTCTTTGTCAAGTAACCTAACATACTCACAGGTTCTGGGGATCAGGCCATGGGTACCTGTGGTGGGCAGAGGGGTCGTCATTTTGCCAACCATGACACTCAATAAACTTTTGATAAGTAAATGAATGAATAATTACCTAATTTCACTCACTCAGTGATCCTTTAACATCAATGCCAGTATTCTCCCATTTTACAGATGAGGGAAATAAGGGTAAGTCACCTTGCCCAAGTTTACATAGCTAATAAATAATGGAGCAGAATTTGAATACAGGCAGGCTGACTCAAGTCTGTCTTTGTCCCCACTAGCTTTATTGTCCTGTAGTTTTCAACTCACAAATCTGTCTCCCCCACTAGACTCAAGAGTTCTTGAGGGCAGACGCCATGACTTTGCCTATCTGTAGCCCTAGAGCTCAGCCCAGGATAGCAATGACAATAATAACAGTGGGAATTTATTGAACACTTGCCATGTGCCAAGCACTGTTACAAACACTTTACCTGCACCCAAAAATATTTGCTGAGTAAATGTTGAAGGGATAAAACCATCTATTCTCACTAAACCTGAAGAGCCACATTCGTAGTTCTAATACTCAAGCTCTATACTAAATGTACAAATCCAGTCATATTAAGTTGGAGAGGCTCTAAAATATCAAGAGTGGGTTTATTTCTGTCTTCTGGTCTGAATCCAGAATCCCAACTCATCATCAATCAGCCTGTCTAATGAATGAACACTCACTGTGAATAGATTTATCCATTCTAGATTACGACTTTGATTTGACAAACTAGAAAACAATGACTAAGAGACACAGAGGTCTTCCCCATTTCCTGAGCGCTCTCATGGATGCATTAAATTCTCAGAACCGCACTGCACACAGGGTAGGAGGTAACGTGTCTCCCACGGCATCCCAAGGAAGCCTGGCCTCAGAAATCTTCAATAGCTAGCCCAAGGTCACCCGAGTAGTGAGGACCACACAGTCCTGCCTTCCTGTCTGCTAATTCCACACTTCTCTACTACGTGGTGCTGCCAAGTAGAACATCATATGCCTTTCAGAAGGGACTGTCCGTGCAGACTGGCAAAACTCAGCTTCCATGTGGATCTGTGGGGACTCTGCCAGCTCCTCAAGTCTGGTTTTCCCACTCTTTCAGATCTCCCAGCTCTCCCAATTACGAGGTTTACAATTTCTCAGTCTGCACAATGGAAGAGTGGCCCTAAGAATTTAAATCACTCCATACAGGTTATTTTAAAAATAATAATAATAAGGAAAGGGGATAATTGCCATTGGGATGGTTTTTTATTTGTCTTGCAAAAAATATTTTACTGAATATAAATTGTTCATGACATGGGATTCAGGGGAAAGAATTTGGCAGGTTGAGGAGATTTCTATTCTGTTTTCTTTTTATCCGCTTTTCTAAGCATCCTTTCTGTTTCCACTGTGCTTTGAAAAGAATGCGAGAGAACTCAGGCTCTGGGGTAAAGAGAAAAAGAAGAATCCTAGAGTTACGGAGCCTGGCTAACCCCTTTTCTGTGAAGGTCTGTGTGCTCTTTTGTGCGGTAATGAAGAGATGGAAAGAAAAGAATTGTTCCACATTATCCACCACTAGGCCAGCCAAAAGGACCTCTGACTCGCAGAGCGAAGCACACCCCTCTTCAGGCTCATTCCCCTCGCTTCTTCATTGCCAGATGACACGCTCAGAGAATGACTCTATCCCCGCAGTGATTGTCCGTGATTTGTGGGTCAGGAGCTGCCACGGGAAAAGTATCTAATTCCACTTTCACACACTCATGGTGTCAGCAACCCAAATACAGAAAGCTATTTTGGCCACATTTTAACTATTTGACTTAAAGGCAACAGCACAGAAAAAGAAAGCCCACCTGTTGAAACCAACGAAGAAATCTCCTAAGTCATTTCTGGGCTTAATCATACTGATTCACCTCCCCTAACATCCTATATAAGGTTTGTTGTTCCAAGAGACTATGAGGCTTCCAAGTCCGGTACGTACTGCACATTCCAGCCGGAGAGGACTTTCAAAGGCACAGATTTCTTCCCTTTAAGGCGATTTTTCAAATTGTCATCAGAGGGATTTTTCTAAAACATATGCTCATTTATCCCATAGATACATATTCAGTTGCAATTAAGTGCCAGGCACTTTTCTGGGTATGTTAAGTGATCAAGGCAGGCAAGTATCTGCGTTTGTCCAGACAGAGGAGACAACGTTACTAAAGGAAACAAACCGGATTATTTCAGATCACTGCTTAGTCATTGGAAGAAATCAAAGTGGGTCTTGGGATAGAAAGTGACATGTGTGTGTTTGGGGGGGACTTAGGCAGAAAGTCACATCTGACCCAAGGCCTTAGAGACAAGAGGGGAACGGATTATGCCAAGATCTGAGAGAAGAGCATTCCAGACAATGGAAAGAAGAGATCCAGAAGGTAGAAATGAGCGTGGCTCTTTGAAGAACACAAAGAAGGCCCAGGAGGCTAGCAGGTGGTGTGAAAGGGGGCAAAGTGGTCAGAGCTGACGCAGGAGAAGTAAAACAGGCGCCAGGGTGGCAGTGGGAGAAGAGAATGGACACATGCGCTCAAGACAGTTTGCAGGTAGAGCTCCCAGTACTCTCCAATGGATTTGACATGGGAAAATTGGTAAAAAAAAAAAAAAATAACCAAGGTTGATTCTGGGCTTAGGGTTTGAGCAACTGAGTGGATGGCAGTGCCATTATGAATGAGGGCAATGAAAGAAAGTAAGCTGGGAGAAAAATAAGCATTTTTATTTGACTGTGTTACAAGTATCCACTAGACATTCAAGTGAAACATCAAGTCAATAGCTGGATACACAAATCCAGAGGGAAATAGAAAGTTTGGGCTGAATATATAAATGTAAGTGTCACTGGCATATATCCCTATTATTTGAAGCCATGGGATTCATAAGGAAGAGAAGAGCCTAGGGCACTCCAATGTCCAGAGGTTCAGCAGTGGAGGAGGGACCAGCAAATGATAGTGAGAGACAGTGGCCAGTGGTGGGAGGAAGACAAGGAAACTGTCACATAATAAGCCAGAAGAAAATGACCGAGCAAAAGGGAGCAATTCACTGCACCAGATTTTGCTAAACAGTTTACTTTAAAAAGAGAGAGAGAGAGCGAGAGAAAAATGACCCATGGATTTGGCAAAATGGAAGTCACGGGTGACCTTGAGAGTTACGGTTTCAGGAGAATGGTGGGTTGGAAAGGGGAATGAGATCTTGTCCTATCATTACCACTCTCCCATTTGAAACTCATCAGTGGTTCTTGTCCTGCACATAAACGGATAAAGGCTGCATCCCTTTCCATAAAAGTAACTTCCTGACATGGAACTTTAGAGAGGAAGTCAGCAATTGTCAGAGTTCTTAGCTGCAAACAGAATCCACTTTACTTTATGTGAGCGGAAAGGGATTTATGAAAGGATATTAGGTATCTCACAGAATCTCCAGGAGGGCCCAAGAACCAGGCTTGAATCCCATTATAATCAGAAATAACAAATATGGAGCCACATTGTCAGGACAAAGTTCCCACTGTTCCATACTGTTCTAGTATGAATGGACCCAGAAGCTCCACCACAGTTGCCCCAGAAGAAGCCTATGTCCCCAGCACCATGCCTGCCAGAAGAACCAATCTGCCCACACAGTCAACACCTCCTGTTGTTCATTTCAGCCTCCTGTTGGCAGATCGTTGGCCACATGTAGATCCTGTAACTACAAAGGAGTCTGTGGAATCTACAATGTCTATGGCACCTTCCAACATCTATTTCTCCTTCTTTTGGGGGGGTATTACATCCCAATTTTTGTTAACCTCGTAGTACTCTGGATTTGGAGGAAGCTGCCTCTAGTCTCAACTTTTGGGTCGTGCTTGTGATTGGTCTATGGCAATGAGCATAGCTCCCACCTCCAGCCACAGATATAAATTCAGGAATGAATATATGACCCACCCAACTCAGGCTGGTGAAATGAAGTAGACATTTGCTGGAGGCTTCTATAAAAGAAACCACCTTAATCTTCCAAGAGAGCTCCCAGAAATAATCTTCTCTCTCTATTCTTGAACCAAAGGCTTACCTCCAAGGAAGAACATATCCCTGGGAGGAGTGAGTTGACAACCATCTTTTGGCTAGAGAGGCACCAGCCTAGAATGAAGCTGATCCTGCAGAAGCAGAAGAGAAAGACAGAGAGAAGGCAGACTTTAAGAACATTCTTGGGCCACTGAAATAAACCAATTCTGAAATCTGCCCTACTCCTGGACTTTCCAGTTCCATAAATGAATAAATCCCTTTTAATGTTTAAGCAAGTTTGAACTGATTTTGATTAGGGGCAATGAAATGCTTTAAAATTGATTCAGACTCCAATCTACCTCTTGGGGCTCATTTCTTAACATTTTTCATACCTAGGCACATCAGCCCATTTGCTTTAAACCACCAGAATTCTGTCAAGACTGGTCATTCTACCTGGATGCCCTTCCTTCCTTTTCTCCTTTACTGCCTGCCTACTTCCTCCTCACACTTAAACATAGCTAGAATGTCACCTCCTCCCTGAAGCCTTTCTGGATTTCCCTTAACTTGCTCTATCATAGTATGCCTCACTGTCTGGCCAGTATTATGGTAACTCTTAAAGACATGTGCCCCTACATTAGCTCATAAGCCCTCTGAGAACCAGAACAGATTCTTTGTCCTTAGTGCCTTTCAAAGGCTGGCACTGTCCTTGTATCCAGCAAGTATTTGTTAACTTTCCAGTGATTCCCAAAACTGTGTGGGCAGTGAGGATCTCCTGTGCTGTGGTCTTACAGATTCATGTGCTGAGACAGCCTTGCAGAAATGTTCTAGTCAATCTCCAGAGAACAAAGCGGTCCTTGATGAGAGCTCCTCCTGGAACCACTGAGCGCTCACATCTCACCTAATCACCATCTCATTTTCCTATGAGGGAAGTGAAGCCCAGAGAAGGGAAGGTCATGGGCACTCGGGGCAGAGCTCAGTTTTGAAACTGGTGTTGCCTAATTCACCACTCATTCTGCAGCCGCAAGTTGCTTCTTTCCTATAGGCCCTGAGAGCCGAGGGGGAGCAGCACCGACCATCATCCTGGATGTCTCTGGTGTCTGTGGTCTGCCCCTTTGCCAGGGCCATCTTTCAAGAGCCCTTCTGCTCTCCACCTCCCTTGCAGCTAAGTGGAGAAGGCACAGATGGAAACTACATGCAGAGGATGATTCTCTCTCTCCTGTCTTTCCTTTGATGGGAAGGGAAAGACCTTATTCTTCTTAAAGGAACCTCTTTTTTTCCCCCTTGCTTTATTGAGAAATAATTGGCAAATAAAAATTGTATATATTGAAGGAGCACAATGTGATGATATGATATATGTATATGCTGCAAAATGATTACCACAATCAAGCTAATTAACAGACCCACTACCTCACATCGTTGCCATTTTCTTTATGTGTGGAAAGGACACTTAAGATTTACTCTCTTAGCAAATTTCAAGTACGCAATACAGTATTATTCACGATAGTCACCGTGCTGTACATTACCTCCCCAGATCTTAATCAGGGTGCCTGGGTGGACGAGGCGGTTAAGCGTTTGACTCTTGGCTTCAGCTCAGGTCGTGATCTCAGGGTCGTGAGATAGAGCCCCACCTCGGGCTCTGTGCTCGGCACAGAGTCTGCTTGTCCCTCTCCCTCCCCCTCTGCCTTTCCCCCCATTCTCTCTCTCTCTAAAATAAAAAAAAAAAATTTAAGCCGCAAATCTTGATCGCCTTATAACTGGAAATTTGTGCCCTTTAACCGTCGAAGGAAGTCATCGAGAGGATATGACCACTGGTAATGGACACAGGTAATTGGAGGCTCTTTGCCCCTCCCCGTCCTTGGAATATACATTCTGCCCACTGTTCCCACACATTGACCATTTTCAAGGTCACAGCCTTGAGAGAGCAATGTGTTGTTGAGACCATCTGGATGATATACCTGATTAAACCTTGTTAAGGCCTCTATATAAACTTTAAGATTCTTGCGGGCTGGTATAGAGATCTACTCATCTCACAGCCATCCAACACAAGCCTTGTGCGTGAGTTCCCTTGCTTATTAAAACTGCCACCTGCCAAATTAAAGTGGGCTGCCTCTTTCATCGGCCTCTCCCTGTCCTGTGTGTACAGAGGCCAGTTTCAAATTTCATCTGGGGAACTCCTGAGGTCGCAAACCAACACTGACCACCATCTCTCTGTTTCCCTCAACCGCCAGTTCCTGGCTCCCACCATTCTGATGTCTGTTTTTGTGAGTTCAACTTTTTTTAGATTCCATGTCTAAGTAAGACCATACATTGGCTCTGTGCTTGGCTTATTTTACTTAAGCATAATATCCCCCAGGTTCATCCTTGTTGTCCCAAATAGCAGGATTTCCTTCTTTTCTATGGCTGAATAATATTCCATTGTGTGAATGTGTGTGTGTGTGTGTGTTTATGTGTGTGTATCTCATGTTTTCTTTATCCAGTCCCCCCCTGATGGATCCTTGGGTAGTTTCCATATCAGAAATTTCTGAGCGTGTATGAAAAGTAGGAGAGATTGAAAAAGGGTAGGCTCTTCCCATGACATCCACTGCTGCAGCCCCCTTCTCTTGCTCTAGGGCATTTGACCCCTCTGAGAAGCAGCCGCTGGCTGGGGTTAGAGATGGGGGTGAGAAGAGCTGCTGAGTAAGCTCCGTGGCCACCCTGGACGCTCCCTCCCCGTCTGGCTCTCTCCTGCTTGGCCCTGTGCACTCGCCTGCCTGACAGGCTTCATTTCCCAGACTCAGGCTGGCAGGTACCTTCCAGGCAAGGGAGCAACATGCCCCGGGGTTCCAGAGGACAGAACATGGGATGGTGCCTCTGGGACTCCAGGAAGGCTTTAGGAACAAGGTGATGTTGGAGCTCATACTTTAAGGATAAAATTCGTTTGCAAAGTGAGGAAAACATGATGATGGTGCACAGGTGGGAAGATGGTGAAGGACCATCAAGGATCAAGGGTAGATCAGGAACTGATGCAAACGCACAAAGGACTTCATTGGTGGCTCCCCCAAATATGTCCATGTCCTAACTCCTGGGACCCATGAATCTGACCTTATTTAAAACAGGGGTCTTTGCTGATGTAATTAAGTTAAGGATCTCAAGAGGAGTTCCTCCTGGATTATCCTGGATTATTATGACAGGTACCCTTATGAAGGAAAGGCCGAGGGAGATGCGAGACAGGAGAGAAGGGAAAGGCCGCAGAGGAGAAGGCCACATGAAGAAGCAGGCAGAGATCAGAGGGATGCTGCCACGCCCGAGGAACGTGCGGAGCCATGAGAAGCTGGAAGAGGCAAGGAGGGATTCTCTCCTGGAGCCCTCAGAGAGAGCATGGCCCTGCCAGCCGTGATTTCAGGCTTCCGGCTTCCCCAGCTGTGAGAGATGATGTCTCTGGTGTTTTAAGCCACCAAGTGTGTGGTGACTTGTCACAGCAGCCCTCGGAAGCTAATACAGACGACCAGCTGCTCACTGTGGCAGGAATCCGGCGACCCCTCTGTTTCTGCTTTCTATCAGCTATGGATCCAAGCCATGCTACCCTTCACCTTTCTGGCAAAGAAACCAGCCACCTACAGCTAGCCTGGCTTCTCTTCAAGGAAAGCCAAGCTCGGCAGTCAAAACCAGACGCGACAGTGAGGAGACCTAGGTTTCTAAAAAGGGCCAGGCTGACATATGCTAATCTACTGATGCAAAGGGGCTTGGTCCCCAGTCCCCGGGAGGATGAGAGCCACCCTCACCTCTCATTCTGGGACGTGCCAAAACCGGAGGTGTCACTCAACTTGGTGAAATCAGAGAGAGAGAGCTGCCCCTTGGGCAAAGGTCTGCAGTGAGGACATCACACTTGAGACTGAAGAGAAAACCGTGTGGGGAAAGAGAACCTGAGAGAGGGGAACCCAACGGCAGAAAGTCAGACATAGCCCCGAGGACCTCAGGCCTTTTCTGGTGTGGGCTAAAACAAGGAGGAAGTATCTGCATTTTGTAGCTTGATGCGGGACGTCCCTTCCTGGATCTGGGAAAGAGCCTCAGACAATGACCACATTGTCTGTTTGATGGGTCTGCTGTGGCTGGAGGGGTTAAGGTGGGGGAAGGGAGTGGCCCTGGGAGCTTCTCTTCTCTGGAACCGAAGGGTGCTGTCCTCTGCGGGCATCCCTACGCTAGACAAGTCATGTCGGGTGATGACAGCAGCGAAGACCCCCACCCCAGCCAAGCTGGGAGTAAAACCGAGCTACAGAGGAGGGCTTTCAGCCGGGGAGGGCATGATCAGATGTGCTTTTTATAGAGATTTCACTGTAAGAGCAGTGTGGGAAATGGAGTGCACGGGAAGAAACTGGTGACAGAAGGATCATGTTCCAGAATGTTTAAATCACAGTCCAAGAGAGATGAAGAAGAGCAGACGAAGGCAGTGGCGGTGTGGGCAGAAGCGCTGACTGGGGACTGAGCTGGAAGCCGTGCTGTGAACCAAGATCTGGACAGAAGGCAAGAGGCAGAATTCTCCATCTGACTCCTATTCCCCGAAAACTGGGGCTGTTGGGGGCACCAGGGCTACTCAGGGATCGAGAGAATTGCAGGGCATCTCCACGTTTGCGGCGTTCAGTACTTTATATCAAAAGAAAGAAATGCAAAAATGGGGCCAAGTAAACTGCAGTATCCCTGAAATATTTGCTTAAAAAAAAAAATAATGGCTTTTCAACCACATGAACAAAGCAGTGCCTGTTTGTTTACTCTCCAAAGACAATCAGAGAAATCATCAATGAGTTTACTATACCCTCAGGGCTCATAAAGAGAGAGAATTTTCAGTGGCACACGAAGAGTCGTCTCCCAGGCTTGGCAGTGCCTCACTGAGACTGTGTGCATAACCCTGATTTGAGATGAGGTTAAAAATAGACACCAGGGGCTTGACACAAATGTGAGGCCTGGGCATGCAGTCCTCAGGAATAAACACCGAGGCCTGGTGGTGGATACTCTGACAGTTGAACCCTGAAAACCCGCCCAAAGAAATAATTAATCCAAAGCTGCTGGCTGGAAAGAGTTAGAAGCCAGCAGGACCAGGCTGAGGAAGGGCTGGAAGCAAAGGGGGCAGAGCCCGGAAGCATTCCCAAGCCCACGGGCTGGCAGGCACGCGGGTAGGGGTAGGGATGTGCTCGGAGGATTGAAGGAGACAGCCTGGGGCCGCTCTCCCCGCCTCTAGCAGACTGTGCCAGAATAAAAGCATGTTCCGTGGGGGCCCGGCGCTTCCAGTCGCGTGGCAATTTGTCTCCTGCGGAATGCACTCTTTTGAGCCCTAAGTCCACTTGAGAGGCTTTTGCTGATTGGGATTCTGACCTGGGTTCTCTCTTTCTCCTACTCTTCCATCTCTAACTGCTGGTGCGTGTCCCGTGGAGCAGAATAGAGCAGTGAGAAAAGTGCTGGCTTCGAGGTCACACAGATCTAGCTTCAAATGCATGGGTGCGGCAGTGCCTTATTCTGAGCCTCGGCTTCTCCACCTGTGAAATGGGAGTGGTAGTACTAATCTTGTAAGGATTTGTTGTGAAGATGAACAGACAACGGCGATGAATGTGCCTTGGGAACCCCCCCCAGCACCCCAGCACAAGCCCAAAGTGAGGTCATTCTGCTTGTACTTAGTGTGGGGGGCTCCTCCTGGCGCAGGACCCAGAGTCAGGGATGCAACCACAGCATTGTGACTTGCCACCGAAGTTTCCACAACAGCCACCGCCCCTCCCTGTGACTCAGTGCCATGGGATGTCCTCTACCCTAACTTCTCTTTCTTGGCTGCCCAAAACCACCTGTGTCGCTCCAGCTGGCCCTTGCATGGCCTAATTAGGATCTGTTCTTCCCGTCAGCCTGGAGCACCATCCTGAGCCCAGATCTTCAGGCGCCCTTCACCACCACACTTGTCCCACAAGGTCTCTCGCTTGGGCACTGGCTTTGAACACGGCCGGTCTCTAGTGGTTGGAGGAGCAGAATGAGGAGAGGAAGTATGATCGCAGTGACCTTCCAACAAGTATGCCCCCCCGCCGCCGGCCCCATAAACAAGGCTTTGGGTGCCATCCATGTTGTTCTTCAAAGCCCAGCTAACGTGTTTTCCTCCAGAAAGCTCCTTGATATTCCTGATGCTGTGAATTCTGAGTCCCATCTGCCTTCTTTACTGGCCCTGAGCACTCTGAGACATACATGATAGTGATGTGAGTTCAAATAGCTATCTCCCCCACCGTACCGGGAGCTCCTCGATTTACCTACGACTCATCTACGTATCCCTTACAGTGCTGGACATATAGTAGGCACTCAATTACATTTACTGAGTTTATAACAAATGCCCTCATTAAGGTTTTCTATTTACCGAGGGCATCTCCCCACGCACAATATTCTGAGTGTTTTACAGCAGAGCTCAGAAAAGTATGGCCCACCATCTCTTTTCATAATGGAAATTTTATTGGAATACAGCCATGTTTTTTGTTTATTTAGTGTCTGTCTCTGTTTTCATGCTACAATAGCAGTATTGAGAGTTGTGACAGAGACCTCATGGCCCACAAGGCCTAAAATATTTACTATCTGACCCTTTGCAAAACTTCTGTTCAACCCTATTCTATAGCAAGCAAGTTTAAGATTTTTTATCTGCAATGCAGGGAAAATAACCAGCATCAGAGAGCTGTTGTGAAGATCAGAAAAGGGTAGTGGGTGTAAAATTGTTCTGCAGCCAGCATCCACTTTGCCCGCCACACAGGGTCGAGGTAAGGCTTGAAATCTCGAGTGCTGTTGTGGGAAGTATGAAGCTTCCCTTGGGGGGCAGCCTATCCCATCTAAGCTGACACCTGGGACAGATACAGTGCTACATAAATACAGAACTTAAATATCTGCCCACAAGGAATCAGATAACCTTGCCCTCCAGGATAAGACTCTTCCCATAGGGCATGAATTCGGAAGGGGCTTTGGCTCCTGCGGAGAATAAAATAGGCCCCTGAATGTTCCTGTTCCTCATTTACGATCAATGCTCTGAGAAGTAAGAACGTGCTTTAATTAATGCCATTGGCAGACTTGCATAACTGCTGGTTATGGGAGATAAGAATGATTTTTTTACTTGATTTGACAGAGCTAACATGCAAACCCCAAACTATTTCCAATTAGCCTTCTAGCTAGTTATCAACATGGATCTCACATTTCCTAAGGTGGGCCTCCGAGTCTTGAGGAAGTGGCATGTTTTAAGCTGTAGAGGAAGTGTGGGTGATGGGATGGGCAAGCAGGGGCACGGCCCCATGTTTATATGGAAGGAGACATTTCACTGTGGCCGAGCCCAAAGAAGCGTTCGCCAAGAGGGCAGAGCTGGGGTTCGGATTTGGAGGCCGTGCTGCTCCTGGCTGCCTGTTGCCCCTGGGCCAGGATGGTGGGATCTGATTGTGTGGACAGGAAGCACAGCTGCCTTCATCAAACTGAGCTCTCTCAATCACCTTAATGACATATGAAGTCTTGCCCCAGAAAGGGGAAGTCATGCCCGACGCTCTCCGAGGGAGTCAGGGGTGGGGATGAGCTGGACCCACTCGGATACCCTCTCCCGGCCTCATGCTGTGTTGGTGCTTCACTTTACTGCTCATCAGACACCTTGACTGCCACTTGCAAACTGGACGTGGGAAGGAGACAGGGGGTTGTCAACACTGTGTGTGCAGAGGGGGAAACTGAGGACCAGAAATGAAACAGTGCATGTGCCCCTCCCCCCCCCGCCCCCCACCGGTAGCACACACCGCTGGGAACTTGGATCCCAGCCCTGAAGCTTCCTCTCCACCATGTGACTTATGAGGATGGCCTCCGGGGTCTCCGACCCCGGCTGCAAAACTCTGGGTTGGGTCTTCTTATCTGACCACCAGCAGCGAGGCTGAACCTCTGCTCAGGCCAACCTTCCCATCTGAGATACCCCGCCCCCGGCTGCCACCCCTGAAACCTGTCTGGGGTCCGGGGTCTTGCCCAGGCTGGGACGAGGGTGAGGCAAGCGAGGCACCGAGGGGGTGCTCCTTCTCAGGGCCGTGCAAGTGCCATCGTCTTGTCGTGAGGATTAAATGAAATAAGAAAGTGCTTCGAGGCAGAACCTGACACATAAGCTATAAAAATATTCAATATTATTATTATAATCAGTAGTAGCCGTACTGTTACCGGTAGCATTGAGAGAATGTTTCTTCTTCTGCTCGCTGGAGATAAAATTAATTTTTGTCTGTGGAAAGAATGAATACTGTAAAGTTCTCCAAATGTAAGCTTTTGTTCCAGAAGGCCTTATACTACTTTGGGAACACCACTGACCCCGAAAGAGGGACAGTTATCTTTGTCCCATTCCGTGGCCTCAAGTGACCCCCTCCTCTGCCTGGCCTACCTTCCATGCTAAGAAACTTGGCTTCCATGAAGGAGCTAACAGGAACCACTGAAGGGTTTCAAGCTGGAAGTGATATGGCAAATCTGTGCTTGATGAAGATCCCTCCGGTAGTGTGATCTTAGACCGGAGAGGGCCAGAACCAAGCCAGGGAGGCCAGTCAGAGGCAAGTGAACAGTCCTGGCAAGAGACAATGAGGTTTGAAGAAGGTAGTGGTAGTGGGGACGATAAAGGACCGAGCAAGAGAGTGGGGATGAGGAAATGAAATCTGTTCATCACTCCTGGAAAAACAACTGTGAATCAGTGATACCATCTTTATCCCCCAAAGCAAACAGATCCTTCATTAGTGCTAGCAATTGAGAGCTGTGTGAGGTTTGGTACCCACTAGCTGCTAAACATGCATATAAAAGGAAGCACACCATATGCTGTGATGAGTTAATGCCAATTGGCCCCACTCAGATATATACTGCTTTAATTTTAACACTTTATTTGAACAAAAGTCTACTTCTAAGGAAGCTCAGGATTCCCAGAGCTTCTTTCTGCTGGCCATTTGACTTGATTTCTTTCCTCAGTAATGAAATGTAGCTTTCAGTAAGTATGGCCAAGATTCAGATGTCAACTTGATAGAATAAAAAACTTCATGGACAGATGAAATGAGACACCCTCTGCGGTAGTGAGCTCCCTGTCACTGGGGCATTCAAGAAAAATCTGGATGGCCACTTGATGGAGTTGTTGCAGAGAGGATTCAAACATCAGAAGGTGAGTGGAATGGGGATGTTAGACTTGATGACCTTTAAGGTTTTTAAGAACCATGAAATTCTAAGAGATTGAATCACAAATGTACTTCTTGGCTGATCAGGGGAACCCCATAATCACAGCAGAGTCAGAATGAGGATCTAAGATTTTTCAAGCAAATTCAGAATTTTTAACCCCCTTAGGGAAGAAATCCGGACAACCCATCAGCCAAGACAGCTCCAGGACAGAAGAATGGTGATCATCAGAAGAAAAAGTTTCAGTGTCATCCTGTGGAGCCTGGCACAAACAAGGAACTTCTCTTAGGGCTAAGAACTAGAAAAGCACTTTGGTCTTCTTTTCTATATAACTGTCCATGTATCTCTTTTCACTTTGGCAGTTAGGAAGCTCAGAACTTAATTTGCACATGAAAAGAACAACTGCATAGACCCTTATAATCTGCTTGTCATCAGTGCTCTCTCCTACCTCACCATCATTCTGGCTTCTTCTTTTAATGTATACGTTTCCTAGTCCTAATTTTGTCTTTAATGATAGTTTGCCTTCTAATGCTTCCTAAAAACTTCCTCGACTGCTCTGAGAAAAAAAGGAGGGAAATCAACAAGAAAATAAATAATAGATCACCATCTGGGAAATGTTATTGGCTCCCACTGATAAACTGTGGGGAAATAGCAGGGGGAGCATTAGACTGGGGGCGCCACTGGAGGTGTCAGCTTTCCTTTGCCACGGTGGGAGCTTGGGGAAGATGCTTCCTGGACTCAGTCTCCCCTTCTGTAAAACAGACTAGAGAATGGGCTTGGATTGGGGTTTGGCTCCCAAGATCACCTTCCCTGCAACTGTCCTGCCAGGGTTCCCAAGTGAATCTCCAGGTGCTGCCCCTCCACCAAGTTCAGACCTCCCCTGGACTTTGAGGTCTCTTGCCTGTAGACAGTATCCTAGGCTTTTTATTTATGTATCAAAACAACAGATGTATATAGTTTTTACTATGTTCTGTACTGTTCTGAATACTTCCATATAGTGATTGATGTAAATTTTGTAATGATTTTATGAGAGAGGTACTCTTATTATACCCATTTTACCGATAGGAAAATTAAGGCCTTAGGGTTTAAATAAATCACTAGTAAATGACAAAGCTAGATTCAAAAGCCAGGCAATGAGTCTCTGAGTTCATGCTCTTAACTGTATGTTCCTTCAAATGGAGCCATGACTTTGGCTCAGCTCCCTGACCTCACTATAATTCCCGACCTGGATTATTAGCTCTCCTGGATTACTGTCCTCTTGCCAGCCAATTAAGCACAGACTTGTCTGAGTACCTACTCTGGATCAAGCTCTGTGATGGACTGGGTACAGGCATGAATCCAATATGGTTTCATCCAATGGGAGCTGTCTATCTGAGGACGAGTCAAACATATATCCCACCCACTAGAATCCAAAGAGGAATTAAATGCTATGTGGAAGTTCACACAATGGCTATGTCAATGGGACTTCCACTGTGGGAGATGACAGTGGAAGCGGGTGGGGAAGAGCATCGCAGGCAGAAGGAAAAGCACGAGCAGGTCCCAGAGGCATGAAAATATATGGTACATGTCAAAGGGTCTGGCTCTTGGCTTTCCCTCCAGTCTGGTCCTGCATCACCCTTCCCATTCAGCTGTTATACATATTTGTTGAGTGCCAACCATGAGTCAGGCACTGTTCTAGGTGCTGAGGATACAGCAATCAAAAATGTAGCTTTAATCATGACCC
The DNA here is from genome assembly GCF_003265705.2 of Callorhinus ursinus. Classification (NCBI taxonomy): domain Eukaryota; kingdom Metazoa; phylum Chordata; class Mammalia; order Carnivora; family Otariidae; genus Callorhinus; species Callorhinus ursinus. The sequence continues at coordinate 28,445,539 of NW_027397086.1, read as the reverse complement.
TCACAAGCTAGTGGAGAGACAATTCATTGACAAATAAAAATGATATGCCAGCTGGTGGTAGGTGTGATCAAGAACAACATGTAGAGCAGTGGAACAGAGAGCGAGGGAAGGCCACTGTCATAGGAAGAGTGCAGTCCAATGCTTTACCCCTAGGCTCTACCCCCTATCATAGGAAGAGCGAGCAGAGTGAGCAGAAGAGTGTCCGCTCCAGGAACATTTTAGTGTAAACCCAGAGGAAATGAAGGAGTGAGCTATGAAGATATGTGGTATGAGGGTGGTTAGGTAGAAGGGAGAAAAAATGCAGGTGCCCAGAAAATGCACTATGTTTGCCATTTCTGAGGAATAGCAAGATGAGGCCAGGGGGAGGGGGAAGATGGAAGAAATGAGATCTGAGCTGTAGTAGGGGCTCTAGACTATGTGTGATCTTATTTATGAGAAGAAGGACTTGGGATTTTGCTCCCAGTGCAGTAGGAAGCCATCGTGAAGCTGTTGTTGGGCCAGACCATGAGAGTCCTGTGAGGCTTTCTAAATCTCTCTGGGAAAACCAAGTTCTGTCCTACCTCAGGGCCTTTACCCATACTGTGCCTTCTGCCAGGAATGCCCCCTCCATCCCCATCTCTTTGCTGAGCTATTTCCTACTCCCTAAAGGCAGTCCTTCAGGGAAGCTGCTCCTAACCCTCCTAAACAAATTAGATTCTCCTGCTAACCAACCTCACCATCCTATACTTCCCTTTTGTGGCACTTAACAAAACTACCATGACATAATATAAACCAATACATAACATAACTTTCATTTTCTATTGTTTTTTTCCACTGGAGGGTGAGCTCCATGAGGTGAGACTGCATGTCTTTCCTCTCTACCTCTGGATCTTCAGTACACTGTACAGGGTCTAATTCTTAAGAAATGCTCAATATTTGTTGAATGAATGCAAGAATAAATGAAGTGAAAGGAAAGGATAAGAGGGAAGGTTGGAAGCTCTAACTCTGGGCTGGAAAAGCAATATTGGCCTGTAACAGGCCACAAAGAAAGCATATGAGGGGTGCAGGTCAAGGTACACTTAGGCCAAGCCCCTGATGTGTATGGGCAGGAGAGATTGAAAGGTAGTGAGACTAGGGTCAGAGAGAATGGAAAGCAATTTTTAAAACTGTTTGGTGGACTCCCTGCCCTATATAAAATGTTCATATTAAAAGAGAAAAAACTGGGGTGCCTGGGTGGCTCAATGGGTTAAGCGTCTGCCTTCAGCTTGGGTCATGATCCAGGAGTCCTAAGATTGAGCCCCGCATCCAGCTTCCCGCTCAGAGTGGAGTCTGTTTCTCCCTCTGCCCCCCCACCCCCCTCTTGTGTTCTCTTTCTCTCTCTCTCTCTCTCAGATAAATAAAATATTTTTTAAAAATTCATGCTTTCATGAACTTGAGGAGCCACAAAGGTCTCAAGGTATATCCTTGGGATGTTGCTTGAGACGGTGATAATCATCAGCTAACATGTGACCAAACAACAACAACAAATGCCAAGTAGCAGAAATCATATTATATGGGAGTCAGGAGAACTGGATTTTCTCATTCACTCACTCATTCATTCATTCATTGTTCATGCAGTAAATATTGGCTATTGACCACAAACTAAGGGTTAGACCCTGTGACAGGCATTGGGTTTATATTCTGTTTGTTACCTATTGAGTACACAAACTTGGACAAGTCATTTAACCTCACTAAGAGGGAAAAAAACCTTCATTTATAAGGGAATGGCCTTCCTTATTAAAGGAAAATACAAAGCCCTCTAGTACGTGAATGGGGTCTCCACACAGGAAGAGATGATGTAATAAAAGGTCTTAATTCTGTCCCTTTGAGTTTCCTTTCCCCCTTGAAGTTCTTACTTTGATTTTGGCTGGCACACCCAAAAAAGTCTGTAATGATTGTCATCATCTGTTTCATTGCCTAGAAAAAAATCTTCCTCTTCTTTAAAGTCCGTATCAAACACCAGGGCTCTTGAAACCTTCCTTGGCTCCCTACTTCCTAGGCAAAATGAATCTCTCCCATCCTGCCCTGCCTTGAACACTAGATCATCGAGTGTTTTGCAGCTTACTACTCCATGTGATGCAGCTGAGTTCACCAAGAACTTTTTTCCTCCCCGCGCGCCCCCCCCCCCCCCCCCGTTTCCCCAGCCTTTGGCTGAGTGTCTGGCCCAGAGCACATTCTCTAGTTAAATGGATAAAAAGTGACCAGGCCAGCAGAAGAGTTGACAAACCACACAGTGGTAGAATGACGTCCAAAAAGACTTGCTAAGACCCAGAAAGAAGAGACTAAACCAGCTAGGAACATCAATGACTACTCACTGAAGCACTGAGAGACCATGGGACATTGTGGGTTGGGGTCAATGCAACTTCCCTGTTGGAGAAGACAAAATGGCAGTCAAATATTTATTTTCTTTAACAAAATTACATGGTAGCCCATACCTTTGCAATTTAGAGGCTGATGTAAACTTGGGAAAGTCATTTAACCTCTCCGTATAAGGAGGAAAACATGCTGATGGCTTACTGAGCTGTCTGTGTGGACATGTGGCCAGGTCTCCAGATGGGAGTTTAAGTCCACAGTGACAAACCCTTGAAGTGGGCATTACAGCTTAGGATTGCTGATATCTTTTCTAATGGAATGTAAATAATTAAGAGACAAGCACAAGATATAAATTTTTAAGTACAGCAGTTGTTCCAGATATATCAAAGCTATGTATCTCACTACATAGCTTTCACTTTGCCCAAAAAATGAACTTCTGTTTGTTGAGGACTATGATGTCTGTGACTACTACAGTATGGTGCTCAGTGTTTTATATGTATTATGTAATACAAAACTAATGTAGCAAAATGAGGGAAGTTGTTTTTATATTGTCCCTCAGGACACCTCTCAGGGGGGAAAACTTGAACATGACTGCAAGCAATACTTTGATAGACCATGTGAGTGAAAGATGAGACCCCAAAAAACATACTGACATAATAAGGGACAAGTGCCAAAGTTCCTTCTGATAGACAGTTGGATGTCCACTTAATGGCAGGGCTTTTGAACTACTGGATAGCAAGATGCCCGTGGGACTGCCATGACTGCAACAGTGTGCAAGTTTGGGGCAGAACTGAATTGTTCAGAAATAATAGAGCAGAGGCTGAGGACAGTGTTCTGGAGGGATCCTAGGGATTGTGAAAACCCACTGTGATACATGTAATGAAACCTTCTCCATCTCCCCTGGAAAATCACCAGAAAATTCTTCCTTATTCCCCAATGCTCTTGGGTCATGAAGATTACTTCACAGGGTAGAAAGAAAATCGGAGGTCAGCAAAGTCACCAGACATAGAGGAACAGCCATAAATCTGGGTTACATTTAACCCACAACCCCATGAGACAAAAAGCATTACCTTCATCTTACTGGTGAGGAAACAGGCTGGTATAGGTTAACAACCTTGTCCGATGCTCACGGCTAACAGTGGCTGGGCAGCCATTGCGCACAGATCTGCTTCATCGCAACACCTGTCATTTTAGCCCCAGGAGATGCCTCCCTCTGTGATTCTATGACTGTTCCCTGCCTATCAAAAAGTTTGATAAGTTGGATGATTGCTCTCCCTCATTATATTTTAAGCCACATTAATAATAGGAGAAATAGTTGCACGTGGAATAGAAGGAGAGGAATGTTTCCAGCCATGGGGTATAAATAGCCCACTGATCTCCCGTCTTCAGAAAGGGACCAGAAGTGGAACTACAGCAGGAGGAGTGATTGTCTGTGAGGGAGGGGAGCAGCCTTTTGCACACATGGGCACACGCTGCCGAAAATGAGACTTGCGTTATCACTGCCATAGTCTCGACAAACGCCCACCATGGAATGACATCACTGCCAAAGCCCAATTAGCTCAAGAAGACCCTGGCACTGGATGATGTTCCTTCAAGATGGCATGAAATTCCAAATATAAATTGGGTCCGCACTGGGCGACGATTCAAGGAATCGTATTGGCCAGTTCACAGGACAGCTTGGCAACTAGAAATCCTTTAAACAGGCTTTTGAAACTGTATCACCCCCTGAAAAGACAGAGGTATAATTATACCCAGATCCTTCAGTAAAAATCTAGAAAAAGAAATGCAGAGGTTCTCTGTCCATGGCGTGATTATATCATAAATTATAGAAAATATGGAGGAAAAGTTCATCAAGATGCATCATCTTCCGGCGTTACTTTGTCTTTTCAGAAAAACAATTATTAAACATTTAAAATAGCAAAACTTCCTCACAGCTTATAACTCTTTACAACATGCTGCATGCTTTCATGTACTTCATGTGATCGTACCCTCCCAACAGCTTGATGCAATTATTGTTGCTATTTTACAGTTGAAAACCTAAAGTGTAAAGAGGGATCTGTTAAGGACTGTTTGAGAGCAGGGATTTTGTATTGCCCTTCTCTGTGCCATCAGCTTGGTTTTTAGGGCCTGACATCTCACAGGGTTACTGTAAATGTGAAGGGAATGGAATACACCGGAATAGAACTGAATGACTCGCCCAAGCCAACTCCCAGCTCAGTGTCCGTTTCTACAGGATGTGCAGCCAAATCATTCAACCAAATGTGGACCATACACCTGTGTTATGTCTGGGCATGTAGAAGTCACTAGAGAGCCTGAAGAGCATGGGGGAAGGCCAGGTGTAACAGAAGCCTAAGATACAGTCCCTGTGAGAGACTGAATATACAAATGGACAATGGCCAGACGTATATAAAAACAGGACTCTGACCCACAATCTGCAACCATTGGTCCAGGAAGACAATCCACTATCTACAAGCGACATTCAAGGAAGCCAAACAATGACTCCTATAGCAATCAGCTCCAAACAGTGGAAACTGATGAATCACTGACAGGTTCCCTCTTTGTTCTGGCGTCCAACTTAGGACCAAACAAAGAAAACCAAATATGCACTCCTAACCACTCACATAGAATGCTCTGCTTCTAGTTAGCCTGCCTCCGGCTTATTTATGCCAACGGCCTCCAGTCAGGGCACACGGGAAGCATTCCCTTTTTCCCACTAGAAAGCTTTCCTATGCCCCTGCCTGCCTTTGAATCTCCGCCCAACCCAAGTGAGGGTGGCTGACTCCCTTAGTATAGCAAACTCTGCCTAAATAGCCTTTGCTTATTCTCATTTGGATGGTCTTTGTTTACTTCTACATCTGTGTTTAAGGAACTTATCCTACAGTGAGGAGAGGAAAAAGAACAAGATATATAGGAAATAATAAAATGATAATATAAAAACAGTGCCAAAATGAGTGGTCAACTACCCGGAAAAAATAAGGATTTTTAAGTACTAACAGTACAAAGAAATAAGTGATAATTGCCTGGGGGAAGTGCTCCATTACCAAGGTTGATTTGTCTCTGTTGAGCTGGGTGGACAGGTTGTGAGGAGTACAAGGTCATGAGATGTCACAGGGATGACCAAGCTTCCCAAATGCAACCAACTACTACACTTATTTATAGATCCATAAAGCATCCAAACGGCTATGGATAACTCTCTCGACACTCGGAAGTACTGGATAAAAATTGAGAGATTGGGGGGCCAACTTCTTCCAGTTGAAAGGTATGACCTTGAAAGACAAACAACTGTAGGAGGTGAACATTTGGCTACATAAGAGGATTGTGAGAGTCTGTTCAGGACTGTGGTTGACAATGGGCTTTTGGAAAGGTATGGGGAAATCCTATCAGAGCCACAAGATTCTGCATGAACCTAATAAAACATTATCTTACACAATACTTTTGGAACAGTTAAACAACGCCAAGTTTTCTTCAAAGAGCTAGAAATACAACAATGAATAATGTTGTCTGTGCCCTCACAGCCCTTACAATCACTTGCTTTAAGTTAAAATTTGAAGGAAAAATAATAAAAATGCTAGGAAAATTCTAAACCAGATCCTAATACAGTTGTATACAGAAGATATAGGAAGTATCCAATAGTGCTAAGAATCCAATAGGAAAGGCTATCCATATATCCTCAGATATCTGCATACTAATGCCCAGAGCATGGACATAAAGCCACCCTAAAATGTTAATACTGACTAGGAAGTATGTAGAACTTAATAGGACTTGTGCATCAGTCCTGGTATCAACAGGCTTTAAACTTCCTCCCATCTTTCCCATCCTCCAAAAGCCATCAGAATAGTTTCTTAAGCCTGACATACTTGTGATCATGTAATTCTCCAGCTCAAAACACTGTAGTGACTCCCCATTACCCAATGCATGGTTTTCAAGGCCCTCTATTGTCTTTTAAATTAATTAATTAATTTTTTCATGATTCATTTTTGCAATAAGCCAGCATATAGTACATCATTAGTTTTTGATGTAATGTTCAGTGTAGTGCATATAACACCCAGTGCTCATCACCACAATGTGCCCTCCTTAATACCCATCCCCTGGTTACTCCATCCCCCCATGCCCCTCCCTTCTGAAACCCTCAGTTTTGTTCCCAAGTCCAGAGTCTCTCAAGGCCCTCTACTGTATTATGTTGCCTCAGTAAATCTTCTAATGCAGTCTTCAAAAACCCTTTCCCCAAAAGATCCCTTGTTCTAGTCACTCTAGATCTGTGTTGTCCCAATGGCAACCTCTGGCCACATGTGACTACTTACAATTAAATTTATTAAAATTAAATTTATTAAAATTCAGTTCCTCAGCTGCACCAGCCACATTTAAAGTGCTCAATGGCCACATTTGGCTAGTGGCCACCCTATTGAACACCACAGATATAGAACATTTCCGTCACCATAGAAAGTTCTATCAGAAAGCACTCTACTAGACTAAGCAATCCCTGAACACATTCTCTGTGCCTTTAGTCATTCTGGTCCTTCTTTGCCATTCGCCGTCTCTACCCTATAAAAATTCTAGCCATCATTACATTTTCAGTTTAAGTGGCACTTCCTTCAGGAAGCTTTCCAGAGTAAAAATTAATCGGCTGTCCTCTGTGTTCCTTTGAGTTACTTGGGACTACTCTTCATCACTAGTCATACTTTGCTTTGACTAAGGTCCTCATGTAAGTAAATATTTCCTCCATCAGCAGAAATTTTTTAGGGCTCTGTATCTGGTAGTGTCTTACACATATAGTTAAGGACCAAAACACTTCTGGCTTTCTGTTGAATCCTGGTGGAACTGACTCCTGACCAAAACGAAGCAATGGGAGATAGGATGACAATACACAAAGGAAGGAATGTGTGGTAGGCAAAATAATGACACCCCAAAAGATGGTCATGTCTTAATCTCCAGAACCTGTGAATATATTAGGTTACATGGCAGGAGGGGAATTAAGGTTGTTAAACAGCTGACTTTAAGATAGGAAGAGCAGCCTGGATTACCCAGGAGGGCCCAATATAATCATTTTCTGATATAAAAGTAGAAGAGGGAGAGGAGAGGGAGAGCCAGAGAGATGGCAGTGTAAGGGCTTGGCCTAACACTCCTGGCTCTGAAAATGAAGGAAGGGGGTCATGAGCCAAGGAATGCCGGTGGCCTCTAGAAGCTAGAAATGGATTCTTCCTAGAACCTCTGGAAGGAATGCAGCCCTGTTGATACTCTGATTTTAACCCAGTGAGACACATTTTGGACTTCTGAATTCCAGAACTCTAAGATAATAAATTTGTATTTGTTTAAGCCATTAACTTTGTGGTAATTTGTTACAGCAACAATAGGAAACTGATATAGAGTGGCAAAGGAATATTACAAATCAAGGCTCATGATTCCTGCATGGATCAAAAACTGACAATATTTGTATCCTTCCTCTAGCACTTTACCTCCATACATTTGTCCTAATAATCAGAATTCTCATCCTATATCAGGATGTTCACTGACAGCATTATTTGTTCCAGTAAAAAGTTCAGTAAGAAGGGATTGATAGCCATCCACATAACACATTACGTGGCCATTAAAAAACATTACATCTTTGAAAATGATTACATGACATGGGAAGAGCTGACAGTCAAGTTTAAAAGGCAGGATATGGAACAATATATGATTCCAATTTTTGAAAGTTAAAGGAAATATACCAAAATATTAATGATGGATTAAAAAAATTAATGTTCATGATGGTTATCTTTGTGGGATAAGATTAGGAGAGTTTTGGTTTTCCCTTTACACATTTCTGTGTCTTCCAGGTGTTCTATAATGAGCATGAATTACTTTTATAATCAGAAAAATAAACAATGTTTTTTTCATGTAAAGCAAACCCCTCAGGTAACAAGAACCACAAAATTAATCATGCCTTTGACCACGTAATCGCATTCATGAAAATATATCCTAAGGAAATAATTCAAAACAAAAAAAAAATCTTTTAAGTAAAAAGGGAATGTTTTATAGCAATGTTACTTATAATAGTTTAAAATTGGAAGCAACCTGAATATCCAGCAATTTAATTATGATAAAGCAAATTATAATATATTTGCTTGATAAAATATTGGGAACTCATAAAAATAATGAATACCAACATTATCTAGAAATACAGGCATTACAGAATAACACAAAGCAAAAAGCTCAAGGACAAAACACAAAATATCTAGATTATAATAACTCCACTTAACATGGATAAAGATGGGAAGAAGAGGTAGAAATTATAAATCATTGCTATGTTGAATGGAATTCTGAGAGTAATCTGTATAAAGTTGTTTTGATAACAAACACAACTATCTGATAAAGACTCACACCAGCGTGTAAATCAAGAAACCTGAGAGTGACAGACACGTTAAGAATGTGGAATGATAATGGATGCAGCAGAAAAGGGAGCAACACCTGTGAGACAGGGCACCAGAGACCACCCACATGGGGACATGTGTTTTCATTGCTCTATCCAGCAAATATTCATTGAACCCCACGTATGAGTAAAACTGTAATGAAAAACCAGGGAATAACAAACACCAAATTTAGCGTTTGAGTTACTCTTGGGGAATTAGGGTTCTACCAAGGAGGGGAACACTGAGAGTTTCACAGGGGATCCGTCATCTCTTAAACTATTTCTTAAATTGGATGCATGGATGTTCTTTTTATGATTCTTCTGATAAATCACAAGTGCTTACAACAGTGCTTGGCATATACTGGCTCACACAAGAAACTATTTGTAGAAAGAAACTTTTCGGGGCATCTGGGTGGCTTAATGGGTTAAGCATCTGACTCTTGATTTCGACTCAGGTCATGATCTCGGGGTAGTGAGATGGAGCCCCACATTGAGCTCTGTGCTCAGTGTGGAGTCTGCTTGTCCCTCTCCCTCCCCCACTGCCCCGCCCCCTGCTTGCGCAGGCACGCCCTCTCTCTCTCTCTCTCTCAAATAAATAAATAAATAAAATCTTGAAAAAGAAAAGAAACTTTTCAGTGGCTCTGTAAATAAAGCTCAAACTCTTTAATATGGCATACAGAGCTCTTCAGGAACTGACTTGTACCTAATTTATCAACACCTATGACTTCCCCCCAATCTACAATCACTCTTGTTCATTTTTTGCTAACAATATAGGACTTTTTGGTGCCTCTGAGACTTTGTCCAGCTGCTTTTTTTTTCTTTCTGGAATGTTCTGCTTCACCTAGAGATCTCCTAATCTCAAGGCCAAGTTACACCATATCAGCTTCGCAAAACCTTGCTGATCTCCCTAATTGTCTCTCCTCTATGTTCCCGCAGTGTTTTCCTTACTTGTGCATTAGAACCTGACTTGCTCTAATCTATTATAATCTCTCACATTATTGTTTTATTGCTTACAAAGTACTCTTAGCTCCATTTTACTTGCAGTAACATTGTGAGTTAGTCTGCATTAGCCCACTTAACAGATGCACGAGTTTCCAAAGGAAGAGCAGGACTTGAACACAGGTCTTCAGATTCACGTGGTCCCTGAAGGGACAGGGTTGCTGGGGCAAGAGAGAGCAGGAAGGGGCTGAGGGGATGAAGCTGCGTCTGTTACCACACACAGCACGTTTGTAAGATGAGAAAGGACATTTTTGCAAGAATTAAGATGGGCCATGAAGATCAACTCCAACATGTTTAAGACACGTAAGTTATACCTGTCAGAGTACAAGGTGAAACAGGCTAAAAGAATGACCACAAAATTGAAAGGAAAAAAAAAAAAGGTTAAATGAATTCAACAGAATGGGCCTTCCATCTTACCAGGAAACTTCAAAATGGCAGACTTGTCTCCAAAGTAGAAATCTTGTCTTATTTTTCTTTTATTCCAAGTCCCTAGAATAAGGTCCAGCACTAAAAAGGAATTCAATGCATGTTGAATTAATTAATTAATGAAAGGATGTGCTATTGAGAAGCACAATTAGTTTTAGCTTTCCTGAAACTGCTTCCCCTCAGTCACGTGGCCCTTTCAGTTCAGGGGGACTAAACATCAGTTTCTTGTGTGTTTAATAATTCAGATCCTGAAGCTTCTCTAATGCTCAAAACCAAACAAAATATTCACTTGTTTGAATAAGTCAACAAGTATTTAGGTAGTAAAGTGGATTTAGAATGTGTTAGCAGATACCTGCCCTGTCTTTTATACTATCTTTAACATTTAAGACACGCACAATGCCTGATTAGAATACATGAAAAAAATTCTCATGCCCAAAAGTCACAGATCCAATGAGAAGAAAATCTACAAACAAGAAGCCTTGACCTGCCACAGAGACCCAGCTCTGATGAAACTAACAGTAATACTGAACAAAAAGACACCACTGAAAAACTCAAGAGCTTTTGAAAGCCTCCCATCGAACACCAATGGCTATCTACTCTGTAAGTTGATCATAGAGAACATGTTTTTGGGAAATTGGTCATTGAACAAATCAGCGATTAGAGAATTTATTTTTTGCAAACCTTGAACTGAGGCTGGATCCTGGGACTAGGCACTCTGGGTGTTTCACAGCCTGGCCTGTTGAGGCAATCCATAGTTCCTGACTGATCATGGTTCTGGGATACACCTCAGGCAAAGAACAGGTCTAGGTTCAAATAAGTCAATTAAAAGGCAATGTTCGCAATAAGAAAGGATTTAAAGGATGTGCCAAAGGGTTCCAATCCTGGAATGGGCTAAGGGTCTTGCCCCAACTGCCTTCTCTCTGTGTCTCAGTGTATGTTTTCATCTAGCAGGGGAGAGGAGGGTGTAGACAGCAATCCCTCAAGGAACTAGGGCTGGATTGCTCATATGTGCATTTCCTCTGATGGGTTCTGCCATCCCCAGACCCAAATGTCTTCCATTCATTCTCTTATTTCATAAACACTAATCAAGTGTCTATATCCTGTTCTAGGAGCTGGGAATATGATAGTGAACAAGACAGGTAAGGGCTGGGTTCTTAGAAAGCTAATGTTGTAGAAGAAAGAAATGATAATAAGAAAATATCAACTTGGCAAAGTTGAAACCCCCCAAAAGTCTGTGCTATTGTAAGTCAACAATGTGTTTAATCTTCATTCCATCTCCCAGCAACATCAGACTAACACTTGCCATTAAACTAGACCAAATAGCAGACCTACTCAAATGCTTAGCAGTCCCTGGAAGAATTTGATTATGAGGGGTGGACAGGGGAGAATTTCTCTATTTGGTCCAATTTCTAAATGGAAACTCACAGTGTTTGATGAATAATGAATGTGAATAATTAATGCATTTGAGAAAGGAAAATTTCTTACCTGTCAGTTACTTATCTTGGAGATTACACATCTATCACTCCTCCCCCCAAGGGGCTAGACTCATCTCCATAGAAACTGGGGGCAACCCAGAATGTTAATTATGCCTCAATGCCAGATTTCTCTGCTTAGAATGTGACTCACCGGAAGACCTTCTAGGGCTAACTTGTTCTGAAAAGTAGAAAACTCAATTTATCTGAAGTATTTTTTAAATCTCCAAATAATGAAGTATCTTAATAAGCCTAAAAAACAATCAAGAGACTGACTTGGTGTGTACACACACTTGGGAAAATATTGTGTAGAAACACATGCATCCTCTGGGCAAGAGGCTAAATGGAAGAAATGGATCCTTGGTCCATTAATAACATAAGTACCAGCACCTAGAACAGTGACAAACACATAGTAGATGCTCGTTGAATATTACTGTTATTGTTGAATGTTATGTTGAATGTTGTTAAATGAACTACCAATTCTGTGCTGTGATAATACAACAATTCTCATTATTATTGGTGACACTGTACACAACGTCCTTTTCATACACGTTATTTCATTTATTCTTTATTTTTAAAAAAATATTTTATTTACTTATTTGAGAGAGAGACAGAGATAGTGAGAGACAGCACAAGCAGGGAAGAGAGGGAGAAGCAGGCATCCCACCAAGCAGGGAGTCTGATGCGGGACTCGATCCCAGGACCCTAGGATCATGACCTGAGCTGAAGGCAGATGCTTAACCAACTGAGTCACCCAGGTGCCCCTCATTTATTCTTTATAACAACTTGAAAAATAAGTCCACAGTACATTATCCATATTTTTTTTAAAACTCTAAAACCAAAAGTTTGGGGGAAATGAATGTGATGAAAAGCCTGATTTGAGTTGAAATGAGCCTCTTCATAGTCCTTACCCTACTTATGTAAATATTTATACATTTTGCTGCAGAAATATTAATACATTTGCTTTCGGAGGACATCCTAGGTCCTGTTGGGCTTTTTTGATCTATATATCATATGTAACATGTTACTTTTCTAAAATCTAAAAAATTCAGAATTCCAGGAGCACCTGGGTGGCTCAGGCAAGTAAATGTCCAACTCTTGATTTCGGCTCAGATCATGATCTCAGGGTTATGAGATCAAGCCCCACATCATGCTCCACACTCAGCAGGGAATCTGCTTGAGATTCTTTCCCTCTGCCCCTCCCCCTGCTCAAACACACTCTTCTCTCTCCCTGCCCCACTAAAATAAATAAATAAATCTTTAAAAAAACATAAAAAATAAAAAGTAAAAAATTCAGAATTCCAAAAACACATCTTGCCTCAAGAATTTTGGTTGGGAAGAGGACTCACATTGGACTCTCATAGACTCACATTATCATCCAACTTTTACAACTAGGATTCTTTGACTCAGGAAAGCTAAACAATTTACCCACAATCACAGAGCTAGTAAATAAGATACTTAAACTAAAATCCTCTGATGCCCAATCTTTGGGGTCTTATTTTCCCCACCATACTAAACTTCAAACAATTAATCTGAAATTGAGTATTAAGATAATTGTCTATCCCACTGACATAAAAGAGGTAAATTAATCAGAGGCAGCACAGACTTGGTCGGTACAGCAGAAACTGAAAAAGAACAAATGGCATAGGGTCTGGAGGTAGGTGAGGGCTGTCTCCTGTGGAGAGACCTCTGCTCCCTGAAGGAAATGACTTCTGAGACTTAATCTCATTCTCCAGTGCCTAAAGTGCACATGAAACAGAAGCTGACCAAAGGCTGTCTGGTAGACTTCTTTGAATAAGTCAGATGTGACCCACGTGATATTGTCATACCACATCCACTTTTTTTTTTCTAATCACAGAACTTTCATTTAAAAGTGAATGATACCCAGATCTCTCTCTTGGGAAGAGAGAATACGAAGACCAAATTACAAGGTTGGCACTTTCATCAGTCAGGAGAGTCTAGGTTATGCTGTGGTAACAAACAACCCACAAAGCCCTATGGCTTAAAACAACAAAGGTTTGTTTCTTGCTCATATTACATGTTTACCACAAGAAGTCAGGAGAAGCTCCATTCATTGTAATAATTCTGGGGGACCCACGATGACAATGCAGCCATTCTCTCTAACATTGCTAGTCAGCCTGACAGAAGAAAAGAGAAGGCAACAGAGCATGCCCTGGTTTTTTAAAGCTTCCACCTGACTGATATGTTGTCACTTACACTCACATAGTTCATTGGCCAAAGTAAGTCATCTAGTCACACCCAACATCAAATGGTAGAAAGTACAAAACTCATGGCTTTCAAGATCTTCAATACATTTGCCTACTCAACAAATATTTTCTTGAGTGCCTGCTAGTGCTAAGCACTATTCTATGTACTGGGGATTTAAAAAAAAAAAAAAATGTGTTGAGTGCTATGAAGAAAAATAAAATGGAGCAATGGGTGGTGAGGGATTGGGTTGGGGAAGAAGAGGTGAAAAGCAAGTTCAAGGAAAGATTCTCTGAATAAAAGACCTGGAAGAATTGAGGGACGGAACCAAGTAAGGGAATTCTGCCTCTGAGGCCAAAGCAAAACACAAAGAACTCAAATCCCAGGAAAATCCAGAATGATTCCTAAAGTAGAGACAGAGGGCTGAGACATCAACAGTGTGTGTCTGTGGGGCTGAAATAGCCCCACAGGCTCATTCTCTTCAAGCCCCACAACACACCGTCCCACTTCCTTTTTTTCCTGACTGAAACCACACAGGCAGCAGAACACTTCCTTTTTCCCGTGGTTAAACAACATGCAAAAGTGGTTTACTTGAGGAGGGGATAGCAATCAGCAAGTGTTCTGTAAACAAATAAAATTATCCATTTATTGATGAAAATCTATACTCCATGAAGGCTCACGGGTGTTTTAGATACTTCATTTTATTGAATAGGGTTGTTGTGGAAAGGATAAGATATATAGGATACCATTTTACAAATGAAAAAGCTATAATGTGAGCTAACTGACCTTCTGGAAAGGTGTGCAGATCTTTTGTGGCAGAGATAAGAGTCTGACTCCCAAGCCTGTGCCCTCAATTATCATAAAACATAAGGAACTTTAGACTTTTTGGAAGGCAAACTTGTGGAAATCCACATCTACATGAATTCTTATTTGACAATTTAAAGATGGAATTGCCCTTGTTATAGGGAAAAGGAGTGTTATTTAGGCATCTTTGCAACAGCGATCAGGTCTTTCTACAGATGAGACTGAACCCATGGCTACTTCATCACACACTCATCCAAAGGTCACCTTCTCTGTGAAGTTTCCCCTGACTACCCTATTTAAAATTTCAATGCTGCCTTCTCAGGACTTCCTACCTCCTTCTCTGGTTTTGTTTGTCCCCATAGCACTTAGGACCCTCTTATAAACTGTATGATTTATTTGTTCACTGTTTGTTGCCCACTTTTTGAAAGTAAGCTCCATGGGTGAAGGAAATTCTTGTCTGCTTTTTTAAAAATCACTTTTATTTCCCCTAGAGTGTAGAAAAGTACCTTATACTCAATCAGTAATTATGAATGAATGGTCAGAATGAATGAGTGAATGAACGGATTCAGAGAACGATCTCTTACTTGAGCAAGAGTTTTTCATCTGGGGTACATTAATGGGCTTAGGCATAAATTACATGCAATTGTGTGGGGAGGAGAGTAGTTGTGTGTGTATAGTCAGTCTCAAAGAAGCCAATAACCCAAAGGTTAAAAACCACTTTTTGTGGCATAGCCATACAGGGGAATCTTATTCAGCCATAAAAAGAAATGAAGTCCTAAAAAAAAAAAAGAAATGAAGTCCTAATACTGGCCACATGGATGAAGCTTGGAACCATTATACTAAGTGAATGAAGCCAGACACAAAAGGTCACATATTGTGTGATTCCATTTATATGAAATATCCAGAGTAGGCAAATCTATAAAGAAGAACCTAGATTTTTAGTGGTTGCCAGGGGCTCAGGGGAGAAGGGAGGGCAGAAAGGGGAGCAACTGCTTAATGGATATGGGATTTTCTTTCAGGGTGATGACAATGTTCTGGAACTAGACAGGGGCCAAGGTTGCATAATATTGTGAATATACTAGATACCACTGAATTGTATACTTTAAAATGATACATTTTGTGTTATACCACGATTTTTTCAAAAAAGAACCACTTTGTGAATAAGGAAAACAGATGACAAAGACAAGGCAAATCATCTCATACATCTAACAGGATGGATGATGGAATCTAAGTCTGAAAAACTGTCAGTTGCAATCAAACATTCTAAGAATATATGGAATATGGAATATTTACGAACTTATATTCGTATCAGATTTTGCAGTTTTGAACAAATTTCCCAGCACATTATTTAATTCCTAGAAAAGAAACTTGTGAGGTGGGTGAGGCAGTTACACTTCTTGATTATCTCCATTTTATAAATGAGAATAATGTGATTCAGAGAGGTTAAGTAATTTTCCCAAAGTCACGTAGCTACTGAATGGTAAAATAAAGATCAAACCCCAGGTCTGTTTATGTTTTTGGCAAGTTGGTTCCTCCAGCTCTTTCCAACCTTCCAGTATCTTTCCAGAAATCACAAATCTTCCTGTGGTAAGTCCCCCCAGGTGAGGTCCAAGGCAAAGTTTCTTTTCTAACATTTGGAATGACATCCTCTTACTGTGGTCACACTGAGTACTTCACTGTGACCAGAAGCTCTGGCTAGAAATTATATACACCCATGATAAATGATAGCACTAGGAAAAATAGATTCATTGTTACTTATGTAAATTTTTGAGAGTGAGAATGTTCTAAAATGTAGAGTCAATGGGAAGGAAAAGATAATCAAAGCTAACGAATGAAAGCCAACTTCTTCATTTTGCCAATGACAAAAGTCAGGTACAAAAAGGTTTGTATAAGATGGCACAGAGTTAGTATCAGAGGTAAGATTGGAATGCAAGGCTTTTGAATGCTCTGTAAATGTACAGAGTTTCTAGGAAACTAGTCTTCCAACAGCCTTCTCTTCTCCGAGAAGAGATTATTTGAAGTTTGTGTAGTTAGCAGTTCACGAATATGCTGACATTTATCATAAACATGGAAAGGAAGAGGTACAGATTCAGTGATGATAAATAGCCCAAATGCTTAAATTTAGCCTCAAGTGAACCCGTTTTCTCCCTTTTGTCATCTCCACTGGGCTAAAGCACAAGGACACAGTAACTTTTGTTTTACCCAAGAATGGTCAATTATCCAGAATTTACTAGTCATGTTTTTGTAAACATAGTTGGTGGTAGGGTGGATAATGCAGGCCCACGGTGTCACTTCCACCCATGGAGACACAGATGGTCAGAGCTGAAACCTTAGAGATCTTCCAGTCTGGGTTTCCCCAGCCACAGTCAGCTGACCTCCAGGGAGTCACTGCCTTGAGCCTGTGTCCAACGCCACCTTCCTTCTCAGAGACAGAGCTTGTGTTTGACTCTCCTCCCCCTTCTCATCTTCTGCTCCCTCCCTCTGAGGTAGGTTGAGGGTTTGCAATAAAGGCTCCTAAAATGGAGCATCAGCCATCTTAGGGAAGATGTGGAGGAGAAAACTTGAAAAAGGAGAAAGCACCTGCTAGAACACAGTAAACTTAGCAAAGCTCCCCAGTGTACACATTGAGCTGGAAGGAAGATGTTAAAATCATGTAAACTAAACCTTCCCTCCTTCCATGAAGAAAAGTCAGGCCCAGAGAATGGATGTGACTTGTCCAAAGCTACAAAATCAGGAAGTGGTAGAGTTGACACTAGAACTCAGATCCTCCAAATTCCAATCCAGTGCCTTTTCATGATACATTTTCTCAGTTTCCATTGTTCTCCTTTACATAAAATAACCATGATTCATAACCCACCAGTGCCACATCAGGCACTGACTATCCTACGTATTGCCTGCATGTTTCACAGAGTATATTTTAACACTCATGATATAGGAGTGAGGTCATGGGTGGTATTTTTAACCTATAGCTCCTCATAACTAGTACAAGCTCTGTCTCATAAGAAGTATGCATGAGTTTTTTGATGGAATGAATGCTATGGATGGGACAGGTGGAGTGTCAACATAGCTACTAAGGTCTTTCATGATATGCCATCCTTTCCTCAGGGTGAAGGTCTTCTCTTCATGTCCTCTCTACCCTGCTCCCTTTTCCCCCCTGTTTCCCAAATCATTTTTCAAGCCCCAATCAAAAGCTACCTCCTGTTATCTCTAACAGAAAGAGAACTGCTGGGGCACCTGGATGGCTCAGTTGATTAAGCGTCTGCCTTCAGCTCAGGTCATGATCCCAGAGTCCTGAGATTGAGCCCCACGTCAGGCTCTCTGTTCAGTGGGAGGCCTGCTTCTCCCTCTCCCTCTCCCTGCTGCTCCCCCAGCTTGTACTCTCTCTCTCTCTCTGTCAAATAAATAAATAAAATCTTAAAAAAAAAAAAAAAAGAAAGAAAGAAAGAAAAAGAACTGTCAAGACTGGCATCAAACAACCTCGGATCTGCATGCCCCCCTGACATATGTTATGTGTTAAATGTATGATAAGGGTGAGTTACTTAAACTCTCTGAGATTCAACTTAACCACTTGTTAAAGAGCTCATAATACTGATTTAATTTGATTTTTTCTGTGGAAGAAATAACATACGTAAAATTTCTACCACAGTGTGTGCCACATGGTAGCTACTTAACAAATGTTAATTCTCTTCATCTGGGCAATTCCTTCCTTAAAAGTGTCCCATGGCTCTCTGCTTACTCTCCACTAGTTTATTATGCATTATTTTACAAATTATTGATAACTTTAGAATACTTCTGTCTCTCCACTAGATCATAAACTATCTTGAGGGCATTACTATATCAGGAAATCTTTGCATTTAACTCACCGTGACTTCCCACAGCATCTAGAAGAACATTTAGCACAAATGTGACAGACAAAACTTATTTTTGTAGAATTGAATTGAAGTGGGTGTGGGTGGTGGTATGGGGAGTGCATAATGTATCAGGCCTTTTAGATTGTTTGCCTGAAAAGTAAGAGCCCTTATGCTGGTGTCTTCCATATTTCTTCATATTATGTTTCTTTTCCTCCCTAAAAAGAGGTAGACAGGGGTTTGGCAATGACACCTTTCCACTAAAGTGAGCATCTAAAGAGGTGACACCCCATCAGTGAGTGATCAAGCTGCATTTCTGTATTGGGTCCTCATGCCCCCATGAAGAGGAAGTGGTATTTCAGGGATGGCAGATGACAGAGTGACGTCACTCATCTCCGTCAGTACTCATTTCGTTTCTTCAATTTCAGCAAAGAAATGATAGAAAAGGTTGTTCCTTTGTCACATGGGTGACCTATTTTTATTATTTATTGATGGAAATAGAGAACCCTCCCCACTGAGCTTCCCATTTCTGCCCTCACCTCTTGTCCCAACTTTCTGGAGGAAGTAAAGGCCAGTAACTGGAACTTAAATGGTAAATTCCTAGATCACATCTATCTCTATTATAATCTAAAAAAGTAAAAAAGCCAAAATTTTTTTAAAGAATTGAAGTTTAGATACCTCTGCATCCCTATGATAATAGTTAAAATTAACAAATGTCTACAAATTATCACCAGACAACAGTTACTGAGCTCTTGTTATGATCAAGTCACTGTGCTCTATGTTTGATCACTTCATTCACTCCTCAGCTAGCCCTATATTGAGGGTGGTATTAACAGAGAGGGTCAGTAACCTGTCCAAGATCTTATATACGGCTAGCAAGAGTCAGGGAGATTTGGATCTACACTTGTCTGAATCAAGGGGATGCATTCATAATCATTACCCATACTGCCTTACCCATCCATGCAAGGGATTGAGTCATGAGTTAGTAATATGGAAATTAATAACACACAGCCACTTCCCTTAAGAAGAAGATAACAATGTAGAATATACATACATATACATATATATTCTAGAGAGAAAGAATATATATATATATATATATAATTATAATATAAAGTGATTGGTGCTATATTAACACTACTAAAAAAGGGCTATGAAAGCTCCCAAGAGGAGAACTGAATTCTAAGTTGAGGTCTGGATAACGGAGAAAACCGAATATCTAATTTGTATAAGAGGTTGTTCTAGGTACTTTCACATAGGTGATCCTATATAATTTTATTTAATTACAAAGTACTCCTATGTGATAAGTAGGTAGTACTACCCCCATTTTACAGATGTGAAAACCATGTCTCATAAGATAATAGTAAACAGCTATCTAGCATTTAGGACATACTGTGTGCTGTTCTAAGAACTACATGTGTATTAGTTCATTTAATCCTCACAACGATTCAACCATACAGGTGCAAAACCCATTTCAGAAATGAGGAACCTGAGTTCCAGACTGTTCAAGTCATTTGCCCAAGGTCTTACCACCAGTAAGAGGTAAAGCCAGGTGGAGGGGGTACTGAGTCCTTGTTTCAACCATCATGTTATTGTTCTGTTGGGGGAAAGTAAGGTGCCCAAAGTTACCACCCAGAAAGGGGTAGAGTCAGGATTTGGCCCATGTCTACCTTTCTGTAATAAAGACAGTGCTCTTTAAAAAAATTTTTCATTTAAAATAGTTTATACCCTAAAAGACACTGGAAATAGAGGTTGAAGTAAAATGCCCTGAATACCATAGCAAAAAGTAAGAACTCTATTCTATGGCAAGGGAAACCCTTAAAAGATTTTGAGCAGAAAATTAAAAAAAAAAAAATCAATATGATTCAATCTGCATTGAGGAGGAAAGAAAGCTCACTAAAATGTAAACCATGAATCAGAAGTGGGTGAGGCAGAAAGTAACAAGCCCCATTAGGAGGATTCTGTGCAAGTCATAGTGATGAAGGTCTGAGAGAGGACAGGTCATGATTAACAGAGAACATGGGAGGAAACAATCAAGAGCGTTTTCAGAAATGGCTTTGGCAGGACTTATCCAATGTGGAGGGAAAGGGACAACTCAAAGAGGAGCCCAAAGTTTGCATCGTGAAAGGCTGAGAGAACAGTGCTAGTCTTGAATGGGCTGGATAACCTGGAGGGATAAGAAAGGTTTGGACATGTTGAGTTTCTGGTGCTTGTAAATCCTGAGAAGCTAACCAAGAGAGAGTCATTTCAGGAAATAAGAATTATTTAGTCTCTTGGTCTCTAGCAGAAACCCTTCAGGACTGAATAATCCAATCTGCTCTTCGTAAGTCATTCCAGCCAATAAAGCAGCAACTGTGACCTCTTTTCTGTAGCAACACACATGAAGAATGCCATCCACAAACCCAGCGTCCCCTTAGCCACACCCACGATGTCGTAGAACCTTCAAGGTGAGTGAGACAGGTAGTACACTGTACACAATTCTCAGAGCACCAGCTGTCATTCCAAAACACAAAGTTTTTTTTCTTCAGTATTTCTAATAACATGAGAAAATGTTTAGGATGTAATCAGGTTAAGTGGGGAAAAAGCTGAGAACAAAAAGATACATAACGTATTCCAAAAAAAAAATCATATACATATATATTACACACAGAAAAAACACTAGAAGGAAATGCACCAAAATATAAATAGAGGGTCCTTCATTAAGCAAATATTATGGAGCACCTGCCATATGCCAGGCATTGTGCTATTCATCAGGTATGGTGAGAGAAATGGACCTATTTGATGCCCTCATATAGCTTACAGTTTAAGGACTAAGCTAAGCTAAGAACATAAAGACAACTGTGAAACAGTCTGAGTACAGAATCCTTCTAGCCTTTTATAGTTGACTGAGTCCTTGTTCTCAACCATCATGTTAATGTTCTACAGGGGTAAAGTAAGGTGCCCCAAAAGACCAGCTAGAAAAAGGCAGAGCCAGGACTTTAACCATGTTGAACATGGACACCAATTCTTTTAGTGGCTTACGTGTTTTGTGGCACAGATGTTTATAAAACATTCAAAGTTCTCAGAGAAATGACTCTCTTTTGCACTCATATTTCATTGATTTACATATTATGTAATTAAATTCTGTAATTACAATAACAAGTATGTCTGGCATTTCTGTATATGTGAATAAACACAAGTGATTCTTTTTGAGCATGGACCCATCTGGAAGGGGCACAAATGCCTGAGCACACTAAAGAAGAGGCCACTGGCTACCAGCATTCAGCACACTGTGGGCATCAGTTGGCATAACTTACAGAAGTAATCAAGAGAACACCTCAATCTAAGAAGTCAACTAAATGGAAATTGGTTAAGAGAAGCTACATTGTGTCATATTTCTGGTCACACAGCTCGAGATTGCCATAACATTAGGCAGCCAGTTAAATCATATTGACCTCCCTATCAGTTAAAATCTTATTTTCATTATTATATCTGCCATTAAGTCACAATTCTGTGCTTGTTATGGGTTGAATTGTGTTCTCCCCGAGTTCATATGCTGAAGTACTCCCCACCCAGTACCACAGAATGTGAATTTATTTGGAGATAAGGCCTTTAAAGAAGTCATTAAAGTAAAATGAGGTCATATGAGTGGGTCCTGATCCGATATGACCGGTGTTGTTATAAGAAGAGATTAAGACACAGATGACACACAGATGGAAGGGCAGCCATGTGAGGACACAGCAAGAAGGGGGCTGGCTATCCACAAGCCAAAGACAGAGGGCTCAGAAGAAACCAACACTGCTGGCCCGTTGATCTTGCACTTCCAACCTCTAGAACTGTGAGAAAAAAAATTTCTGTTGTTTAAGTCATTAAGTCTGTTGTATTTTGTTATGACAGCTGTAGCACACTAATACAGTGCTTATCTCAATGGCTGGCACATGACCAGCACTCAAATATTGATGTAAATGAGTGAATGGGGAATATATATGTATCCCACCCTCCATTTCTATGGTTGATTTTTTGAGGACCTTTAAAAAAGAAGTTTAATAAGCATAGGTGTGCTCTAGTTACCTGCCAGCACTGAGATTTTAAGATAAGAAAGTAGGCCTTCTTTTTGATTCATTTCTACCTCTTGATCCTCAGACTCCGGAAAGAAGTTCCCATAAATTCCAATTTAAGACCATGTCAAATGATCAGAGCAGAAATCCCAGCACTATTAGAACAGAGCCAGTCCTCAACAGATTCAGGGAAGCCTTAAGCTCCTTCATGCTGGGTAATGATGTCTCATGGGGCTTCACTGAGGCCCCTGGTACACATGGACAAGGCTAGGATGTGAAATGACCAGAAAAATTGGCAGGCAGCCAAGAAAATCTCTAGGGCCTTTGATACATGGTATATGAGGTCATGGGAACAAAGGTTGAACTTTCTCCCCCTCTCCTCCCTAAGGACAAGAATTAAGGTACTTGAAGAAGCCAACACACACCCTGGATGTGCCCTTAGCAATGTGACCTCAAAACTGGACCGGTAAATTACCTGGATTCTAAGCACTAGCATAGTGTCAGAGCCCACCTAATCTCCAAAGATATGTGGCCCAACCTTCTCAATTTGCAAGGAAGGAAACTGAGTCCCCAAAAGGGGAAAGATCTATCCCCACTCTTGCCATCATCATTTCTTAAGCCTTTACCTTAGAAGCCGAAGTTAAACATTTCAATCTTCATATTGTTACTTTTGAAAGAGAGCTTCTTCCTCAACACCTTAGTGAATAGCATCTAGACTTTACTCAAACACTTCTAGGACTGGGGAACTCACTGTTCCCGAAGGTAGTAAGACCATCTTTGAACAGATTCCACTGTTAATTCCATTTATTGAGCCCAAATCTGCCTCCCTGCATCTTCTACCCACTGGTTCCCATTATGCCTTCTTAAGAATGAAGGAATCCAACCAACTCCTCCTTTGCATGGTGGCCTTCAGATATCTGAAGACAAAGAAGACTTTTTTTTTTTTAAAGATTTTATTTATTTATTTGAGAGAGAGAGAATGAGAGATAGCACGAGAGAGAAGAGGGTCAGAGGGAGAAGCAGACTCCCTGCCGAGCAGGGAGCCTGATGCGGGACTCGATCCCGGGACTCCAGGATCATGACCTGAGCCGAAGGCAGTCGCTTAACCAACTGAGACACCCAGGCGCCCGACAAAGAAGACTTTTAACATTATCTCATGTATCATGGTTTTGAACTCTCTATTCATCCTTGTCACTATTGTGAATTGCTTTAAGTCCTCATAAAGACCAGTTAGTGACATATCAACAGACAGAAATATAACAACCTAATTAATGAGCACTGGTCCCTTGACCCGGAATGAAATTATATATGAATACCCCTAAATGAGTGGGAAAAGTGGAATGGGATTCCTTACCAATAAAGAGAAGAATAGCCCCTCCCAGATCTAGTTGTCTTGTCTGAAACCCATTCCTTCTCTGAATTATTCATAGGCCTATTACAAGAAGCTCTGTCTAAAGTCTTCCCTGGCCTCTTCCCTGTACACACTGGTCATCTCTCCTCCTGCCATCTGCCATCCTCAGCCCTGTCACTTTCGCCCCCAAACCTCCAGTGGGTCCTGGACTTGGATGTATGGAAGCACAATCCAGGAAGCTTCAAGCATCTGCCAAACTTCTTCCAAGGAGAGCAACCCTAACCAATTTTCTGACTTTTTCTTGCTATTCCCTTCCCGATACACTTATTGTAAAAATGAAACCAACACTGATATACTCATCACAGTGGGTTGGAATAAAGACTGGTGCCCATGCTGAAGATCTTACGTGAGCAGGTCTCATAAAGACTAACCACCCAGGAGGTACTCCTTACTGAGGGAGTCTTGGCAAGCTGACACAACCAACTCCTCTTTGTTGAGAAGCAGAATGAGCCAAATAAACAGCAAAGGGCCACCAGACCTGGCCAGCTCTCTTTAACTGCTTAGGACTGGATGGAAAACATGTACTGAAGAAATGGGAGCCTGGGTGACTGAGTGGTAGATGAAGGGATGGACATTCCCGTATTTCCTTGCAATCAATCTGCATTTCTAATAGGAAGACTCCAGAGTGAAGGTTTTAAAAGTCTGCTCCTGCTTCCCTGCCTCCCCTCAAAGCTGAAGGGCAAGATGTTTACATAATGACTTTTCTTTGTTCTCATTGCTTCAGAATCCTTCCTCCATGTTTAGGACATCCTTTACAGGGTTTTGATTTTACCTTCTCTGTAAATGAAACTTATGTAGATTGCAATTTTTCATATTAAACACTAGATACTGTGAGGATATAAAAGGATAGGCAATTCTTGGGAATGCAGGAAAGTCCAAATGATTAGAGATGTCTAAAAACAAAATTACTTTATTTCGGGTTTCTTCAATGAAGATACTCCCCCCATAATGCCATAGAATCAGAGATTCCCCTTTGCCTCTTTTATTCATTTTGGGATGTGACAGGGAGGGATGAGCTTAGAAAGTGGGAAGAGGGGCACCTGGCTGGCTCAGTCAGTAGAGCATACAACTCTTAATCTTGGAGGTGTGAGTTTGAGCCCCACTTTGGGTGTAGAGATCATTTAAAAATAAAACCTTTTTAAAAAAAAGTGACAAGAAAAGAATAGGCCCCAGCTCATCTCAAACTCCAGAAATTTCCACCTTGCCAGAGATAAACACCTTGCTTTTCATTTCAACACATAAGATTCATGTGAGTCATGGGGCACCTGGATGGCTCAGTCTGTTAAGTGTTTGACTCTTGATTTCAGCTCAGGTCATGATCTTGGGGTCATGAAATCAAGTCTCACATTGGGCTCCATGTTCAGCAGGGAGTCTGCTTCTCTCCCTCTCTTTCCCTCTGCTCATGTTCTGTCTCTGAAATAAATAAATCTTAAAAAAAAAAAAAAGATTCATGTGAGACATAGTCAGATGAAATCAAGTTTAGACAAAAGATGTCATTCAACAAATTCATTCATTCCAACATCTTGCTATGGACTGAATGTTGATGTTCCCCCAAAATTCATATATTAAAATTCTAACCCCCAATATGTTGGTATTAGGAGGGGAGGCCTTTGGGAGGTAATTAGGTCCGTGAGGGTGGAGCACTCATAATAGATTAGTACCCTCATAAGAAGGGGCAGGAGAAAACCTGCCTCTTCTCTCTGCTCTCCAACATGTGAGGATACAACAAAAAGACAGCCATCTGCAAACCAGGAGGCAGGCCCTCAGGAGGAACTAAATTGGCCAACACCTTGATCTTGGAATTCTAGGCTCTAAAACTGTGAGAAATAAGCATCTGCCATTTAAGCTACCTAGGCTATGGGTATATTTGTTACAGCAGGCTGAAAAAGACATATCTACATGTGCCTAGCCATGGGCACACACCACTGGGGAGGGAATGGAATCAAAAAGACTTATAAAATCTGGGCTCTGTCCACAATGAGCTAAAAAAATCTAACTGGGAAAATAAAATTCCCATGTGACACTGTTGGACAATGGAACAGTTTAAAATAAAGTGCTCAATGGAGTGGTACAGGTGCTCAATAACTAGAAAATGTATAACAAAATGTTAAGTATGTGGTCTTGGCAACAAATTTTGAAAAAGTTTAAAGAAAGATCAAGATGGAGTAGAGATATCAGAAAAGACTTTATCAAGAAAGTGGTGCCAGAGTTAAGTTTTAAAGGATAGGCAGGAGGGGGTGGGCATTCTGGGCAAGAATAAAGGCAGAGTGGCAAAAAACACACACAAAAAACAAAAAAAACAAAAAACCCAAAAACCTGACAGTCACTGGGTAGGGATAACAGAGGAAAACCAATTAAATAACCACAAATTGTGAATGTTATAAAACAAAACCAAACAATTCAGATCACACCTAACAAACAAAATTATAATAGAAATACCATGTCTGCTCCCCAAACACATGCACATTCTAACACATTCTTGGAAAGAGTGTTGTAACATTGATTTATATCTGACAGTCCAAGTAAAAAAAAATGAAAGAGCTGCCAAATCTGCCTATATAAATCCCAGTGATTTCACATGTTTTTATCCTATGAACTGAAGGCAGAAAAAAAGATTTAAGCCTGTGAGACAGCAGACAATAAAATGGTACCCTAGCGAAGCTTCTCTGAGGAGTCACTAGAATCATATTTATCATGCCCGAGACTGACATTAATTCTAATGTGCAGACACTCTTCGGCATTCAGATGCACAATATTAAATAACTCTAACAGGTGAATTTATCGAGTTCTGCAGTGGTATGCTGAGCCATACAGAGGAATGATATAACAGCAGTTTTATGCAGAATCAAACACTCCATAGGAGCCATGTTAAGCTTCTTCTGTTGACAGCCAGATGATTGACAAGACCCTCCTCCAAAATCTTCCTAGATAAAAGTGCTTCTCTTTGGCCTTGTGGTGTCAAACCCTTGGGCTGCAAATGCCTTGAGCAACTGATCAGAACCAGAACTGCTACCTAAATGAGAAGTCCGGGCCAGGCTTGTAGGTAATCCTAACCAGTTCATGAAAAGGAGGACTGATCCTCTGTCTTGGTGAGATTACAGATCCAAATCCCTAGCTCTTGGAAGAAAACATTGCTGCTGCTTCCTTGTTCCTACAGAGAAAATCGCCTGCCTCCCTGACCTCATGAGAGTGCCCCAGTTATTAGCTAACAAGCTACCGCTCTGATCAAAAGCCCAAAGAGCGAGGTAAGGATCTGGGGCAGAGCCAGAAATCTGCATTTCTAACAGGCATCTCCAGGTATTCCTTTCCTAATTTGCTTGATCACCAGAAGCATCTGGAG
Source organism: Callorhinus ursinus (assembly GCF_003265705.2). Classification (NCBI taxonomy): domain Eukaryota; kingdom Metazoa; phylum Chordata; class Mammalia; order Carnivora; family Otariidae; genus Callorhinus; species Callorhinus ursinus. The sequence continues at coordinate 28,418,281 of NW_027397086.1, read as the reverse complement.
CAGTTTCAAAGTGTGGATTCTCAAAGCACACCCCAGATCTCCTGAATGGAATCTCCAACAGTTTGTAAATGATGATGAAAGTGATGGATCATTACGCTGTTCAGAATTGTTTATATAACAATGAAAGTGAGAGATTCCAGTTGGTGTAGGTGTCACTTCTCTGTTTGCTTCCTTTTACAAGAAAAGAAGAGCTAGGTAAGCCATTATGTTTCTGTTCTTGCCTTGGGTACCAGGAAACTGAAAGCTGATAGCAACTCTTCCTGGCTTAAATTTCTAGGTATAATTGTTTCCCTTTGTATTATTGGTCCTTTTTAGTATCTTTTTTAAATGTAACTTTGAATTAAGTCACCTAGAATTAGTGGGAGCATAAATTACAAATTATTACAATATAAATTCCAATTCAAGCTTTCCCTCAACTTTCAGAAAGTCGCTTTCTCTATTCAGCTTGTAAATGTGGGTGAATCTTGCATTTTACAGCTTCATACCAATGACAGGGCTCCCATCAACCTGCCTCTTGGGACAAGTGACAGAGGACGAAGGGCCCCAAAGAACTACTCTACTTGGCAGAGTGGAGGAATCCAAGCCTTGGTCATTTGTCCAGAAGCTCAGTTGCTCCCTCTTAACCCAATTATCTGCTAAGGAGAGCCAGCTATGGAGTAGGGAAAACAAGATGTGAACCAAGTCCGAGAACCGAAGTTCAAACCCCAACTCTGTGTGGCATTCCACATGCCCTTACCTCTAGTTTCCTCATCTGTGAAATGGACGTGACTTCCTTGCCTTTGCCTGTCTCTTGGGGTTACTGTGAAAGAAAGTTCTTCGTAAAATGAAACGTTTTATACGATGCAAATTAACAACTATTGGAAATAGCTCAGAAACGCTAAATAAAATATATTCAAATGTGATAACTGGCCCTTCATCTAAGAGGGCTCTCTTGCTCCTAGGAAAAGGTCACTAGGTTTTAAAAAGAATTCTAGAGGGGACGCCTGGGTGGCTCAGTCAGTTAACTGTCTGCCTTCAGCTCAGGTCATGATCCCAGAGTTCTGGGATCAAGTCCCACATTGGGCCCCCTGCTCAGCGGGGAGCCTACTTCTCCCTCTGCCCGCCGCTCCCCCTGTTTGTGCTCTCTGTGACAAATAAATAAAATCTTAAAAAAAAAGAAAAAAGTTGGGGTGCCTGGGTGGCTCAGATGGTTAAGCATCTGCCTTCAGCTCAGGTCATGATCTCAGTGTCCTGGGATCAAGTCCCATGTCCCGCTCTCTGCTCAGCGGGGCATCTGCCTCTCCCTCTGTGCTCACATGTGCTCTCTCTCTCTCTCAAATAAATAAGTCAATAAAATGTTTAAAAAAAAAGAAAAAAGAAAAAAGTCTAGAGGATCCTAATGTGCTCCTCCAACAGATGAAAACTTAAGAGCCCCCAGTGGGCAGGGTGAGGTCCTCAACTGGGAGGATGGCCTTCGAGGGTCAGGGTGTTTAGTTTAACCTTGACTTTGCCCTGAATTCAGATAATGCTTGGAGCATTGTATTCATCCTTCAACAGCACACTGTAGGAGGCCTTCACCACCTATAGTACGTCCAAAGGAAACCAACCAGAGTGTAAGGGGCCTAGGAACCATGTCCCTTTAAAAATAAAGGAACTCAGCACATGCAGCCTGAAACAGGCTCAGGGGGCATGGCCCTCTCTTAAAATGGGGATATAGTGACATAAGATTGTCATGGAAAAGAGGGAGGAGTTTCTTTCAGTGTGGACTCCCCAAAGTGGATTTGGGGAAAGTGGATTTCCCAAAGGAAAGTTGCCAGACACAAGATGTCGATTCAGGGGAAGACAAATTTCAGGATGGAGTACACTAACAAGTAAAATGAGGAGCTCCTACAACATCAGGTTTTAGATGTTTCCAAGAAACATCCAAAGATGTTTCTTGCTCTTAGTGAGAAGTTGCAATAGATAATCTTTGAAAAGTTCTGACCATAAGATGCTCCAAGCCAATCCCTTCATCAATGGCAGACATAAAGTTTCTCATTCCTGGACACAAACTAAAATCCTTTGGCTAAAGAACCCAAACTTGAGTTCAGGTGGTAGAAGTTTAGAGTTATTGCCGAGAAGGGCTTCACTTTGGAACTCTCAGCCCACCCCGTGCCAAAACTGGTGCTCTTCAACGTCTTCTATATTTACTACTTCACTTTGATTGCGAGACTTCTCAGATCGAAGCTTGATGTGGCACCACCCCCCTTCTCTGCCTCACCTTGGCACCAAGCCAGGAATCCACTGCTGCCATTTGTGTTTTCATTTAGTAAATAAAGATCAGAAATGACTGCTGTTTTAATAGATTGAAAACTCTGGTCTGCAAATAAATATCTTGGGGGAATTAGAGAAGATTTGGAGAACAACAGTCAATCTCAATATAATTAAAAATAAGCTCTCACCTGCTACTAATTTCCTTCTTGTTTCTTTGCTAACAGAAATCTTTGTTTGAACAAAGAGGTAAAAGGCACAGTTAGAAGCTGTTTACATAGTGCAAATGAGAGTGCTAATTGTAGGGAGCCTGCATGTTAATGAGAGAGAGGTTATTTATCAGTGTGAAATTCTGAGTGCAATAAATTGCAGGTGATATTTCAGGAAACATTCATTTTCTAATGATTTCTTTTCACCGACAACAGTGGCCCCAAATCAAAGTGCAGTATGTTGTAATAAAATAAGAACTGCTCTGGAAGCCAGGAGATCTGGTTGTGGCCCAGTGCTAGCTGTATGCCCTGGCATCAGCTGCTCTCCCTCTCTCTCGGACTCTGGGGCTCAGTGGAAATCTGACGTCTCTCATTTTCCTTCCATTTCTGACCATTGTTGTCTAAGAAGTACCCAGGGCTTCTACCGAGAAACGTTTCTTTCTTGGGATAACCTTTGTTATTCTGAAACCAACTTACCAAAACACATTCTTGGAAAGGGCCTGGTTTCCTCGCTCCCAGGTTTTCCCCTACCCTGGCTGCTATGGTTTTGCTCAGCAGTTTTGTTTTGTTTTGTTTTGTTTTTAAGATTATTTATTTATTTATTTGACAGAGAGAGACACAGTGAGAGAAGGAACACAAGCAGGGGGAGTGGGAGAGGGAGAAGCAGGCCTCCCACTAAGAAGAGAGCCTGATGTGGGGCTCCATCCCAGGACCCTGGGATCATGACCCGAGCCGAAAGCAGATGCTTAACTGACCGAGCCGCCCAGGCACCCCTTGCTCGGCAGTTTTTGAGGAACTCTTGGAAGATCCCTGGAAGCAAGCCTCCTAGCAGCACCCCAATACCACGGGCCTCCCAGCTGCTTCCTCGGTCTTTCTCAGATCTCTGAAGAGGCGCCAGGCCCCTGGCATCCCCGCAACTCATTCATTCAGCAAATACTCTTTGAACACCCACTGTGTGTGCGGCACCATGCTGAACACTAGGGACACAGAATTCTGTGAGGCAAACCTGGGCCATGCCAGCCTGGAAAGCATCTAATGGGGAAGTCAGATGTGAAACAAATAATTATCCAAGCGACCGTGGGATAAGCCCTAAGTGGCCAAAATATGGGTTGCCATGACAGGAGGGTTAGGAAAGGCTGTCCTGAGTGACACTTGCACTCCAACCTAAAGTAGGGGAAAGTTAGTCATGGCGGGAGGGGCATACAAGCTGAAGAAACAGTACTCAGGGCCATGGGTAAAGAGCCCGAGCACATCCAAGGACCAGAAAGTCAGTGTGACCAGAAGCCTTGGAATAAGCAGAGAATGGACCAATACAGTCTGGAGAGGTAGGTAGGGCCAATTCCTGTCAGACTCTGGAGGCCATGTAAGGACTTTTGGACTCTGCCCCAGGTAATTGGAAGCCATCGATGGATTTTTTTTTTTTTTAAGTAAGCTCAACACCCAATGTGGGGCTTGAACTCACGACCCCGAGATCAATAGATTTTAAATGAGAAACAAATGTGATCAGACTGAGCAGTTGTATCAACCTCTCTCAACTATACTATCTAAATTCAGTTTCCTGAGGGACTGGGCAGGACCCCTGAAACCCTCGTCCATTCCCTCCCAGGGGAAAGTATACCAAGTCCCAAGAGAAAAGGGAATCCCAGTGTTCAAAGGAAATGGAATGTTCCAAGTGTTCCAAGGAAAATGAACCCACAAATAACATTTTGGTGACAATCCTCACCATAGGAAGAAATTCCAACAGGGATCCTTCCACACCCCCCTCCTGCACTTCTCCCTCAGGTGTACCAAGTAAATAGGATAGATAAACAGGAAGGAGCTCTACTCCAAAGGGAAACAGCAAGACAGGAAGTGATAAGCCGGGAACCCTGAAGGCTAGAGCATATAAAGGAGTGCAAACAGAAAAAAATGTAGAAAGAAAAGACATCTGCAGTTTCTGGCCCTGGACAGAATTCTCAACTCACACTCCCAGAAGCCTTTGTATGAACTATTGTCAAACACTTGCAGGGGCAACTGCTAATCCCCCGCTGTGAGAGGCAATAGCCGGAGGTGGGTCCATGAGCCTTGGGGGATGCTAGAGGCAGAGGTGGAGGGAGATAGAAGTAGCAGCCTTCACAGCGTTTCTCAAAGCATGATCCATAGACTGTATGTTTCCTAATCAAATAGGGTGTGGTGACAAATGTAGATTCCCCAGCCCCAGTGACAGTACAAGTAGCATGGAGCCAGGCGTCAGCACACAGGCCCTGAAGTCAGACTAACTGGTTTCAAATCCTGATTCTACACACTTACTAGCTATGTGAACTCCGGCACTTTGCCTCATCTATTTCGGCCTCAGCTCCCTGGCGTGTAAAAATGCACATCATAATAGGACCTACCCGGTAGGGTCACTGTGATGAGGAAATGAGGTAACTCCGGAAAAGAATTTAGAATGATGCCTTCCTGGGACATCGTAAGACCCTGATCCTTGCTAACCGTTAGTGTAGCTAAGAGTGGGCCTGGGAACCTGCATTTTTAAATATGTTCCCCCAGGCAATTAGCCCCACTCACTAATGTCCTATCTTCAGTTTGAGGAATATCTATATGCCAGCCTCCGAGCTAAGCCTTTTATGTTTCTTAACTCATTTAAGACCCATGAAGTAGCAACAATATTTCCCCCCTTGCCAATAAGGGAGCAGAGGCCTAGAATGGTTAAGTACCTTGCGCAATGCCAGGTCCTGAAGTTCTGGACATTCTTTCATGAACAGCATATTCCACCAGGATAGAGACAGAGAGAACACAGGTAGGGGAACTGAGCTGTGTGGCTTGTGAGCCCTGCTAAAGAAGCAACCCTTCAGACTCACCCTCCTCCAGGGCTGAGAATAGAAATCCACCCCGTTATGCCAAGGCATGACCAACCCTGGGCAGCCTACTCCTTTGGGACTGACCCAGTGACTGTTTTCACCACAAAATCACTGGTAAAAGGAATTGAAAATTCTTGCTTCTAATCAACAAGCCTCCCCTGCCATGCAAATAAGGGCATGTCTGCAGAGCAAATGACCACACAGTGAAGTCTCATGCCCTTGAACTGGAAGCCAGGCCTACCTCTGAGACTTTGCTGTGACACCTCTGGACTAAGGGTCCACCTGGTGCGCCAAACACACAAGCATGGAGTGGGAAACTGAGCAGAGCCCGACCTCCCACCAGGGCCAAGCACGACTCAGAAGGGTACAAGACAGACACTTCATGAGGTTTTCTGATGAATGAATAAATGAGTGATTGAAACAGTGAAGGAAGGATCCCTTCCAAAAGAGGGCCTTTTCATTTCAAACATTCTAGAGATAAAATTTCAGGCCAGTCATGATTTCCTCTGGATATACAAACCCACAGGAGCGCAAGTTGCTATAAACACCTGGGTGGAGTCCTACCCCCTGAGTGTCTCATACTCATCAGGAGTTCCCACAGTCCTGAGGGGCAGAAGTTGCCTGGCCCAACACACTTGTCCCCGTTCCCATCTGCCTCTCTGTGCTGCCCACCCCACTCCCCAGCCATTTTACCTCAATTCATTCTTCAGATCTGATCTGAACTCAAAGGTCAGTTCCAGAAGGCCCTTTTTGAAGGAGGAACTGAAGAGCAGGACGCCCACGTTCTTCTTGGAGTAGCACACCTGCCCATCGGCTCATCACAAAGGTAATGACCTATAGTGGAAAAAGAGAGAGACTGAGGTATAACGCTCACGCTTGGGGTCATGTTTACCGAAGGGTCATGAGATCCCTGTTGGACTCATTAGAATTACTTACTAGCAAACCATCAGGCGAACGAACAGGAATAGCAGCAAAGAGAGGGGAGTTGCCAGGCTGGGTTAACATCAGTTTGTTGGCCGGAGGAGGAACTGAATGACAGGAGGGAAATTTCTGGGGGCTGGGCCACAGAAGTCTACCTGCTCACTGTAGAGCCAGAAGAGAAGGGTTTTGTCACGGTCCCATTTCCCTTCCTACTAGAGGCGGAGAACGCTGGTGCATACTACAAATGGTTTTCCCCCTCCCACTCCCCACTAGGAGTCGCCGTAAAGGCTCTCGAAGAAATATCTTTCCACATATTTGCACTGTGAGGGGAACAGTAGTCAGGAATACATTTGAGTATGAGACAAATAAGAAAATTATTCCAAAGAGGCAAGGACTTGAAACCAATGTCAGTAATCTAAAAAATGGTAAAGACAGGAATGAAGCGCTCCTTCCAGTTCTCACCAGGATGGGAAAGTCCCAGTTTTCTAAAAGCAGCAACAACTTATATTCCTTGTAACAAATTCAGTGAGACTCAGACACTAGGAAGTAGGAAGACTCTTGTTACCATCCCTCCTCCACACACACACACACACACACACACACACACGCCCTCCCAGGAGAACAGAAAGTTCCTCCTATACCATAACTGAGGCAGCGAACTAGGGGGTGGTGTCTTCCAAAAATAACAATCTCCCAAGACTCAAATCTCAGTCTCACCATCCTATAGCCCAAGGTCAAGGGCTCTGAAGCCAATCAGAGTTGGATGGGATCACTTTCAAGTCATTCAATCAGAGAAGCAAATTATCTAACTTTACTGAGCCTCAGTTATTTCATCTGTGAAATGAGCAAAAAGTATCTCTTGCAACAGGGTTGTGATGAACTTTAAAAGACATGACTAAAGTAAAGCACTTGGCAACAATGCCAATGAAATTGCAGTACCTTACAAAATGTTCTGAGTCCTTCCTTCTTATCTGTAGATTTACTCAAAAACAAGCCAGAAAAAATCGAAAGTAATGATTTGTAGAATTTCAAATAAAATATATACTTCCCCAAATATGGACAAGTTAAAAGAAACTATATACCATATTTGGAGAATGACCCTCTAAAATGTAAGAAGAAAGTAGAAAAAAAAAAGTTCATGAAACAAAATAACAAAAAATATATGTAAAATATATTTGTTTTAACAAAAACATGTAAATGGGTTACAACCCTTATTCAAAGATTCTCAGACTGGGTCAAATAACAAAACCTAATATTTGCTATTTACCAAATACATCTTAAAATAAACCAACACAGAAATATAAAGAATATTATGTAAAGGCACACAAAAATACAGCCTGACTACAATATCAATCAATATCAGATAACACTGAATACCAGACAAATTCAAGGGAGACCATCATTTTATATTGGAAAAGGGTTTAACTTACCATGAAAATATAATTGTCATGAACGTGTATATGTCAAATAATATTGTATTGACACATTTAAAGAAAAAATTGTTAGAAATACAAAGAGAAAAATGATGGAAATATGATTATATTTTAGAAATCCTAAAACTGTCTTTGACAGATAAAAAGAAATAAAAGATAAAAGGAATTAAAAAAATAAAATGAAGAGTAAGCAAGGAAATAAAGATGCTGATTAATCTATTAAAATTGATTTAATATACAATTTTATAAATTATACAACTTAATATTGTACAAACAGAAAATATAATTTATTTTCTAAGACCTATAGACTATTTACAATAATTTGTGATATATTAGGATAGAGAGAAAATTTCAAAGTTCCAAAACCAAAGTTTCACAAGCTATACCTTTGAATATAATTTAACAAAATTCTAAATTAATAACAAAAGTTTAAGAAAAGCCCAGCCCCAGAAGATTAAAAATAACTTCATTAAGTAATTGCTAAATAAGAAATATGAATCATAATTGCAGATAACTTTTTAAAGATGAGAAAACTATAAATAAAAATTTATATAAAATTCCCAAACAATTTTCTAAAAAAGAGAGCATTGCCTTAAATATTTCAATATGTAATAGGGAAGACGGGAAAAAATGAACTACTCTTACTTAAGATCTGGAAAAAGAACAGTAGTCTAACTTTTAAAAAATAAAAAAAGAAATGAATAAACTTCAAAGAGCATAAAAAGGTAAAAGAAAAAAGTATTAAATAGCGAGGACACAGAACTGGTAACTAAACCTGAGAATTGGTCTTTCCAACATCGCAATTACGCAAAAAAGCTTCTAACATATAATTAAGAAAGAAAAGGAGAATTCTGGGAAGACGGAGACGACAGTGGCAGGATCATTTTTGGATATTCCTAAATATCCACATAAAAACAGAGTAACTAGACCGTAAAACCAAAATCCATAGACAAAATTTACAACAAAACTAGGTGACAGGTGTCTTTAAGATCCCCTAAATCCAACTGGGTGGGACAAATCTGCAAGAGTCAAGACCTGCATATCACTAGCATCTGTGCAAGAAAAAATAGTAGGATATACAGGATGGATCTGAGAACAGAAGCACCCTAAAGGGGCCAGCAGGTATTCACTAAAAAAATGCAATAGGCCCATTTAAGAGCAGTGGCTAAAAGTGGCAGGGATTTTGCTCACTCCAAGACCAGTAAGTACAAAGGAGCCCAAAGGGATGAAGCAGTCCTGCCCCTATGAAATGAGAGAAATGGGAGAGAGACATTTGCAATGAAAAATTTTCTCTTGATACTACAAGATTGAAATTGTGAGAGAAATGGAACAATTTTAAGGAAAGGTAAATTATTTGAATTGATCCAAGAAGATATAAAAGATTCAAATGGATAAAAAACCATGACATAAATAAAAAAATACTCTCCAAAAATTACCCTCCCTAAAAATGTTGGGTACATATGGTATGATGGACAAATTCTTTCAGACCTTCAAAAAACAGATTAATTCTCTTTATTCCAAGGTTTGAGAATAAAATAAATAAACCTTAATAAAGTAATCACACACCCAAAAAAAGCCTATGAAAAAATTATTTATGAACAAAGATACAAAAATTCTAAATATCTTATTTACAAACCAAATACACTAACATATAAAAAGAACAATTAATTCTTTTTGAAGTAATATTTAACCTAAATATACTAAGGAATAAATTTTTTATTCCATCAATAGGTCAAGAAAGAAAAAAATAATAAGAAAACCATAATGTCAGCTTCATAGATGGTAAAAAGTCTTAATAAAATTTAGTACCTACTCCAGATAAAAGATTCTTCATAAATTAAAAAAAAATTCTTTCTTAACATGAATAACATTTATCTTACTAATATACACAGCTTCGGAAATTATGAGGAAATAATAGAAACATCCTCATTAAGTAGAAGAGTAAAATGTCTTCCTAGTTTTACCACTAGCATTCAGAATTATTTTAGAATTCCTTGCCAATTCAATAAGTAAGGAAAAAGGAAAAAAAGTTATGAATACTGGAAAGAAAAAAATATATTTGCTGAATTTGAAATTATCCTCTTAGAAAATATGAAAAAATAAAATTATAATTTTATTTTTTATAATAATAAAAATATTAGAGATAATTCTCTCCTCCAAAATGTTTTTTTTCTAATTAAAGACAGAAGAAAGAAATCAACTGTTTTAGATAAGCAGTATAATTATATTTAAAATCAAAAAGAGGTACCCCATAAATACCCTTTATCTCCTCCTCAACATAAGTTTATTCTGAGTGCCAGGTCATATTTTAATTAAGGAGAAAGTAAATTTTTGATTCTGACTCCACTTTGAAAAGTAAATATTATTTGTGTTTTTCTTATTATAAATAAAATACATATTAATTGTAAAAATGTTTAAATATAGATAAGCAAAAACTAAGAAGTGAGTAAAAATCACCCACAAACCACAGAAAGCCACCATTAGTACTCTGAAATATATACACCACTTAATTTTGGTTTATTTACCCATGTTATGTAATTAATCTCTTGCCTATATAAACTTGTATCATATAAAGTTAAAATTTGGTCTTCTGTTTTTCTCATTGTGGTAGGTTGAATAATGGTCCCCAAAGATAGCTAGGTCTTAATCCCTGGAACCTGTGAATGTTATCTTATATGGCAAAAGAGAGACTTTGCACATATGATTAAGTTCAGGATCTTAAAATAGAGAGGTCATCCTGGTACATCAGATGGCCTCTAAATGTAATTTGCAGACCTCTGACTTCTAGAATTGTAAGAAAATAAATGGATGTTGTTTTAAGTCACCAAGTTTGGGGTAACTTGTTACAGCAGCAATGGAAAGCCAATACACTATGAAATCATCTTTGATGAAAAAGAAAGTCAGGAACAATATTGTATAATTTGACATTGGTCTTAGACATTTAAAAACCAAACCATAAAGTGTATTCCCATTGCCAAGAACTAAAAGGAATTTAGACTCTTAGTTCTAAAGGACTCTAAACTCCTTTCAGAAGACAAATGGGGCATTTAAAATTATTTTTTAAATAAACATAATAATTTCCATATAAGAAGGAAAGGATAAAAGATAGAAGACAGATAATATAAACCATAATGAAAACAAAGACTAGATCAGTACAAAACAAAAAACAAAAAAACACAAAACACTGACATCTTGAACAAGATGAGACTTTAGGAGGAAGGTGGGAGTGAATCATTCTAGGTAACAAACATGGTTCTTAAGGTGTGTTCCAAGCAAAAAGACTTACAACAAGGAAGGGACAGGCCCATGGGTGTCAACTAACTGATGACCTAGAAATGGCAAAATCACTCAGCCTGTGCTGTGCCTTGCATTTTTTCACAAAAATGATCCCCAAATAGAAAAGGGGAGAAAAAAGATTACCAACATGGAATTAATGTCATGATAAGAAAAATGACATTAAGAGAGTTCCTCATGATAAATCCACCCATCCATCTGTCCATCTATCCATCTACCCATCCACTCATCCATCCACACATCCATTCACTCATCCATCCATCCATCCATCCATCCATTCATTCAACAAATATTTATTTAGTGCCTAATATGTACTGGGCACTGGGACCACCACAGAGAACAAAAAAAGCCAGATGCCATCTTACAGTTACAGTTCAGTGGGAAAAGTGACATTACAATTAATCACATGAATATTGTAATAAGAGCTATGATAAAAGGAAAAGGTGAAATGAGATTGTACTGAGGACTCACTTTAGATCGGGGGTAGCAGAGGAGGTAGTCAAGAAAAGTTTCTCTTAAGAGGTAGTATTCATGTCGTCCAGCTGAGGTGAATATGCTAAGGGACAGAAAGAGCACACAGGTATGACTGTAGACGCACAGTCACTAACCCTGAAAAACACAGAATTCGAGAAGGGAGGTAGGAAAATTTACCCATTTCCAAAAGTGGAGGAAATGTGGAGTCTGGAAACTAGAGAACAGAAAATAAAAAGCTTTGAGTGTGAGAAAAGAAAGAGGCTGTCCTAGTAAGCTCACAGAGAACGAGGCATGCAAAGGAAACTCAGGCAGGCACTCCACCCCTGCTTCTTCGAGTTCTGTGCAAGTCCCCCAGCTCACTCTGAGTCTCTTACTGAGAGACAGAACCTCCTAAGATGCGCTGCTGAGTTGGGTATGTTTAAAGCCTTCAGAGCAACTCAGCATCACAAATCCTTGTAGGATCCTTCCATTTGTTGCCTGTGTCTTCTCCGACTGAGGAGATTTTCAACTCTGTATTTGTGGAAGGGACAACTTACTTCCTTTTCAAGGACTCTGTTTCCACCAGAAATGTTCTGCCATGTTGTTGCTATGACTTATATCTTCTTACTTTCTCTTAGGGTACACAGTCGGTATAATCTTGCTGGCCCGAGTCAGAACTGCAAAATGATCTTTGACCAATAGATTCCTTCACTTCCTCACAAATTTTGTCCTCTCTGCTTTGCTGATATATATGTAATTTTAAGTTTTCTAGTAGCCATATTTTTAAAAGTAAAAAATAAAATGGATTTTAATAACATTTTTCATCTAACCCAATTCTATAGACTGAACATGCCTCCTCAAAATGCATATATCAAAACCTAATCCTCAGTGTGTTGGTATTTGGAAGGGAGCATTTGGGAGGTAATTTGGCATGAGGGCAGAGCCCCTCATGGATGGAATTAGTGCCTTTATATAAGAGACTCCAGAGAGCTCCCTTGACCCTTCTGCCATGTGAGGTTATAGTGAAGAGACAGTCATCTACAAACCAGGAAATAGGCCCTCACCAGACATCTAATCTGCTGGTGCTTTGATCCTGGACTTTCCAACCTCCAGAACTGGGAGAAAGAAATTTTTGTTGTTTACAAGCTACCTGGTTTATTGTATTTTGTTATAATAGCCTGAATGGATTAAGGAACTAGATATATCTGAAATATCATTTCAACATTAATCAACATAAAAAACTACTAGTGAAATATTTTGCATTCTCTCTCCTTCTCTCTCTCTTTCTCTCTGTCTCTCTCTTTTTACTAAGCTTTTGAAATCCAGTGTGCATTTTTCACTAAATGCCCATCTCAATTGGTACTGGCCATACTTCAAATCCTCAATAGCCATCGTGGCTAGAAGTGGCAAGACTGGACAGCACAGTTCTAAACTGTAACTTACTTTTATACACGAGAAAACTATAGAAGTCAAATGTATCAAGGTTTAAACAAAAGTACGAAATGGCTTCTTCCAAACAGAATCCTGAAGATCTGGCTCCACATTACACACTTCTTTAGCACAACAGATTGACAATGTCAGTCACAAGGCAACTTTTACCTAGTTTATATATTAAGCCATTATCAGCTAATAGGGCATTTGTTTAAATTTCTTCATTAGATTATACACTCAATTTTGTAGGACAGAATAACATTACACGGCAATGTACAGTTTGCAAGTCTTTTTCTACCATTATCTTATTTAATCCTAATATAATCACATATCCTTGCACTGGGGGAAAAGGACAAAAAGCAGTTAAGTCTTGATCGGAGTGCTAGATTACATGACATACCCGGGTTCTAATTAAATGAGAGACATATGAACCATCATTAATACAAACTTCTTTTCTCCTTATATATCAAGGTTTCCAAACTAGAGGGAAGAAAATATTTCTTAGCTCATTAGCACATGTTAACATAAAACAGGCATTACCAGGGTTTTTTTTTTCCTGCCAGTGTTCAAACAACAACCTTGCTAACCAAAGAGAAAGTTAAAAATAGGAGAAATTTCATTTTTAATAATACTAAAGTTGAAAGACTCTCTCAGAGAAAGTGGACATTATTGACAGTCATTTGTACTTTCATCAAGACTGTGGTTCTAAAGTATTTACTCTTGTGAAGCCGGTAACAGTGGAAAGCTTTGCGTGGATGCTATATTCATGAGCTAGAAGCCCCTGTTTTCTGTCACCATTTCTCCATCACCTATTATTGGAGTGCTTAGACATTTTGACAAGGGTGTTATTTCACTCTGAAACTTTACAAAAGGGAGGAAGAATATTTCAAAAAATATGATGAAAACATCCAAGGTCATTATGCTCCTCATTTCTTTGCACTAAATTTATTTCCTTTTGGTATTTTGCTGTACATGCAAAAAATTTCAATGTAAAAGAAATTCAAAAGCTCCCCACTCCCCAAAAGATAAAAATCTTTAAAGATCATATTTTTGCCCCGGTGCCTTGATTTGTCTTAAGAAAAACAGAATTGAATGTTAAAAATTCAGTATAAGGGCATCAGTCATAGAAGTCCAATTTAATAAAAATTATGTATGGCAAATATAGCACCCACGTTTAAGAAGAAGGTCTAGTCAGCACAGAAGAGCTACCATCTCTTAAAATAGTTATCACTATACTCATAAATTGTCTCACCCCAAAGGGCTCAGTATATCTGGCTACATCTGCACTACACACACACACACACACACTTCTTAATACATACCTTCTGAAAGGTCCTGTTGACTATGACTTGAGCAGGGAAGTAGTGAGGGATTGCCTAATGAGAGCTGCCCCTGAAAACAGATAGACATGAGGGGTTCAGGACCAGCAATCTGCAGGAAAACCATCCTTATTGTTAAGTGGTGAGCAAAGCAGAGGAGTCAAGCATCCTCAAAGTTTAATTTGAGTGCGTTGCCAAAATGATATAAATGGGAAGACAGGGAACAGTTACCAAAACAGAATAAAATGAAACAAGCTCAAGAACCAGTTCAGTTAATAACAGTCAGTATGGGAATTAATCTGGTGAGCACAGCCAGTCTGCCATTGTATCCTTTGGGCATGGCTTGCCACTGGGTTGGACTGAGGACATGTCTTGTAAAGCAGTATTTTCCAAACTGTCCTGGGCATAGATTTCCCTGAGAAACTTACTGAAATGTAGAATCTGATCATTCTGATTCAGAAGGTGTGTTGTCAGGTAGAGACTCTGCATTTCTTGCAAGCTCCCAGGTGCTGTTGGTCTAATGGCCACATTCTGAGTAGCAAGGGCAGCATCCTGTCCTGAGCCAATAATGACTGCAGTGGCAACACCTTTTGCTACTTCCGTCTTTGCTCTATATAACGCTAGTAGCATTTTTTAAACTTTTTAATCAGTGCTCTTTAGGGATCATACGTAGGTAAATGGAACAAGACTGTACTTCGGACAAGTGTCCGGATCTCTGCCAGTCCAGAAACACTGTGTCATCAAGGAGATCATGATCTACAGAAAAAGTAAAAGGACCTTTTTGAACTTCCTGTTTCAGGAGTGACCCAAGGTACAGATAGTGATATAAAAATGGCCAAAGACAAAGCCTGTGTGAATCTTGAAAATGTCATGAGAGAGCCAACTTTTAAAGTGGGTTGGCTCTGAGTTTCTGCTTAATAGCAACTCCAAGAAAAAAGTAAAGCAAGAACAAAAAAATTCCAGTAGGAATCGCAGTCAAGGAGCCTGAGTTAAAACTCCCAAACCCAACACCAACATTAACCCCAAATTCATAGAACTGAGAGTTTTACTTCCGATATTATCAAAAACTGACGATGCCAAGGTTGCCTGCCACCTAAAACACTTTAGGAAAGAATATGGGGGTTCCATCCCCCCTTGTCAAAAAATCATCAAATAGTAATTGTTATTTCATTTTAGCGTTTACTGTTTCAGGCGCAACATGTGCTCTATAAGCATTATCTTATTTAATGCTCACAACAAACTTGTGTAGTAGTCACCACTCTTAACCCCATTTTACAGGTGAAGGAGCAAGTGTCAGAGAGATCAAGTGACCTGCCAAAGGTCATTCAGCTAGTAAGAAGCAAACTAAGATTCTAAAGCAAGGCTGGTTAGAATGTTTGCATAATCAAAATATTTTTTAAATTAAAAGACTATATATTTCTAAAGCCAAAATGCAATTAAATACTATAATAACCATCTCTACCCAGGCTACCTCATATGGTATTTACAAGGTTCCATTGAAAAGATTAAAGATTTGAAAGAGCCTGGAAAATATCTGTAGCAAAACAAGAAAGAAAGACAAAGAGACAGAAAGAAAGAGGCTGGCAAACAAAGGTACTTTGTAAACTATAAAGGATGAGTTTAGTTGCTGATGTGATTTATCATTTTTAGATCCCAAGATTGTGGAGCCAAGTCAAGGCTACAAACATAAATCAATCCTTCTTCAAGCTTCAGGAGATAAAAGGACCTCTTTGAACTCTAAACTTCAACTTTTCTTGGCCTTGGTATCACCCTGTGGTAATTTATATAAATGAAGACTAATTGTGAGAAAGATTATTTCTCTTTACCCAAGGAAAATCAATCTCTCTCTCTCTCTTCCCCCACTCTTTCTCTCTCTCTCCCCCCACCTCCCTCTCTCTCCCTCCCCAACCCCCACCCCACACACAATTAGATCTAAGACTTAACTTCCTCTTCTTATGAAAGCAAAAAACTGAAATCCAGGTAATAGTGATAAGCCCAAGGTCTAACTAGACAAAAGAGTCAACATTTTAACCATCCATTTGACTCCTTACTGTCTCTTTTTAAAAGGGAACTGGAAACAAGTTATGGAATAAATCCCAGGGACAAAAGGTACAGCATAAGAATATAGTCAATGTTACTGTCATAACGTTGTATGGTGACAGAGGGTAGCTACACTTACGGTGAGCAGAGCATAAGGTGTAGAGTTATTGAATCACTATGTTCTACACCTGAAACTAATGTAACTTTGTGTGTCAACTATACTTCAAAAGGAACTGGAAGCAGGATGGACTGTATCTTCCTTCCTGGAAATACATTGCTTTTCATTCATTCATAATTCAACACATGCTCAACATTGAGCGCTGGGATCACAAAGGTGAATGGGACATAGTCAGAGTCTATACCCTCATGGAGCCAGAGTCCAAGACTTTCTCTGTGCCAGGGACAGCCTTAGCCACCTGGAAAATACAAAGATAAGTCGGAGCCAGTTCCTATTCTCAAGGAAAGTGGTAAAGAAGTAGGATCTGGACCTGAAATGTTTGGCTGGCAGACAAGTGTGAGGAGGACTCAGAGAAGACCAGGATTTGGGCTTCTTGTTGGGGAAAATAACAATTCTACCAACACGATAGATTTGAGAGAAAAATCAATGTGCCTAATGGAAGATGTGACTGCGGTGGAGACTCCTGGAAATAAAGAACTGGTACTGGTAGAGATTTTACATACCTAATCCAAAATTGAGCATCCTCCCAGCAAAGTACACTTTCTTGGATGGGTGGTTTTTCAAGGCATGTTCTGAGAAGTTTCAGGGGTTGAGGCCAAAAGCATTATATTACAACCAGGTTGCTATTCTGATATTATTGATAATTTTTATTATTCATTTTATTCCATGTTTAAGACAGCACATCTGCTATTTCTCCAAAGTAGAATCAAGCTTCCCATTCATTCTTGGGGGCCCTCTGGGACGTTATGGGCCATGATTTTTGATTTGTGGAAATTCCTGCTTTGGATTGCTTTCCTAGAAACAACATAAATCCAGAAGAGAGTTCTTCTAATTCCCCCACTCCTGTCCCACCTACCCACATTTATAGCTCCAAAGCCTACCTTAAAAACTTTAAGGAAGGAAAGGTTCCTGGATCTTGACTGATGGGCTTCCATACCTTGAATTTTCTTGAGCCAGAATCCCTCCCCTATGGTTTAAGCTCATTCCTGCTTCACAAGACTTCATAAAGATAGCTGATCCTAAACCATGTCTTAATGATTAATCAAGCCTAATGCTATCTTCCAAGGAAGGTCTGACTTGCTCTTTTTTTTTTCAGTTCTTCATCAGCATTCGGTATTTCTGAGCACTTACCATATGTCAGATCTGTGCCAGAGACTGGAGCAGATACAAAGAGAACCAAACATGGTTTCTGTTTGAATACCTTATCTTCTAATATAGAAACCATGCAGTAAAATAACTACAGGAACAAAGAGAAGATGCTGAGAAGCATAAGAGAGAAGCATAGACAAAGTGTTTAAGAATTTGAAAAGGAAGAGATTACTTTCATGTGGGGGACAAGGAGGCTCATGAGAGGTTTTGGGGATGGAAAGATAAGAAGGTGGCCATGTGAACGTGGAGAGGAGCAGAAATGGCCAGTCCCTTGAGCCAAAAAATAGGACACCAGACTAGTTTGGCTGAGGGAGTATGAGGGAAAGGTGGGAGCCACTGAACAGTGATTTATTCATGGGATCCACACTAGGGAGAGAAAACTGTTTTTAGTCATACACAGCACGAACCCATGAGTCTTCTTCTGTCTATATTCAGTCAAGTGAACCTGGATTCAGAAGGAAGATACAGAAGAGTTTTCTTTTAGTCTCAGTAGAGGAAGTCACTACCAAGGAGAAAAAAAAGGATTTAACATGATAAGGGAGGACAAGGGTAAGCAGATTTGCTCTTACATCAAAAGCGTATCATGGCATAGACCCTAAAGTTTTATTTACATAGCTACACAAAGAAGGTGTTTGGATAAAATATCATCTTTTAGAATGAAGTGTTTCTTAGATGTTACACTATGTAGCAACATATAGGGAGAATACCAATGCAGTCAAACCCGGCAACAAGCAAATCTCCTTAAAAAGTGAATGTCAAGAAATGGTCATTTTCCCCCACGCTTGCCAGGCTGAGTAATGTGCCCGTAAATTTTACACAATAGCATCCTCAAAAGAGAAAAAAACACAGAACAATGAAATTAGGGAAGGGTCTGGCAATCAGATTAAAGACTCATGGGTGAAAAAAGTCCCCAAAATAAATGTGTTGGAAAACCCATTTTGCTAATCATGCCAAGAGCTAAGACCGCTTGAACTA
The DNA here is from genome assembly GCF_003265705.2 of Callorhinus ursinus. Lineage (NCBI taxonomy): Eukaryota > Metazoa > Chordata > Mammalia > Carnivora > Otariidae > Callorhinus > Callorhinus ursinus. The sequence goes on along the minus strand of NW_027397086.1, from coordinate 28,399,810 downwards.
CCAGAGATGTGTGAACCTCCCTTAATGTCATTTTCAAGAGAGTGCACCTAACAAATACAAGTTTCCCTGGGAGAATCACAGTTGTGCAATGGCATCTTTCGTTTGGTTGCTTAAAATGCTTTTTTTGTGTGTCTCTTATTTGTAGAAGGGTCTTCTTTTGTCAAGATTTGGGGTCTTTCCTCCACCTCATGCAACTCTTATGTACAAAAGGAGGGAAAAACACATTTATTTGGGGATAGAATTAAAAATAAAAAATTATTATCTTGAACTTGGGTCAATTTGATGGCGAATATTTTAAAAACCCAGCTTAGTATATTAGGAAATATGAATCAAGGATTCTTATAAAAGTAAATCACTTTCAGAAAACTAACCTTGGCTGCTATGAAAACAGAGTTGCATTTCCATTCAGTCAACAGATCATTTCTGACAAAATGATCCTATTTGGGGAATACTGGTGAACCCCACTGAACTCAACACACTAAATAAAGGTGGTTCATTACCCTTGCCCGGTGGCAGCAGGGCAGCAAGGCACTAATTCAACTTCTTTAATGAAGGATAGTCAGGACAACAGGTGTCTTGTTTGGAGAAAGGTATTGAGCAAGGCTACACGAGACCCTGTAAGTTTATAAACATTGGCATCTACCTTTCTGTAAGGAAATGGAGACAGAAAATAAAGACTTTTCATCACATGAACTGGCTAAAATGAAAAAGGGAAGGGAAACAGTAAAAGTAACCAGCTCCCGCAAAGGATGACAACATATATTTTTGTTTGAAAGTACTAGAAAAGAAAGGTGTGATCATCAGCAACCAGTATGAATTCCAAAAGAGTTCAGAAGGAATGTTTAAAATGCTAGTACATACATACTTATCACACACAAACACACACACACACATTCACGCACGCATGCACGCACACATGCATGCACGTGACAAATTGACATTTTGAATGCTTCTATGTCTTCTCTACCCTTTTCCTTAATAAATGAGTCCACGGAACCAGGAAAAACATAGATCTCAATCCAAAAATATAGTTGGGTAAAGAAGAAATATCAGGAAAAAAATAATAATAAAGAAAAAGGATGTCTTGATTCTTTAAACCTTTTGTTCGTAGATAATCTTAACTATTGCACCAAATTATGACTCCAATGAATGTTGCATTGGTAGTGGGTAGGGTCCACTTTCCCTGTCTGAGGCCAGCCTACAGCTGCATTTTTCTCCTTTCTCCTCACTTTGAATAATCAGAGGAGCCATTGTATTTCAAGCCACGTGAAAGGACACCCCTCCAGTTGTGAGGAAACTATAAAACTGACTCAGATAAAAGAAATTTGCCTGCTTTTCTGGCTCTAGGGAGTACAGATCCGCAAACACTTCATCAACAAAGCACAGTGCCATCCCTAGTGTCCTTCTCTTGACTGCACTCTGGATGCCCATCCTGCTTTTCTGGTACAACAGGAAAGGAAGACAGAGTTCTCAAGAGGCCTGAGCATCTACTGAGGCATTGTTGGTTCACCTCATAGAGCATTCTTTAACTCTGTAGCAAGTGTCCTTTTGATTAAAAGTACTGTATCTTCCTTGGCTTATGTAATTATTTTGGAAAGGTTTTTGAATTTACAAACCCCCAAAGAGCAAAAGTCAGCCTAAGTGGTCTTAGGGGAGAATAAATTGGTCAAATATTAGGGCTGGGACTTAATCCCTTAACAACCAGGAAGGCGTTAGAAGATTGCACCTGGGGGCACCTACCTGGGCGGCTCAGTTTGTTAAGCTTCTGGCTCTTGGTTTCAGCTCAGGTCATGACACTGAGCCCCGCATTAGGCTCTACACTCACCACAGAGTCTGCTTGAGATTCTCTCTCCCTCTCCCTCCCCCTCTGTCCCTTCCCCCCTCTCTAAAATAAATAAATAAATAAAACCTTTTTAAAAAAAGAAGGCCACAGCGGCAATCATCCTTTGAATGGAGTAGAACAAGAGCATGCCTAAGTTCACCAAGAACAAGACAGAACAAATTTCATCTGCTTTCCTCATACAGGAGAAGACCACAGATACAAAGTTTTATGTCTCAGTATTATATCTGACCAAGTGTTTCATAGTATACTTACATACCAGAAGAGAAATACAGATTTGTTGATCATGTGGTTACCTAGTAAGTCTTGGTTAATGTACCAAGGTCAACCAGGAGGGATATCTCCATTGGTGTAAAAGATTGTTTAACTAGCTTCAACTCCTAATAGCTCTCTTAGACCCTACAAATGTAGCATCAACCTGCGGGGACAGGGACCTATATTTACAGAATTTTTTCCTAGTCTTTATAATAAATACTCTATAATAGTAGTCTGAACCACTTTTGTAATTTAAAATAAATCATCAAATATCAGCAATTTCACATAGTTGTACATAGGAAACCAAATCCAACATCTTCTGCTAGTAATTCATTGGAAATCATCACAGTCTGGGGGGAGAAACTTTAGTTTATACAAGTCTGTGAAGATTAATAATAGAGGAAGGCATTTGAAGTAGGTATCACCACTAATGTTAGTTCACAAAAAAACATTAATTGGACAAAGGTCAGTGAGCTTCAAGCACGGTTTCCTCCTTCTGCTTGACAGAGTAGAGGCCAGTACTACCCAGCAAACTTGAGGACTTACCACGCAGTACTCTAATGTTGATGATTTTCTCTGTCCTCAGTTTTTTAAGGCTTCCTATAAACAGACTAAAACAAAGAAATACTCTCTTCCTTAGAATTTAATAGCTGGAAATTCCATTTAGAGCAAAAGTGAAAACATGTAAAAGTTAATTTAATCATTTCATTTGTAATTATTAGTAAAGAAATATTACATGAAATGCATCAAGTAGTATTATAAATGAGGTTATACATAAAATATTTCATATTTGTGAACAAAAGTAACTTTGTAATCTAGAAAACTATTCTATTCATCTAGTCCATTTTAGGAAATGCAACCCTGCTTAACTTCAAAGAAAAATATTTTTGTAATTTTTTAAAAATATATATTTATCTTAAGTCTAGATTCAAGTTGTTATGAAGATTCCATCTCACAAGTCTGAATTATAATTCATAATACTCTATCAGTGATCTCTCAAAAGACAGACCTATGTTATTATAGGATGTGCCTTGCCATGAATATATCAAATATAATTTGCCCCCAATTAAAAAGAAAAAGAATTATGGCCAGATGGAATAAAATGTAAATATCCAAAATGCTAACCTATTTATAATATATGACCAATTAGAAAGATGGGAAAGGGGAACTGAGAATATGTTGCCAAAAAGAAATATGACTAAAGGGAGATTTTCATAATTTTTGCTAAGTTTCTGAATTTGATAATTTTCATTGTTTCTGGACATTGAAAAAATGGGAAAGCAGAATTTAATGAATCTGTAGAAAACTTAGGAGTGAAGAGATGGGAGGTAGTGAATGGATATCTATGTTACTCCTAGACTGTCCTGTGTTCGCAGTTTTTAAAATAGCAAAATATCTCTGAGGCATGCTAAACACTTGAACAAAGAAACCAAAGAGGATTTCTACAAGCCTGAATTCTTTTCAACTTTCCTTTCTCATCCTTGTATCTAAGAATCTGTGACTTCAGCAGAGCAGTTCATTGTGGGGAAAAAAAATGAATGTGAAAAGAGGTGAAATTATGACACTGTTAATCTCCAGCCGTGTATTCATTTTAGGCAGGTATTATTTCATCTTGCCTAGTTCTGTAAAATTCTCTCATAAAAGTCCCCGAATCTCACCAAAACAGTCAGGACATGATGGAAGAACTCCTTTTTTGAGTTTGTGACTCATATAGTTCAAACTTCACTTGCATTATCAGAGTTTCAGTTTTAAGTTCCCTTCATGATGCCCTCTGAGGATGTAGAAAGTTAGAAGTTATCCAGACATTTCAGGTAGAAGAAATAGATATTAAACAGAATAATCAGTATTAGCGATGGGTAGAAATAGAAATTACCATATTAAATTATTTACCTGCCTGACTGAATTTGTCTGCACTTAACTAAACAAGCCAACTGTGGGAAAGAACACAATGCTAGGAGATTCTATGGATTTAAAAAAAAATAGGCATTTATCTATTTGGTTTATTCTTGCCTCATTTCACAATGTAAACACAAAGAAATGCTTGTGGTAAAATTGGAAAAATATAAGTTAAAAATAAAATAGGACAAAAGTAAAATATAAATAAGAGGTATAGGCCAGGGAAAGAGAAGCTCAGATAGGCATACCAATGACCTCACCTAGACTGTAGAGTTTACTCTGATCTTCCAGAATGTCACAGCGAAAGGCCATTATTCTTATTTGTGATGCTGAAATGTAGCTATCACTCTAGAAAAGGAAATATTTTTTTAATCGCTTACCTCTAAAATAAATATCTCTAAATTGAGGAATGCAGCGTAATGCCCTTAACCACGGTGCTTATTATTTTCTATTTGTTCCTCTGCCCCCAATTCATTCTCTTCCCTTCTCTCTGCTCTGTACACAGGAGGCTCACCCTGCAGACTGTCTCTCCCAGGCTTCTTCCTGGCTGGCTCCAGGTTGGGTTCAGCTGGAGATTGGCAGTCAGGAGAAGAGAGAGGTTGAAGAATCCCTTCCCTGATCCTCTCTGCTTTGGTCACATTTCTGCTAGAAGCTGCCTGTCTTCAGGACGGCAGCTCTGTTGAGTAACACTTCCCATGACTCCAACAACCCGTCAGCCCAAAATGGTAAGAGCTTCCCACTTTGTTAAACTCTGGCTGCCTCAACACTTTCTATTAGTTCTCTAAACTCTTATCCACACTTTGCTATCCTTGAAGACTCTTCCTTTCCAGGAATGCCATGGCTTTCCCACCAGGACCCTGATTGATACAGATGAAATGTGTATATCAAAAGCCTCCTTCTCGAAAAGAAAGCATAACCATCACCCTCAAATACATCTCAGTCAAAACACCTCTTACAAGAGTCAAGAAATTATTGTTCAAGTATAACCAAAACTAACAGTCTAGAACAGAGCTATCCAATAAAACTTTCTGATGTAGTGGGAATGTTTTAGATCCGTGTTGCTCCATACAGTAGCCGTTAACTCTATGCGGCTATTGAGCTTCTGAAATGTGGCTAAGGCGGTGAAAAAACTGAATTTTTAACTTTATTTCATTTTAATTAATTTACATATATAGCCACACTTGGCTGGTGGTTGCATTATTGCACAGCACAGGCCTGTATGAACCCAAGGACAAAACCTAGAGACTACCCAAATACATGGTGCAAAAATAAGTACAGTCCCTGCTGATCAAGAGCCTACAGTCAGTATTTATGACTACAGTAGGAGGAAAATTAAGGTCAGTATAATAAAAAGGACATAAAGTCTAAAAGAGGAAAAGTTCCTACCAGATCACAGGTATCAAGAAAATCTTCAGAGAAGATTTTGAGATGAGCCTGGTCAACTGAATAGATTTTGCATTAACTTCCTATTTCTACTAACCACCACTCACTTCGTGGCTTTAATACAACATAAATGTATTATCTCACGGTTCTGTAAATTAGAAGTCCAACATGGGTCTCCCCGGGCTAAAATCAGGGTGTCAGCCAGACTACCTTCCTTTCTGGAGGCTGTAGGGGAAAATCCATTCCCTTGCCTTTTTCACTTCTAGAAGCTACCAAGATTCCAGAGCCCCTTCATCTACGTTTTCCATAGAAGACATGTCCCTCTGACCACAAGCAGGAAAGGTTCTCTGCTTTTGAGGACCCATGTGATTACACTGGGTCCACCCAGATAATCTAGGATAATCTCCCCAACTTGAGATTGTTAGCTTAATCACATCTGCAAAATCCCATTTGTCATATTGACAGGTTCCAGAGATTAGATTATGGATATCTTTTGGGAGCCAGTATTCTACCTACCAAATGCTTTCTACAGCAAGAGTTTGGAGATGAAAACAAGAGGATTCCAGGAGGAGATACAGGGCAAAAGCAAGGCGGACCAACAAGAATTAACAAAATAATCCCTAGAATCTGTTAGCCAGCTCACCCGATTAACCAGTATCCTCCCTTCCCTCTGTAAGCCCTACTGTAACACATGCTGGATACTCAGGGCCAGTAGGCTACCCTGAAACATCTGTTCACATCTACTTCCACCAGAGGAGTTGTATGCCTACCACGACCCAGCTGTGTTTCTTGCCAAACCTATTTAGGCCAGATGTATTTGTCATTGTAACATATAATTTAATTAAATAGTACATAAACCAATACGATGTGAAAAGAGAGTTGTTGTTTCCATGCAAATGAAGTTGACTGCTTTGGAAGGACTCCTTAAAGGTAAGGTGCTAAAAACTTTTGCTAACCATTTAGATATAACCAAGACAACTACAAAGATTTTGGAGAAAATAGTAAAAATCTGCAAAGATCTATAATCAGATTGTCTTTTAAATAGGTTTAATATATACTATGCATTATGAGTTAGTTTACGCAAGAAATGTTATAAAGAAGTTCAGTCAGATGACTCACACTTGAAGAAATGTCCTTTCCTGAGGTGCCTGCCTGGCTCAGTGGGTTAAACGTCTGACTCTTGATTTCAGCTCAGGTCATGATCTCAGGGTCGTGAGATTGAGCCCCATTTGGCTACACACCCAGCTCTCCCCTTCTTTCTCAAAAAAAAAAGAAAGAAAGAAAAAAGAAATGCCCTATCCCTTCCTCATATGAATGTACAGTATATCTTCTAAGTATAAAAATGTTTAAGGTATATGTATACTTCTTTTTTTTTAAGAGAGAGAGTGCACAAGTTGCGGGGGGCAGGCAGAGGGAGGGGGGAGAGAGAATCCCAAGCAAGCTCCACGCTCAACTCAGAACCCAATAGGGGGCCGATCTCACAACCCTGAGATCAAGACCTGGGCCAAAATCAAGAGTCCCATGCTTAACACACTGAGCCACCCAGGCACCCCTAAGTTTATACATTTTTATAATGTCCTTCTTTCAATGACATTTTCCAAGAAACTGGTTAACTAAACATGTTACAAAAGAGGACTTCTGCTGTATTTTAAAAAACAGAAATGGTACAATCGCAGACGAAAGGAGAGTGGAAGGAGGAAACACCACCAGTTCAGGTCAAGTAGACACAGAGAAGGACCTCCAATATCACACTGAGGAATCCGGATACTGAAACATGCAATAAGGGAAGAGTAAAACGTTGTTGTTTTTGTTATTTGACAGTTAAATGTTTTTGAGCATATCAAAGGACATGCTAAGATTTGCCTTTTATGAAATTAACCTGGCAGCGAGCAGGCTCCCTGCTTCCAGTCCCCAGAAGTCCAAGTCCTTCCTCCCCTAGCAAAGGCTACTGGATTCCCACCCACAAGCTGCGTCTTGACCCTTGGGCTCTAGACCTGCGCTGTCCAACAGGGTAGCCACTAGCCACATGTGGCTAGCCCAAATTGAGATGTGCTATAAATGTAAAATAAACCCAGATTTCACAGACTTAGTAGGAGAAAAAGACTGTAAAAATCTGATTAATAATGTTTTACTGATTGTATGTTAAAACAATAATATTTAATATATATTGGGTTAAATAAAATACATTACCAAAAATCTATTTCACTTATTTTTGTATACTTTTTTAAAATGTGGCTACTAGAAAATTATTGAAAACTACATCTGTAGCTCAAATCTGAGGCCTGCATTGTATTTTTCTTCTGGACAGCAATGCTCTAGTCTTAGATCCGTCCTGGCGTGAGATAGAAAGTTTAAGCCATCCCATCCCCGAGCCCAAAGCTTTGGGACTCACATTCCTATAATTGGGTGTCTAATTTGAAATCAAGAGTCCCTGTCTCAATCTTCTTTCTCCACCATGAGACATGGTCTGATTTCCCTAATTTCTGCCTTAAGACGTGTAAGGCTCTTCTCACTTCCCATCATTCCCAAACCCATTCCCAAACCCGTGTTTCCTCCCTCTGGTGACTGTTTGCTTCCTCTGGAGGAGAGACTTCTGGGAAGATGGAGAGCAACAACAGGGCATTGAATCTGGTGGTTAGGGGATATTACTGACCTTCAAGAGAATGACCATATCAACTGTTTGAGTGGACAGCTGAGCCATTGTCACAACTGCCACATCAATGATGTCATGGGCATAAAGACCAGAAGAAGAACAAACGATGACAAAAGCACTTGCACATCCCTTGGGCTTCGTCTCCTGGTGTAACTAAGACTTGGAGAGTGGAGGGTTTCCTGCCTGTTGTTTATTAGTCTGAAGTAGAGTGTTAACCAAGTGTACCCTTTTAAAAGGCACCCTGTTAGACCGTTAGGGATCACGATAAGGTTAAAAAGAAAAGAGGTAACTTTGCAGCACTAAGACTACATTCAGAAGTGAGAGACACCCCCACCAATCGCCTCACCCTCATGCAAACAAAGCTGAGTATGCCCTGATTTATTTGCCCATCCAGGGAACTGGCCAGATTTTTTTTTCTAAAATTCTGGAAGGCAATCTTTGTGTTCATGTTGCCTATGGACATGACCTGGGAGAAAGCATCTGATTCTGTCTTAGAGGCAGTTCTAATTCTTTTGGGCTGCTGGGGAATCTCAACAGAACATGTTTCAATATATATGAGCACATGCATATCTGAGGATATATACATGTACATTTGTCTCATGTGTGTGCTCATATATTTATGCATGTGAGCATTTTAGCTGAGGTAATGCAATAGATATCTAAAAACATGGCACACACAAAAAATCAAAACACACTATTCACTATGAAAATAATGTCAAAGAAGTTGGATAGGTATATGCTTCATTTTGTTTTTATATTTTAAGTTCCTACATTGAACTGCATAACATCTTACATTTCCATCCTGAGATATTCCATGACTTCTTGTAAAAAAACTGATTCCTTCTGGGGGTACCTGCGTGGCTCAGTCCATTAAGCATCTGACTCTTAGTTTCAGCTCAGGTCATGATCTCAGGGTCCTGGGATGGAGCCCCACATCAGGCTCTGAGCTCAGTCGGGAGTCTGCTTCAGGATTATCTCTCCTTCTCCCTCTGCCCCTCCTCTCTCTCTCCCGCAAATAAATAAAAATAATCTTTTTAAAAAACTGCTTCCTTCTGATTTTTCAGTCTTGCAAAGTGCTCAATGACTTTGCTGTTGTAGTCTGGAACAATTTAAACTTTTAGCATTCTGGTTCTCAAAGAGATCTCCTGCTGAACACATGGAAGGCAGTATGAGTGGTAAAAAAGAGTCCTACTAAACAGTAAGCCAAAGGATACAGGTTTAAGCCAGAATTCCACCCATTGTGAATCTAGGCAGGACACTTCATACCCTTTAGTCGATTTCCTCCTTTATAAAATAAGACTATTAACCCTTGACCTGTCTTTCTCATGGGAGTTTAAAAAGAGTATCTGGGCATCAGTTTTATAAACTTTGAAGTACTAAGGAGAGGAACAAATAGGTATTATTATCACTACAATTGTTAAACTATGTCTCAGGCCTAGGAAAAAGCTCCAGTGCTCAGTTCTTTGATACAGTGAGTCAGGAAGGAAAGTATAGGATTCCAACACACACACACACACACACCTGTCCTGTGACTTCATTCATGAAATTCAGGGTAGAAATTTAAAATGTTTCCCTAGATTCCATTAGAATTACATTGGCTTCAAAGGAGGTAAAAGTCAAGATGTAACAGAAATTTTTACTCTAATTTGTTCTGAAATACAGGTTTTCAATCATCATGACTCCTTAAATTAGAATGGATCTGCAAAAATAGATACATGCAAACATTTTTTCCTAAAATTTTTTCATGTAAAAGTATGCAGCCTGCTATGTAATGTCACACATTAAAATAACACTGGCATAGAATGGGAGTAAAATCCTTTCTCTGGAAATAAGCATATGTTATTAAAATTATGTATCATTTGTAGCCAACTACTAGAAAAGAAGCCACACTGCAGTGTTTCAGTTTAGGACCTGGAGGACCGTGACATTGTGCAGTAAGCATAGGACTAGGAGGCAAGGGGCTTGGGTCCTACTTCCTGATACTCCACTGAGTAAGCTGGGGACTCGGGTCAAGCATTGACTTCCATGAGCCTTAACTTCCTCATGTGTAAAATGGATTAACAGCACATGCCGACTTGCCTGTTTCTCATAGAGTTCTTAGAGGGATCAGATGAAAGTATCTACGAAAATGGCTTTGTAAACGATGAAATGGTGTAGACAAATTAAGAAAATGAGCTTTATAGAAAAGTTCTTGTAGCATAATATAGCTGTTCACCAGTTTCTTTATCATATGTATAACCCACAGAGTTACATTGGTAATTCTGTTTTTCATACATTAGCCTTAATAATGTTATAATAACCTTGACCTTAATACAGCTAAAGAAGAGCTAAATATGCTCTTCGTCCATCATTCCTCTCCAGAGTTTTTGAACAGAGTGCACCATCCCCCAAGTAATACAAACTTTAGGTACTCTGACAAAGTTGTATACAGAACAAGCCACAAAAATCGTCATTATGAAATTAATAACAAGAGTATGAACAAGACCTTTGAATATGTAAAAAATCCTATAAACACAATGCATTTACAGGATGATAATTAAGAATAGAACAGCAGATAACACAGAAAATGATGTTCTTGAAAACTCAACGCATCTACTGAATTCAGCCAAAGTAACTCTTAGAGAAAAAAGTCAGGATGTTATTCATCGCAGTCTTAAAAAAATTAAAGAAAATCAGCTGAATATTTTAAAGGATAAGAAGGCAACCCAAACAAAAATAAGAAAAGCGAAAAATAAAATTAAAGAAGCACACTGGAAAATGGAACAGAAGTATAATTGAAAAATAAAGTCATGATCTGACTTGCTAAAAACAGATAGATCAACAGCAAAAATTCATCAAAAGTAAAATGGAAATAAAGTGAGAAAGAATACTAATCAAAATACAAAATAAAATGAGTGAATACACAGTTGCATGAAAATAAACTTCATGTAATAAATAATTTCTTTTTATAAAATATGACAAACAAAAACTGAAAAACAAATGGAAGATAAGATCAAAGAAAACAGAGGGATTATATGAGTTTATAGATAAATTATCAAAAATGACCAGGGAATAATATCAAATGTATTATAAACCACTTCTGAACACAGCAAAAATGATAAAACCATAAGTAAACTATGATCTTGGCTCTACAACCTGATAAAGATAATAAAACAGTTATAGGCCAATTTCACCTATTAATATGCATTCAAAAATGATAAACAAAATATTAGCAACAGAATTCAGCTATTCACTAAAAAAACAATACACCAATGAACAAGTGGGAATTGTCGCAGGAATTTAAGGAATATTCCACATAAGAAATAAGAAAAATTACCAAAACAATATACCACATTAATAGTATAAATAATAACTGTATTTAAATATATGCCCAAAGGGTTTTCAAAAAACATTAGAACTTATTTATAAGTTTTAAACACAAAATATAAGAATAGAAAACTATTTCCCTTTGACTTCACAAAATGTTATTAAATCCTTACTATGTGGAAAGACATTCAATGCAAAGCAGTATCTACTTAAAACCACAAGCTAGCATTCTGTGTAACTGAGGAAAACATTAGAGGTGTTCTCACTAACATCAGAAACTAAACTTAAATGCCATTGTCACTGCTTACTAATTAATACTGCATTTCAGGCTCTTACAAATGCAGTGGCACTTAAATAATTTGAGATGTTAGAGACAAACAAGAAAATGTTAATTTCCAACAATATGATTGTATATAAAATTTTTTAATCAACCATAAAATTATCAAAGTTATTAAAGGAGCTCAACAAAGTAGTCAATGATAAAATAAGTGCACACACCTATAGTATTTCTCTATACCAATTCCATACCATTAAAAGTAGTCAGAAATTAAAATAAAAACACTGTATTCTTATCAACAAGAAAAATGTAAAATAGAGTTTTTTTAAAGTACAATTTATGTTACATTGTTAATTAAAATTCCAAAAAGAAAAGAACAAATATTATAAGAATGAAAACCCAGGGTGCCTGGGTGGCTTGGTTAAGTAGCCAACTCTTGATTTTGGCTCAGATTATGATCTCAGGGTCTTGAGATTGAGCTCCCTGCTCAGTGGGGAGCGGAATCCTGAAATCTGTTTCAGGATTCTCTCTCGACTTCTCCCTCTGCCCTTTCCCCCTGCTTGCTCTCTCTCTCTCTCTCAAATAAATAAATCTTTAAAAAAAAATAAAAGAATGAAAATCCTCCACAGGTTAATCTGTAAATTAAAGCAACTTGAAAGTGAACCTCAACTATTCCTAATATAACTTGAAAAATTATTTTTAAATTCATTTGCAATGGAATTCCTTTTTAAAATGGAAGCAAATCAACAATCCCTGATGCAGTTACTTCCAGCAGCCCAGTAAAATTACCAAGGGAGGAGAAGTCCAAAATTAAAAACAAGTCTGAAAACTGAGACATGCAGCAAGCTGGTTGCCAGAATTTGGGAGGAATTTTCAGTATCTATGAGACCTATGGAGCTGGATTGAGAAAGACAACCAGTGGCTTCCTTCTGCTTTACAACACCAGTAATAATAAATAAAAAGTCCAAACAATGTGAAATAAAATATGAAGGTACTTGTCTCTCATTCACAATCTCTTCCCTCGCTCAGAAAACCAGAACCAGGGCCAATCAGATTGTTGAGCATCTATTCTTTTGATATTATGATATTCCTTTTTTATGACTTTTCTTTCAACCCTCTCTTCTTTCCACATTCATTCAGAGAAGATACTTCTAGGAAAAGATAGTTAAAGGGGGAAATGGTATTTCACTAAGAAAGCAAAACTAACAGCAAATGGAAATCCTTTCCAAGGAAAGAACAGTAGGCAGGTGCAAAAAAGAAAGAGCCCTGAAAGAGTCTTTTGGTGGACTGTAGCTTGTCTTTTATTCCATTGCTTCAAAAGCATCAACAAACCAGAAAGAGAAAGCAGAAGATAGCACACTGGTGAGCAGAACCACACCACATGAATACTGGACAAATACCTAGAATTGGGCTCAAATTTGCATGCAACCAACTGTAGATCTAAGAAGGGATTTGGCATAGAAAACAGAAGAAGGAGAAGCTGTGCAATCTTTCTTTTGTAAAAACCTCTTCATGATAACTCTCTCACATGAAAATGAGTAAACAACACACAAACATACAACATGAGGCCTCTAAAAAATAATACAGAAGAAAGAGAAATCCATCATCCTAAAAATTAAAAGAAAAAAAAGTTCTGAAAATAATCTTCTGTGAGAAGCAGAAGTCATCATTAGAAATTTTTGTGTGATATTTTGCTCTGATGCAAAAACTAGGTTTTTGAGAATCGGAGAGTAATAAAAAAGAGGAAAAGAGTAAAGCACGACAAAAGAATAAGAAATAAACTTAAATCTCACCACAACCATTCATTCAGGAAATTGACATATCCTCCCAAATATTGCCCAGCCCAGTTGATTTTACTAGGTGCATTTTTTTAAAGTAGGCTCCACGCCCAGTTGAGAGCCCAACTTGGGGCTTGAACGCACAATCCTGAAATTAAGACCTGAGCTGAGATCAAGAGTCAGATGCCTAACTGACTGAGCCACCCAGGCACCCGATTTATAGGAGCATTTTGCTGAACTTTCAAAAAACAGATCATCTCTATCTTATACAAGTTTTTCCAAAAATATAGAAAATAAGATAAAACAATTTAACTCATTGTCTGAGACTAATATAATCAAACTTTAAAAATGGATGAGATTGAAACAATAAAAATGTTGGCCTGTACCTCTACAAATATAGATGCAAAAATTCTAAGTAAAATATTAACTGAATTCAAAAATATATTTTAAAATTGTATATCATGATCATAAGGATTTTTCCCTAGGAATGCAAAAGAAATCTATCGTTGTAACTCAAAATACTAAATAACTTAAAAAAAAAATCATGAGTATGTCAATGGATTTTTAAAAAGCATCTAGCAGAGACTGACTTCCAGAATGATGAATTAAGAACCTCTGAAAATCTCTTCCTCCATAAAAGCAACAAGAAAACCAGGGAAGAAATGGAGGGTGGGGCACAAAAATCAACTTTTTCAGAACTCTGGAGATTAACCAAAGACTTTCAACAACCTAAGAATGAGTTATTCAAAAAAAATGGCTGTACCTTAATATAAGCAGTGAGTTTTGTGGTATCTTGCCCTATTCCCGTCCTCCTCTCCCATGTCCATGGTAGTCTTGGAACCAGCCTTGAGATCATGGTAGTTACAAAAACCAGCAACCTTGCAGCCACTAGAGGAGGGGGACATGTTTGGACCTGCCCAGAAGCCCCAGCTCCAGAGAACTGCTGCCATTAAACCTGTCTGGCAGTTTCCCTGGTAACCCCCATTTGCAGAGCTTATCTTTATACAACCCGAGTCCAAGGTTGCTCAGTGAGAACAGCCTTTTCCCTGAGATATGTGTCTAAAACAATCAGTGGCCACAATTTAACATGGGGCTCCCTATAGTGTTGATAAGAGTTGGGGCCAATAAGAAGCTGACCTTAAAAACATTAAAAAAAAAAATATCTGGTTCTGGTCCATAAGGGGCTTTGAAAACCTCCAACACATTCCTGTAATCCAGAAAGCCACGTGCACATACACAACAATGAACATGCCCAGGAAAGACCTAATTTATCACCTCTGACCTGAGGCTCTGTATAAGCAGGAGGGGAAGGCTAAGGCAGAGTTGTAAACTACCTGACTGAGTGCTGAAGGAATGCCCAACACACAAAAAGAGTACATTAGTGAAGGCTTGAAATATTATTGGCAAAGCATTTAAGGCAAAGAACAAAGGAAAACTCCTAATAAGAGACATCAAAGAAGATTCGAGTAAATGGAGTGCTATGCCAGGTTCACAAAGAGATGATTAACCTCATCAATTCTTCCCACTTCATCTATGAAGTCAGTGCAATCACAAAAAACATCTCAGCTTTTTAAAAACATTTAAACAAACCATCCAAACCTGAAGTTATAAAAGTCCTCAAATAGCTTGTAAAACTTTGAAAAAGGAGAGAAGGGAGGGGTGATTTCCTCCAACCAGAAATGACATGCTAAAAAGCTACTGTAATTAAAACAGTATGGTACTGGTGAGGGTCAAATAGGTCAATGAAGCCAAATGGAGAACTCAGAAATAAACCCACATATGTATGGAAATTTGGTATATGATAAAGAAGCATTTTTAAAATAAGGAGAAAATAATTTATCTAGATGGCACTGGAAAGAATGACTCATTATATGGATAGACATAAAGTTGGTCCCCCCTCCTGATATCATTTACAAAGGTGAACTCAGAATGGATTAAAGACTTTTCTGTATAAGGTAAAACTGTAAGGCTAACAGAATAAAATATGGGAATATCTTTGTGACCTAGGGATATGAAAAACTTTCTTAAAATCCATAATGCACAAACCATATGTAAAAATATATATACATATATTAATGGATTTTACTATATCAAAATAAAGAATTTCTTACTTAGGGATAAATCTGAAAAAATACGAGCAATACTTAATACAAAACATTGCTGAGAGAAATTAAGGGAAACCGAAATAAATGGAGAGGTATACCTCATTCACAGGTTGTAAGACTCAATGTTAGTAAGGAGTCAGCTCTTCCTACATTGATCTATAGATGTCATGCAATCCCAATAAAAATTCTAGTATGCTTTTTTTCTGGATATTGACAACTCAATTCCAAAATTCATATAAAACGCAAAGAACCTAGAATAGCCAAAACAAATTTGAAAAAGAAGAACAAAGTTTGAGGATTAATGTTGCCTGATTTAAAGACTCATTATAAACCTATAGCAATCAAATTGGTGACATGATAGAGAACTAGGTCAATGGAACAGAAGAGAGTCCAGAAATGGACCCATACATTTTAGGCAACTAATTTTTAACAAATTAGATTCAGAGGCAATTCATTGGAGAAGGGATCATGTTTCAACCAATGGTGCTATAACAATGAAATATTTATATTCTTAAGATGATCTTTGATTCAGGGCGCTGGGTGGCTCAGCTGGTTAAGCGACTGCCTTCGGCTCAGGTCATGATCCTGGAGTCCCAGGATCGAGTCCCGCATCGGGCTCCCTGCTCGGCGGGGAGTCTGCTTCTCCCTCTGACCCGCCCCCCTCTCATGTGCTCTCTTCTCTCATTCTCCATGTCTCAAATCAATAAATAAAATCTTAAAAAAAAGATGATCTTTGATTCCTATTTTGTACTGTATTCAAAAATTAACTGAAAATGGATCATAAACATAAGTTGAAATCTAAGTCTATAAAACTTAGAAAAGAAAATATAAGAGAAAAATCTCTGTGACCTTAGTTAGGCAAATATTTCTTATGTAGGAAAATAGAAGCAAAATTCCTAAAAGGGAAAAATGCTAACTTAAGTTTCATCAAAATTCAAAACTTCTTTAAAAGACATTAAGAGAATGAAAAGACAAATCACAGACTAGAAAAATATCCTTGCAAAGTACTTGTATTAGAGCACAAGTACAAGTAAATATAGGATGTGTAAGTGCAAATATCTATACGAATGCAATATGTGATAAAGGACTTCAACCTAGAATATATCTAAAAGCTCAAAATTCAAGGGGCACCTGGGTGGGACAGCTGGTTAAGTGCCCGTCTCTTGGTTTTGGCTCACTTGTCATCTCAGCGTTGTGAGATCAAGCCTCATGAGGGCTCTGCACTCAGCACAGAGTCTACTTAAGACTCTCTGCCCCTCCTACTTGCTCACTCTTGCTCTCTCTCTCAAATAAATAATCTTTTTTAAAAACCTCAAAATTGGGGCGCCTGGGTGGCTCAGCCGTTAAGAGTCTGCCTTCGGCTCAGGTCATGATCCCAGGGTCCTGGGATCGAGCCCCGCATCGGGCTCCCTGCTCAGCGGGAAGCCTGCTTCTCCCTCTCCCACTCCCCCTGCTTGTATTCCTGCTCTCGCTAACTCTCTGTCTGTCAGATAAATAAACAAAACTGTTTTAAAAAGGTTAAAAATAAAAAAGGTTAAAAAAATAAAAACCTCAAAATTCAAAAATAAGAAAATAAAGAACCCAATTTAAAAATGGGCAAAAGATTTGATTAAAGAAGACATATAGAGGGAAAATAAACATATAAAAAGATGCCCAACATCAGTCATTAGAAAAAATGCTCATCAAAACCACAATGATACCATCCCTTATCTATTAGAATGGCTAAAATTAAATAAACTGACCACATCAAGTATTTGTAAGGATGTGGAGGCACTGGAATTCTCATATATCCTGCTGATCCGAGGGTGAAATGGTATAACCACTTGGGTAAACAGTTTGTCAGTTTCTCATTCAACAATACGCACTTTATGTGTGGGGTGTGTGTGTGTGTGTGTGTGTGTGTGTGTGTGTAGAATCTATATGCTGTGTGTCTATTAAAATTTATTGATTTTTATTACCATGTAATATTTTATAATATCCATCCAGTATATCTCATTTATCCATCATCTGCAGGAAGAAAGTCAAATATACCTTCAACTTTCTATCAAATACTTGTACAGCATCCCTTTGTACCTTTGTAGGAACTTACATCCTGGTGTGGATTGCTGGACCATAGAATGTATGCACACTAAATACTGTTATATTGTTTTCCAGGATAGCTGACAAGAGTAAATTCCAACCAGTAGTGCACAAGAGTTTCCATTTCCCTTCTTTTTGATAATTGCTAAATGGTGATCTTTTAGTTACATAATTCTTTCTACATTTATTACTTGGCATATAAGGGAGAGATTTTCAATCTCCACCTGTTCATTTTTTATTCATTTATTTAATCATTGTGGGCTCCTGGATTTCTATTTTATTCAAGGGATTATAATCAATTGAAATCATTATTTTGATGTTCATATTGTCCCAGAATGGGAGCCCCTTTAAGCTGGTACCTATGTCCTTTTGATAAGTCCCCATCATTTTTTTAATAGACTTTTTTTTTTAGATCAGTTTTAGGCTTATAGAAAAGTTGAGCAGAAAGTACAGAGAGTTCCCATATACTCCTCCCCACACAGTTTCTCCCTTGAGGTCAGGTAATGAATTAAATTCACCCTTGAGTCCTCAGCATTGAGCACAGTGGTCGCCACATAGTAACTACTCATATATTCAAAGAAGATATAATCAATTCATAAATCCAGTCTGAGATAAGCTACCACCCATCAAGTTTTCAGAGATTCTGAATGTCCTAATAAACCATGGAGGGATAAGCACATTCTCAGAAATGGAATTTCTCCGGTCTTTTGTTGCCAAAATGTTGCCTCATATAGGCTTTATAGCTAAACAATAAACTCCACACTCCATCTACTCTTGGAGAGATCTTCACAGCCTGACAACCCTCCTATAATCCTTTCCTCTACTCACAGAAAGAAAAACAATGTTTGGAGTCATTTCCCCATTCCCTGAAAATATGTCCCATGCATGTGGTCTCTAATTTCTACATACCACAAAATCACATGCTCATAGAGCCGCAGAATTAGAACTTCCAAAAATCCTTTGCATTCATCATTTTATAGATGGGACAACTGAGGCCTAAGGAGGTAAAATGACTTCCCCAAGGTCATAAAGCAGATGAGCAGCAACAGTAACCGAAGTCTGTTGGCTCCTAATCACCATCTAACCGATGTTACTCCAGTAATAAAAATTAATTCTCCCACCCACACAAAAGAGCCTTTCAGCCACTGGTTCACTTATAAATTGTCCCAGGATCATTGTTAATAATGATTACTAAGTATGAGTAAGTTTGGATACTAAGTCGTAAAATAACATACAACCCCCCCAACACACACACACACACACACACACACACACACACACACACACACACAATTGTCGCTATTGATACAAAACTAAGCGAAACGGTTGACCAGTATCCTATCTAATCAATAGGTCCCTTTGGTTTGTTTTTGTTGTGTGTATGTATGTATGTGAGCGATTTTTTTTCCTCCAATTTCTATTAGCACTATACAAAAGGGGAAGTTGGAAATGTGAAGGCTCCTATTGTTGTGCAGACACGTGACTTGTCTAAATGGCATTACAACTGTTCAGACATTGAAATGAAAGCCAATGTGCGTATTCCTCTCACATTACATAGGGAAACTAATGTAGGCTGAGTTGCATGTCACCAAATGCCCCACATGTGACATACAAGGAAAATGACATAATCCAAGTATTCGGCAAAAGCAGCCCACAGTAACAAATGCATCATTTCTGAAGAGGAAGAGAGAGCAGATGGCTCAGCAAGCAATTGTAGAACAGCCAGCTTCCCCCTCCGCACCTCCAAAACCAAATTGCCTCCCGGTGTCTCATCCTAGGCCCGGGGGAAGCTCAGAGGCAAAACACGCACATACCACATTAACAGCAGCCCTAGCAGGAGTCTTAGGTCATGGTGCCCTGGGCTTGGACCCAAAGGACCTGAGTTCACAGCCACATTCTGCTTCTAATCTTCCTTGCTACCTTAAACAAGTTACTTAATGTCTTCAAATTTTATTTCCTCATCTATAATGAAGGATTAGTACAACTCTATCATGTTAAAGGAGATACCAAAATGAAAATGCTTCATTAACTACAAAGTACCCAACAAATATTAAAGTTCATTAATTAAAAAATACAGATTAGTTGAAACTAAGAGTTAGAAGCCAACCTGAAACCCAATAGCGTATATTGTACACAGTGTTCACAGAGCTCCAAGCCTAGCTGATCACAGCTTCATGGTTCCTTTTCAAGAATGGTCAGTGAGTGAATTTTGGCTATCTCTGTGTTAAAAAGTCACCATGACTTTATTCCTCTCACAAGAATGGAATAAATCTCTTTATTCATTACTCATTCAATAAATATTTATAGAACATCCACTCTAAGCCACGCACTTGCTAAGTGACAAAAGATATAGTAGCTGAGGATCTTTGGCTGCTAATTTTTTTTTAAGATCATTATTTTTCTTTCATTGCTATTGCTTAAAGGGCAAGCATGGTGGAAAACAAAATAAATATTTACCTACATCAAGAAGGCCAGAAACAGTCATTTCTTGATGATTTGTGTATCAGCATAAGAAATAATAATGACTTACATTCCTAGCATTTTCTGAAAACTTATTTGATAGATGCTGATTCATTTAATCTTCACACTAGCTCTATAAAGTAGGAATTATTTCCCACTCTTTGGAGCCTGAATGCAAATCCAGCTAGTCTAATTCCAAGTCCAAAACACTCCCCACTATACCACACTGCCTCTCACTTTAACACTAAGGGACATCGGAGTGGGAAGAGAAAACTATCCTCTGGCAAGATAAATCATAATTATTTTCAGTACTCTAGTGTAGGTTGTTGGGGCAGATTCCTAGGAATTTACCATCCTCAAACTTCACAAATGGTAGAAAAACAGCTAAAACAAGCATTAGTGAAACCATAAAAATGAGACTAAGTAATTTCAATAATCCCTTTTGCTACTGTTTTAATCCCACACAATACATTTATTTTATTTGTTTATTTCACTGACATTCTGCTAACTGCAGAAGAAACTCCCAAAAGCTGAGACTAGACCAAAATAGTAGAACACTACTAATTGGTGGATCAATAAAGTACTCCATTCTGTTTGCATAAATAGACATTTTAATGGCAATCCTTTGCTTTGATGGCAACCAAAATAGATTAACTGGATCTTTAATAGATGTATATAATAAGAACTGCAGACAATATGCCCTGAAGATTGTCATTCTTGTATTCAGGCAGATGGTAGCAGTGGAGGAAGGGGAAAAGAAGGGAAAGAACATTCCTGGAGCAGCTGTTGCATGTGGGCACCATGCTGGGCACTTTACATATTTTAACTCTTTGAAGCTTTGTAATAACCCTAGGTGCAATTCTACAAATGAGGAAACAAAGGCTCAGGTAGGACCCAGTCCTGTCTCTTTGCCCTACGGCCTTACATTGTCTTCGAAAATGATCTGATGTGGGAGGGCCAGAGCACACGTGTGTTATAGAGGAGCACCTGGCTCCTGATTCTCCTGAGAATTCGAGTGTCATGATGTCACAGGTGGTACACTCGAGGTTTCTTAGCATGGGCACAGAATAGTCCCAGAGAGGGCTAAGGGCAAAGGGTGGAGCTCTAGAAACGCAAATTGGGGTACTAGGGAGGCAGAGAGAGAAATGCAAGATGTGAAAAAACTAGAAAAGTACAAATCCATAAAAGTCAAGTATGTGTTACAAAAAAGAAGTTAGGACAATAAGAATAAAAGCTAGGAAATGACCTCAGGATCAGGGACCAAGTCTTTATTATCCTGCAAGACAAGAAAGTCAGTAAAAGGGTGGAATTTATTTTTTTTAATGATTGTAAAACATAATGATGCATTTTATGATAGAAAATTTTGTAAGCACATAAAAGTATAAAGAAATTGGGCCTAGGCAGGGCGGGGGAGGGGGGAATCACCCTAATTCCACCCTGACATGATTAACATTTTTCAACATTTTAGCATACTTTCTTCTAAACTTCTGGGAACTTTTTACATAGTTGAGATCATACCGAATGTGTAATTTTATGTCATTTTTTAAGTTCAACTTTTTCATTCATCTGCCCAAGTCTTTACAAACTCCTATAACTGCTTAATCTTGCATTCCACTGGACCACAGACATAGAGGGTTGGGTCAATGTTTTATTCTTTTGGTACATTTCCATAGAACTCAGTACAGTCATGTACAGACAGTAGGTATTCAAAAAATATTTACTGAGTGGAACACGAACACTAGTGGACTCTCATCAGCCCTTAATTTACCAGTCCTCTCCGCTCTGTGTCTATTGTTCATTTTATGGTACATTGTATCTGCTCTCAGGCTATGTTATTTTCTCTGTTTCAGGCATGGATGCTACCCCTAAGGAGACAATCTGTCCTATGAGAATGAAATCCATGCCTTGCAATTCCTCTTATATCCTCTATTTTCCATCTTCACCAATAGTGCCTACCATTGTGTTCCTTTTACAGAAGACAGTGCAATCTCATTAAATTAAAAATAGATTGTAGCTTTTAAAAATTCAAAGAACCAGAACATATTTGTGTTGGTGATACTTCTCCTAACACCAAGAGAGCCTTGACTTTGTCCTAAGTTTCACTCCCTAGTATCAAATCCTCTTTATGCCTTCTTTCTCCCTTTCTTTTCCCCTTATAAGTAGACTGAAACTATATATAGGTTTGTGTGTGTGTCAAAACTAGAAAATTTCCATAGCCATAAACAATGTATAAATCAGAAACTAGAGCATGATCTTTCTTTCTTGACATGTCCTCTAAACAGGATAATTCAAACTTGGGCTGAATTGAATAAAGTATCCAGAACAAGGAAGGAAACATCATGCTCTGCTATGGGGTGTCCAATAATCATAGAAATACTATATTCAGTTCAAAAAACAATCACTGTAAAGGAAAAATAAAAGGACAATAATGTCCAAAGTGAAATGCCCAGGTAGGTGATGGGCCTCAAAAACACAAGCAATTATCAAGGGAGCTGGTTTTCCTGTAGGAGATAGATTCAAGGATATAGGAACTTTTAAGTCATGGAAAGTCCTTGACTTTTTCTCCAAAGGAGCTGGAAAGTGAATTTTGAGCAGAAGAATCACATGGTAAGACTAAGGTTTTTGGAGGATCACTTTGTGAGAATAGATAGATTTTAACAAGGGAAGAGTAGGAAGTAGACTGAGTAGGAGGCTATTACAAAAATCCAGAATTTATGATTCCAAAGGGTAAAACCTCCATTGTGTGGAAGTCATAGACAGGCATATGGTATGGGCTGACTCAGAAGGCTCTCGGCCATCAGAGGTGTACAAGTAGAAAACCACTTGGCAAAGATATTGCAGAGGTTGGCCTTATAACCCAGAAGTCATTTTTAACATTGAGACTCCATGATCATTGCCCATAATCTACCCATACCCTCAGTTTAATAACTCCACAATCATGTTCACAATTTATTTCTTATTGTAAAAGCACAACATATTCATTGTAGAAAATTAGAGATTACAGATACAGGTAAGCAAAAGAAAAAGAAATAAAAATATAGTCAACATCCAGAGATACTGTTAGAACCTTGGTATGTATATTTCCATTACATTTTCTTGGCACATGTATCTTTAGGTAGCCAGATGATAGAAAGCACAGAGTTTTTTTCCCAAGTAAATGAGATTACTATCTTTATGGTTTTTTATAATCTTTTAAAATTAAAATATATGGTGACTATGTTCCCCTGTTAATTTATATTTTCTTCCAGAATCAGAAACCCCCTATAAATAGTCCCTATAACAGCCTTGAAGTAATGGGTAATATAAATAACACAGAAACTGGCAGGGTACACATAGTCTTAGGAGATTTTAATGATGAGATAATAGCTTCCTCATGAGTGTCTCCCATCTAGGTTTAAGTGGGATATTTTCAACCATCCCTGTTATAATATTTCACAATCTTCTCCCAGTTTCAACTTCCTCCTTCCATCATCATAACAAGATATATCCCATGTCAAGTGACAGAAACATCACCAGAAGAGAGTGAAGGAACACCAGTCATCCTAATTGAGCCTCAGAGGTCTTATCTGACTTTTCCTTTGTTACCACTGGACATCTTATGATATTAAAGCAATCGTTCATCCCACGAGCACTTAAAAGTTTCCAAATGACCCTGAACTTTATTCATCACCTTAGCACCAAGAGTAACACTTTGGTATTTCCTCAGATACAGCATTCATAGATTTATTCAACAACAAATATTTATTGAGTATCTAATATGTACCATGCACAATATTTGGGATAAACCAGTGAACAAAAGAAGAAAAATCTCTGTCCCAGGGGAGCTTTCATTCTTCCTGGAGGAAACAGACAATAAGAAATAATTAAGTATGTTCAACGGTGGTAGCCACTACAGAGGGAAAGAAAGCAAGGAAGGAGACAAGAGGGAGGAAAGGGATTGTGATTTTAAATAGCATGGATCAAGAAAGTCCTTGACAAAAAAGACTGACATAGTGGAGGGGTGAACCACAGAGGGCAGTAGAGAAGAGCATTCCAGGCAGTGGCCCTGAGGCAGGAAACTACTTGGGCATATTCTAGAAACACTATGGAGGGAACAATGTGGGTAGAACGGAATGAGGAAAAGAGTAATCAAAGATGAAGTCAGAAAAGGTAGCCAGAGGTAAGGTCACACAGGGCTTTGTATATATATCATGGAAAGTCTTGAATTCTTTTCTGAGATAGATGGAAACCTTTGGTGAATATTGAGTGGAGACAAGGGACATGACATGAGGAGAATTACCTTGTTGAAAATAGAGTGTAGAGGCAAGAGTGGAAACAGTGAGACCCAGTAGGAGGCTGGAACCATCAGGGAGACAGTAGCTGGAACCAGAAGGTAGAGGAATGGGTGGGAAGGGGCAGTCAGATTCCGCACAGATTTCAAAAGAAGATACAGCCTCAGGATAGGGTGACAGTTTTGATACAAGGTATGAGAAAAAGAGGAGCGTAAAGGATGTCACCAAGGTTTCTATCCCTGGAAACTGAAAGAATAACGCTATCGTTTACCTGACAAGGAGCACTGTGGAAAGAGCAGGTCTGCCGTGGGCATGTTTAGGAATTCAGCTTGGGACATCTGAGTTGAATAGCTGCCAAAGTGGAGACCTTAAATAAATAGTTGGATATGTTCATCTGAGTCTTGGGGAGAGGTCATGTTAGGAATTTGGGAGTTATTGGCACAAAGATGTCATCAACAGCCATAGACTAGAAAAGATTACCAGTAAGTGTAGATAGAAAACAAATAGATCCAAGAACTGAACACAAGGGCCAATATTTAGCGGTCAGAGCCTATGTGGAGGAGGAAGAGGCATCAGATAAATACTGATATGCATAAGCCTTCATGCTAACTCCAGAAAAGGTGTAAGTAAGAAGTTCTAAGAAAAGGGAAGCTACCCACCACCAGCTTGGTGACCCTGAGACATGCAAGATGATAAAGGACTGTAACAGTGTCCAATCCTGGAGAATAAGAGAAATATTGACCAGAGCAGATTTGATCCCTACCATTTAATGGCAACTTCAGAACAACTCCATTAATTCCAGTTAAAGCCACTTCCAACAATATTCACATGCAATGTATGAATGTATGAAAAATGTAATTTTAATGATTGCATAATATCCCATTATATGAATATATAATTATTTCTTTATTTAAACAACTTCTAGGTTCTGGGCATATGTTTTTATATCTCTTGGCTATTTAAATAATACTTTAATGAACATCCTGGTAAACACTTCTTTGTAGACAATTATTTCCTTAGAATACATTGCTATAAGTATAATTACTAGATTAAAGGTGGTGCACATTTTAAAAAAGCTTTTAATATATATTTCCAGATTAGCCTCCATAAAGGTTACACCAATTTACATTCCCACTAACAGGGTATATGTGTCTTATGAATGAGACATAATAAAGCTAGCATGTGAAGCCAACAACCTAACTTTTAGCAGAATCTGCATGGACAGATTTCATCTGTTTGTTTGTTTGTTTGTTTTCTAGCTTCTAATATCTAGACACCCCATTGGTTCTTATTCTGGCTTTAAACCTTGGACTTGAGCTTTCAGAATCTCCTCCCCACTCCACCCATGATTAAATTGTTCCAGGGGTCTTTCCAGGCCCTGATCATCCTTACCCTTAGTGACCCCATCCCTATTCCAGATGGAGTACAATCATATTCCTGTATCAGTTCAGCACACCTCAAGGTTTTGCCCATTCAAGCTCCAGGAGCACCAAGAAAGAAAACCCACCCATCTAAGTCCCCTCACACTGGGAATGGGGAGAGGTAGTTGAAGACCATCTGTCTTGATTGCTCATCTTCCGTGGACCCCTTCCAAAAGCTTGTCCACCCACTAAAATTTTACTTTCTTTATTCTGGCCCAAGAAGGACACTAATGTTCCCCACTCCCGTGAACTGCCCACCTGAGTGACCCAGGTCAAGAATAACAAGATAGAGTATATAACCTCACTAATTACCTCACCTGAGACTCACAATGACCCCGTGAAGGACATATGTATACAATCATATCACATGCACTCAAGAACTAAGAAAAGCTTACACTTTTAAATGAAATGTCTTACTCCTCCTAAAAGAACAGTGCTTATTGAGATAAATGAAAAGAGGGTGGTTGTTTTAAATCAGTATGACTAATGTTAAAAAACAGCTGGTAAGGAATCCTAGGTAATCACATACACATAAGCTACCAACTGGGAACATTACAGTGTCATACCTACCATAATTTAGTTCTCCCTCCCCACGTAGGCACAGAGTGGCAGCTGTGAGCCTGGGCTTTGCACGTTAGAGACCATTAGGCAAAGCGGCATGATTCATCATCTTCTGCTTGTGTTATTTTAACTTAGTCATTTGGGGGCAGATCTTCTGAGGCACTAACAATAGTCTGAGACTAGATTGATTTTCTTCCTTAAATAACTGGTGGATTTTTTTTTTTTTTGACTGCCATTTCAGAGAAAGGTGCATAAAATCTTGGAAGTGGAAGAGAATATGGAGGTCACCTAGAACAATCTCTCACCTTCAACAAACTATCCTTTATAATATTCCTGGCAAATATATACTCTCCTTGATTTCTTCCAATGATAGGAACCTCACTACTCATAAGAGCGGCAATCTTGATTTTTCAGATAGCTCTCAGAATATTTTCTTTAATGTGTTCCTGTTCAAAGAATCATTGGTTTTTCGTAATTCCTTCTAGAATAATCCAGGAAGAAATTATTCCCTTATCCACATAATACCTCTATATGCCTTTGTCTTCTCATTTCCAAGATAAGCATTTGCAGTTTCCCTTAATTTTCCTTTAGAATCCTCAGCACCCCAGATACTCACCTTTGCCTGAATATCTCTCTTGGAAAATGGTGTGAAAATTTAACACAAAGCTCCAGATGTGATCTAACCAGAGCACAGCACAACGCGACTCTGTGGGCATATTGCTTCTATAGATGCAAATTTAGGTTTCTTAGAAGTCATTACACTATTGATCCATCTGAGTTTACAGTCACAGATGCTCCTGGGGTCCTTTTCAAACAGTCTGCTTTGCTTTCAGGGTGTCCCTGATTCTCTAACTCAAGGATTTGCTTTTTAACCTAAATCCACTATCTTATATACATTTAGATTTACCAAATTTTATTCTATAGACCGTAACCCAACATTTCAGGTACGAAGACCACTTAACTGTATCCACTGCCCCTCCCAAATTTTCTTTTTTTAAAAAAGATATTTTTATTTATTTATTTGAGAGAGAGAGAATGAGAGATAGAGAGCACGAGAGGGAAGAGGGTCAGAGGGAGAAGCAGACTCCCTGCTGAGCAGGGAGCCCGATGTGGGACTCGATCCCGGGACTCCAGGATCATGACCTGAGCCGAAGGCAGTCGCTTAACCAACTGAGC
The DNA here is from genome assembly GCF_003265705.2 of Callorhinus ursinus. Taxonomy (NCBI): domain Eukaryota; kingdom Metazoa; phylum Chordata; class Mammalia; order Carnivora; family Otariidae; genus Callorhinus; species Callorhinus ursinus. The sequence goes on along the minus strand of NW_027397086.1, from coordinate 28,372,349 downwards.
CACCCAGGCGCCCCCTCCCAAATTTTCATTGTCCAAAATGTAAGGGGTGTGTTTTATGGTTTTATCTTTGATGATTATTTTGGGTATCCAAGGATAGAGCAGAGCATTAGAGACATCAATCCTTTAATGAATGATCTTTGGAGAAGTTTTATAAGTCAGTCTTTTGAACTAGAACCTAATGGTAAAAGCGTTCTCCCAACTACCAGAGAATTGCATGGCATTCTCATGACCCCTGACTCCCAATTTCCCATAGATTTTTTTTTTTTTTTACACAATAGTTCTTTGGCCCACACAAAGGTACTTCATAAGAAGCAGCCTTGAAAATCACCACTGCATTTCATGTGAAGATGTACTGAGCAGATGGTTTACTATATGACATATGTCCTCTTTACGAGAACCCACAGAAGTTTCTTTCTGTTCTCAGTACTGTTTTTCTTTCTTATAGACACTTTTATTTATGATGTTTCCTCTTTGCACGGACTATTAGGAAGCCCACAGCAAAATCTGAAAAACCACCTCTAGAAAGTGTACAGAGTATGGCATAATCTCAGAATCTCATGGCAAACATTTCATAGACTAATCATACACTTGTGGTTTCGTCTTACTCTCCCTAACATTTTTTTCCATTTACTCTAATTTCCTCACTTCTTTATTTTGAGGGGGAGGGAAAGTCATCTTATTGAGTTTTATTATTGTTAAAGCCACCAAAAGTCTTTTTAAACAAAGAAAAAGATGGAAGATAGGTAGATAATCCAAACCACATTTCTCTAAGTATTTTATCTACAAGGATACCATGAGGATTTTGTCAGAGGCTTTGCTGCACCAAAATATACTATGTCTACAGCACTGATGTGATCCACAGGACTTACAATATTTAGTCCTGGTCCTAGTGAATCCACACTAGTTCCTAACAATCATGGCTTTCTTTTTTAAATGCTTACAAATCCTAAGTATAGTTGCATTTTTAGAATTTTTCCAGAGATTGATGTCAAGACAGCTACTCTATCATTTGGTGGGGCAGGCAGTGAGGGTATATATTTTGTTCTTCCTTTAGAAATTTGGAATATTTGCTCATTCCAAGTTTTTTGGAATCCCTCCTATCCTCCATATCTTATCAAAGATCACTGATAATAGCTGTGAATTATTAACTGCCAGTTCTCTCAGCATTCTGGGGCAAATAATAAATGCAGTGAACTTTATGTTTAAGCCTAAGAAAAATTAGGCATCATTCTTTTGAGAATAAGTTTTAAAGTATGTCACAAGCTGTTAGAGCGGTTAAATTATAATAATTAGTATTTTGTGCAAATGATTTTACCCCAATTAGAAGCCTCAAAAGAGAGGAGTAGGAGATATTAGGGAATTAAAATTTATTGAGTACTCACCATGTACAGGTACCAGGCTAGGTGGTCTATGTATTTTATTATTTCACATACATAATAATCCTATCATTTCAGTTATTGTCCATTTCACAGAAGAGAAAACTAGGTTTTAGAGAAGCTAAGTAGCTGCCCTAAACCACAAAGATAAATTAGGCAAAGCTGGGTCTTGAACCTAAAGCCCATGCCTTTCCCCCGCATCAGACATGCGAAATTGAGAGGAGTAACATAAAAATGGTTAGCCAGTCAAGGCCTTCATATGATTGGAAAATGACAACCTAGCAAGGTGATTCATACCAAAGGCTGAGCAAGAAACTCTGTTAATAACAGTTAAGCACTCATGTCTAAGTATGAGAAAATAAGACAATGTCCTCAGAATAGAGTGAAGAAAGGAAAAAAAAATTAGAGTTTACAGCAGGCAATGACAGATTATAGTTAAAGCTTAGTTAAGAAAAAGGTATCTATCCTTAGTTGCTTATATTTCTTTAAATTTGTTTTAAATTGCAGCTGAAGCCATAACATTAGGGTGTAGAGAAGGAATGATCCAACAGACTGGGGTAGGTTCCAGATTATCCTTTCATAATTTTTTCTGGCTAACTCTAGTGCCCAACTCCAGGTGTGAAGTTCGGGCCGTCGATTTTGTGCAGCACGCTGTTTTAGCACCTAGGAGTAAAGCAAAGCAAAGATATCTTCTAAAATAGAGATTAATAAAGAATTACTATGCAACAGTTTGCATAACTTTCTGGAGAAATAACCCATCTTAAAAACATTTTGTAAATTTTTGCAAAGAAAAATAATGTGGTTTTCCGAGTCCCATCAAACACCAGAGTATTTCCTGAATTCATTCAAAGTGACTAGAATACAAGTCTGATTGTCCTGTAACTCATCTTGTACACGTTTACTCCAGATAAGGGATAAAAGAATGAACTGGGTCACAAACATCAATTTATCGACTTTTATCCAGCAGGATACAAGCCAGAAGATGTTTCTGTTATAGTCGAGCAACATTAATTCCTACAACAAAGGGGGCAGTCCAACCAGATAATCCTGCCTATAAGAAATAGTCCTTTAAGCATACAACTTTCTGTTCCAATTTTTGTCCCTTCTTATTCCAGCTATTCATAATAATGTCAGCACCCTATCAGATCCAGTCCTGGTGAGACTTCACAGTCCCATCCCATTGGCTATAGTCCCTGTGGAACCCTACTGTATGCCATTCAGTCCCTAACCCCCTAATCTCAGGACCTGGTACCTTTCATCACCTTTTTCTGGTAGCAGCTACCACTAGAGAAGCAATAGCCATCATATTTTGAGTATCTATAATGTACCAAAAGTCACTGGGCCTGGCCAGCTTCATAATTAATCTCAGTGAAATCTTATCACTATCCTACAAGTTCTGTTAATACCCTCAATTTATTTTTTTTAAATATTTTATTTATTTATTTGAGAGAGAGAGAGCGCACGAGCAGAGGGAGAAGCAGGCTCCCCGCTGAGCAGAGAGCCCCGATGCGGGGCTCAATCCCCGGACCCTGAGATCATGACCTGACCTGAGTGAAAAGGAGACGCTTAACCAACTGAGCCACCCAGGCGCCCAATACCCTCAATTTAAAGATGACAAAATTAGGTCAGAGAGCCAGTATGTGGCAGAACTAGAATTGAAACCCAGGTGTGTCCAACTCTAAAGCCCGCACTCTTTCCAAAATGTCACATTGCTCCTCTAACAACAAGTGGAGTATCTTCTTCCTCTCTAGAACACACTCATTTCTCTGATCTTTTCCCAGTGGTGAGCACCTTGAATCTACCATAACATATCTCTTCAGTCAATCAGGATGTTTTTATTGTCACACTACTGTTCCAAGTACTAATAAACCTAACTCAAACTGGCTTAAACATTCAAGGGGGTTCATTTAGTGCATGTAACTAGAAAGTCCAGAGGTAGGGAAGCAGTAAGCATGCATTCCTCAGGACTCCCGTCCCCTTTCTCTGACATTCTGTTGGCTGTGTTTGACTCCACGAGTTGGCTTTGCAATATGGTTACTAGCAACAATTTCATTGCTTACAAATGGGAAAAAGAAAGCGTCACTTGAGAGAACCATCAAACGAAAGTACTAAGGTTCATTCTGATGGAACCACCCCTACTCTCCACCCCACCCCCCACCCCACTTAAATTAGTTTCAATGACCAGGGGCAGGGATACACTGTGGCTGCCATGGGTCTATGTGCTTCATCTCCAGAACAACTCCTGAACAAAACATCCTAGCAAGAAAAGTAAGAGAGCCCACTGGTTCTCAGCCCTGGTTGTGCATTAGCATCATCTAGGGAGCTGTGTAACCACTACCTATTCTGAGGCTCCAACCCCCATCAGTTCATCTCTAAGGGTGGCTCCCTAGTGTCTGTAATTTTGTTAAATTCCCCCAGTAATTGGAATGTGCATCAAAGTTAGAAGCAACAGGTTTACATTAATCAAACCCCACTAGAGTTAGGAGTCAATCCCACTCACACACTAGCTCCTCCAGAGGTGGAATGGGTGAGATGAAGTGGGGAAGAGGCGGTCTCCATGCTCTCTACAGCACTTACCATGCCGTGGTAGCTGCTTATTTTAATTGTGTCTCTCTCCCTCTAGACAACGAACTCCATGTCATAAACTGTGACAGAAACCGTGTGAACATTACTTATCATTGTATCTTCAGAACCTAGCAAATACCTGGCATCTAGGAGTAAATGACCACTGGAATTTTTCATGAATGAATGAAACCCAGACTCCATTGGACTGGCTTTGCAAATGAGCCCTATTATCCTTGAAATGAGTCGGGCATCTCCTGCAGATTAATCTCTCAGTGCTCACTGTCTGTCCCCCACCCCCACATACATACACATGCTTGAAACCCTCAGGGGCTCTCCTCTGACTTTGTTATAACCTTTAGCAACTTCACCAGGTGTTAAAGGTTCTCTACAGTTTTTCCTTCATCTGCCTCTCTGGTCTCATCTCTGAGGACTACCTGCACTTAGAAGACCTCATCTTTACTGAACTCCTTTCAAAAGCATCCTACCTACAAGAGGCTTTGTTTAATTTTTTGCTTTTTGCCAACATAGAGAAGGGCTATAAAATAACCTATTTTCCCTCTTTTTTTAAGTTTAAAATCAATTTAATTAACATATAGTGTATTATTAGTTTTAGAGGTAGAATTTAGTGATTCATCAATTGCCTTTAACACCCAGTGCTCATTACATCAAGTGTCCTCCTTAATGCCCATCACCCAGTTACCCGATCCCCCCACCCATCTCCCTTCCAGCAACCTCTTACATTGTTGGTGGGAATGCAAGCTGGTAGAGCCACTCTGGAAAAGAGTATGGAGGTTCCTCAAAAGTTTAAAATAGAGCTACCCTATTACATAGCAATTGCACTACTAGGTATTTATCCAAAGGATACAAACAGTGATTCGAAGGGGCACCTGCACCCCAATGTTTATAGCAGCAATGTCCACAATAGCCAAACTATGGAAAGAGTCCAGATGTCCATTGACAGATGAATGGATAAAGATGTGGTGTGTATACACACACACACACACACACACACACACACACACACACACACACACAATGGACTATTACTCAGCCATCAAAAAGAATGAAATCTTGCCATTTGCAATGACATGGATAGAACTAAAGTGTATTATGCTAAGCAAAATAAGTCAGTCAGAGAAAGACAAATATCATATGATTTCACTCATATGTGTAATTTTTTAAATTTTATTTATTTATTTGTCAGAGAGAGAGAGAGAGAGCACAAGCAAGGGGAGCAGAAGGCAGAGGGAGAAGCAGGCTTCCTGCTGAGCAGGGAGCCTGATGCGGCACTCAATTCCAGGACCCTAGGATCATGACCTGAGCCGAAGGCAGACGCTTAACTGACTGAGCCACCCAGGTGCCCCATTCATATGTGTAATTTAAGAAACAAAACAGATGAACATAAGGGAAGGGAAGGAAAAATAAAAATAAGATGAAATCAGAGTGGGAGACAAACCATAAGAGACTCTTAACTATAGGAAAATAACCTATTTTCATTTAAAAACTGAACTGGTGTTCTGTGCAAAGCAGTTTTGAATTGTATGAGGGATAATAACAATAAAAATAATACTAACAACTAACACTTTTGCAGCTCTTGTATAAGCAAGGTAGTACTCTTAGCACTTTATATATTAACTCATTTAATCATCCCAATAACCTTAAGAGATGAGTAAGAGTATGATCCCTAGTTTCCCAGATGAGAAAACCAAGGCACAGGGAGACTACGTGACTTACCCAAAGCCACACAGCTAGGACATGGCAAACCCAGGATTTAAGACCAAGTCATCTGGCTGCAAAATCCAGGAATTTAACTGCTACAACACTGAGGTGTCACAAGAGGCTAAACTAAGATGATGGCAGTGGAAATGAGGAGAAAGTTTCATCTGTGTATTCACAGAGAGCTACTAGAAAGGAAAGAACAGTGAGACTTCAACAATACCATGGCTTACAGCTGTATCATGAAAATATAAATACCACCGTATAGGACAATAGAGAAATCCTGGCAGAGTATAGGCATCCTTAAAAGATGAGCTTTTAACCAGATTTTATATGATCTGAAGATTAATAATATCCAGGGGGCTGCCTGGAAAGGGTGGGAAGGTGAGGGAGGGTGGCCGGGGTCGGAACCATGTGAGAATCTGAGGATCAGGGTCTCAGATTCACTGTCTAATACCTGAGTCAGACTGAGACTCAAAAATAAAAAATTCAACAACAGAGTTAAGGTCTCAGAGGCCCAGCCCAAGTGGCATGCATCCTCTTGAGAGAGGCCCTGGATTTTAGAAGTCAAGAAATGTGCGTGGAGAAATAAGGCAAAACACAGCAGGTGATGCCAGCTGGAACCTTCTCTGTTTTATTCATGCCTCATTGGCAGAGGGCTGGTTCCCAGGAGGTGGCTGAATCTCACAAGGTTCAGATGTTAAAGGAAACAAATAACTAATTGTGCTGAACCTCAGCTTGGATTCATTCTGGGGTGTGGACAAGCGTTTGTGTCTCCAGAGCTTGCAGTGAAGTGGAAAGCATGTATTAGCCAGCTTGGTGATCTGAATTGAACAGAATAATTGAACTGTTGCCAAGTCTGTCGGTGGGTGACTAGATGTCCTGTATGAGCCTGGACAGTCCTGAGAAATCATAGTAATTATCAACCATGGCCTACATTTGAAAGATAAGGCATGCCCCTCTTTTTGCCTGGTAAGACCTTATGCATCTCTCTAAACTTAAATGTAAGTTTGGTTAAATTCTTACAGGACCCATGTGCATTTTCATCTTCTACATTCTACCTAGATAAGTAACAAGTTGACTCCCTGCCTATAAAAGAACACTTCCCTTTTATTTGCTATAAAGCCACCGATTTTGATTTCTACTAAGTCCTGCCCTCCTGTTCTAGTTTAATTCAGAGAGGCCAGAAGTAGAGCCATTTCTGATCTCTCTCTTATCTGTAAGATCTTATGCTCCGAGTTGGACAGGTGAATAGAGAGAAGGATTCAAAAGTTGGTCCCGGACTTCAAGTAACTCCCAAGTCATTGGGGATGCAGACACAACTTTTTTATCATAGGAATCTATGATAGTGGTACAATTAAAATAACATAAGATCTCAAGTGGTGATTCCATTCGTTATATGGTAGGAATGTAAGGAAGCTTCCTAAAGGAGGCACCTCTCAGATTAACCTTGAAGATGGAGTAAAATTTCAACAGGAAGTGAAAATGGTAGTTTGAATCCTCTAAGATTCCTTTAGAAATAAGGTGTGATATAGACACAAAATAAATATTCAAATTGCAGGATGTGCAGAGGTCTATATGAAGACATACAAGAGGTAGTTAGAATTCAGGATTGCAACAACAGACATGGAAGCCACATACCTACAGAGAAAAGCAAAACCATGGAGGTGTCTATGGAGAGTCAGAAGAGAAGGCTGAGCTCGGAATCTTGGGGAACACCTGAGTTTGAGGCAGAGACAAAAGTGGAGCTAGCAACACGGGCTAGGGAGCACTGGTCAGAGGGAATGGTAAATTACCAACATATCAACAGAAAAAGGCTTCTGAAAAAAAACATCATGTAGAATCAAGATTGGGAAGAGGCCATAGGATTTGACATAGAGAAGCCATTGTCAACTTTCCTTTTTTTTAAATTTTTTATTGTTATGTTAATCACCATACATTACATCATTAGTTTTGGATGTAGTGTTCCATGATTCATTGTTTGTGCATAACACCCTGTGCTCCACACAGAACGTGCCCACTTTAATACCCATCACCAGGCTAACCCATCCCCCCACCCCCCTCCCCTCTAGAACCCTCAGTTTGTTTTTCAGAGTCCATAGTCTCTCAAGGTTCGTCTCCCCCTCCGATTTCCCCCCCTTCATTCTTCCCCTCCTGCTATCTTCTTCTTTTTTTTTCTTAACATATATTGCATTATTTGTTTCAGAGGTACAGATCTGTGATTCAGCAGTCTTGCACAATTCACAGCACTCACCATAGCACATACCCTCCCCAAAGTCTATCACCCAGCCACCCCATCCCTCCCACCCCACCCCCACTCCAGCAACCCTCAGTTTGTTTCCTGAGTGAAATAAGTCAATCAGAGAAAGACATGTATCATATGACCTCATTGTCAACTTTCTTAAGAGTAGTCTCGGTAGAGCAGTGGGTGTGGAAGTCAACCGAAATGCAATAAGAAGTGAAAGGCAAGTGAGGGAGTTTTGATAGTTCTTTTTTTTCTTTTTTTCTCTTTTTTTTTAGTAAGTGGAGTGAAGGGGAGATGGCATCTTGAATAGAAATCAATGGCTACATCAACAGATGAATGGATAAAGAAGATGTGGTGTATATATATATATATATACATATATATATATAATGGAATATTATGAGCCATCAAAAGGAATGAAATCTTGCCATTTGCAACGACATGGATGGAACTGGAGGGTATTATACTGAGCGAAATAAGTCAATCAGAGAAAGACATGTATCATATGATCTCACTGATACGAGGAATTCTTAATCTCAGGAAACAAATGAGGGTTGCTGGAGTGGTAGGGGGTGGGAGGGATGGGGTAGCTGGGTGATAGACATCGGGGAGGGTATGTGCTATGGTGAGCGCTGTGAATTGTGTAAGACTGCTGAATCACAGACCTGTACCTCTGAAACAAATAATACATTATATGTTAAAAAAAAAAAAAAAAGAAGATAGTAGGAAGGGAAAAATGAAGGGGAGGAATCGAAGGGGGAGCTAAATCATGAAAGACTACGGACTCTGAGAAACAAACTGAGGGTTCTAGAGGGGAGGGGGTGGGGGGATGGGTTAGCCTGGTAATGGGTATTAAGGAGGGCACGTACTGCATGGAGCACTGGGTGTTATACGCAAACAATGAATCATGGAACACTACATCAAGAAAAAAAAAAACTAATGATGTAATGTATGGTGATTAACATAACATAATAAAATTTAAAAAAAAAGAAATCAATGGCTAGGAACTATGCATATCAGCTGAACCCAGTGATTTCCCATATTTTTAGGGTTTATAGTCTGAGGAGAGAATTACAACAGAGAGTGCCAAGGTGGGTAAGTTACACAAATGAGTAAGTTATTTATGGAAGTTAACATGAGTTATGGGTTTATAATTTTAGTAGGCGTTGTGGATTTTTATTATTTTCTTTGCCCGGCTCTTCTTTAGGAAGCACACCTCTTCTTCTGATGAAATAGACCTGCTCTACTAATGACACCAGTGAAGACTACCAATCTTAGTGTGCCCACCCATAGGTGTTGGACCAAGTGATGAGTATGTAACCAACCAAGCTGATCAGAGTCCTTACTAGGATTTTTCAAACAGGAGCTTGTAAAAGAGACTGAGTCCCTCTCAGAAGACAAAGTTGGAACATAAGCCTGGAAGCTGCTAGTAGCTATGTTTCACACCTAGTGGGAAAAAATAAAGAGTGAAAGAACAAACCAACACAGAATGAGAAGCAAAAAATAGTAGATAAGAAGGAAGAAGGAGAGATAGCCCCATAGATATTCAAATCCCTAATTCCAGAGGTCCCTAAGGCCCAACTCTACCCCCACCGTTCTTGCAGTTTTGTGAGCCTCCCAATAAATTTCCTTTTTCATGTAAACTAGATGGGTTCCTATCACATGCAGTCAAGAGGCCTGACTATTATAGAAGAATTGGTAAAAGGTGAAGAATTTTTTTTCTTATTTTTTATTTTTTTATAAGTTTAGGGTGAGGGAATCAGGGTGACTAATATTTATGGCTGAATAATAATGCATGGATACTATCCATTTTGTCTGTCCATTCATTATTTGATGGACATTGGGGTTGTTTTCCAAAGCCTTTTGACTATTGTGACTAGTGCTGCTATACAGATTTGTGTACAAGTTTGTGCCTGAACACCTGTTTTCAAATCTTTGCTTTGTAGTATGATAACTCTATAACTTTTGAGACACTATCAAACTTCTCTACAGTAGCTGTACTATTTTACATTTGAAAGTATTGTAAGAACATTCAAATTCCTCCACATCCTTGCCAACACTTGCTATTTTTCATGGGTTTTATTATTATTATTATTATAGCCATCCTAGTAAGTGTGAAATAGTATCTCATGTATTTTTATTTGCATTTTATTAACAATGAGTAACACTGAGTATCTTTTAATATGCTTGTCGGTTATTTGCATATCTTTTTTGGAGAAATTTTTATTCAAATCCTTTGCCCTTTTTTTTAATTCAGGTGTTTATCTTTCTGTTGTTAAATTGTGAATATTCTTTATAGATTCTGGATACTACTAGACCCTTATCAGATATGTGATTTACAAATATTTTCTCACTCACATTCTGTGGGATGTCTTTTCACAGATAGTGTCCTTTGATGAACAGAATTTTTTAATTTTGATGAAGTCCAATTTATCTGTTTTTCCCTATTTGTGCTTACAGTGTCAAATCTAAGGAACCACTGTCAAACCCATAATCATAAAGATTGAGCCCTGTGTTTTCTTCTAAGAGTTTTATGGTTTTAGCTCTTATATTTAAGTCTTAAATCCATTTTGAGTTAATATTTGTATATGGTGTGATGTAAGGTTCTCAAGCAAGTTTGAACCTTTCTGTATCTCAGTTTCCTTATGTGTAAAATAAAAATAGTAAAAGTACCTACCTCATGGGATTTTGTGAGGATAAATTATAAATCAATAAATTAAGTTGTGTAAAGTACTTAGAATGGTGCCTAGCACATTCAATAAATAAATATTCACTAGTGTTAATTATTATTTGCTGTTATTGGTTGGTTGTGGTATGAGAGAAATTATCTGGATATGAGCTGATACAGTAGAGTGGAAGAGAAGAACAAAATTTACTTCTCTCAGTAAAACAAATGTTTTAGATGACTTAAGATCAAGTTCTATCATCTGTGTATTGTGGGGTTTTTTTATAAGTTAATATTATCACTGCAGTAACACCGGTATAAAGTTCTTAAATAAAAGGAGATGATAGTCCTTTGTTATCCTAGGCTAGTCAGAATACAGGATCTTGTGCCTATTTTTGAGTACACTTAAGAAGAGGTTTCGAGGGATGCCTGGGTGGCTCAGTCGGTTGAGCAGCTGCCTTCGGCTCAGGTCATGGTCCCGGGGTCCTGGGATCGAGTCTCACATCGGGCTCTTTGCTCAGCAGGGAGCCTGCTTCTTCCTCTCCCTCTGCCTACTACTACCCCTGCTTGTGCTCACGCTCTCTCTCTCAAATAAATAAAATCTTTAGAAAGAGAGAGAGAGAGAGAGATTTCGATAACCCAAGTTAAATCAGGTAGAGCAACTCAGTTGTAAGAAGTCTCAAAATAATTACGTCTGGAAAAGAGTTGAAATAACTGAGAACAGAGGGATATTTCTATGAGGTTGATGAAGCTTAAACTTCAGGGCTCCTCTGTTGCACAAACTCTTCCAGGCCCTAATTTTGTATTCTTTTTCTTAAGAAGGTGTCCAAAATTACATACACTTTGGGACCAATGAAATCTGTGTCACCTCTGACTGAGAATACACAAAACTGCCACCTTCTTTTCATCTCATTGTAGGTAGTTGAGCAGAGGCTGGATCCACGCAACTGGTGACCTGCAGAAGGAACTGAGTCCAGAACTCAGCAGAGAACAGAATCCAGGACTGGAGGGTGCTTTCTAAACACTATGGTTCCAACTTTTTAAAGTTTCACTCCTTTGCTAGGGAGCAATCTTCAAGGATTTTTTACCCTTAATTGTTAGTACAGTAGTTCTTTGCCATTATAATTAATAATGATAAATAGATGGATGATGGATGCATAGAGAGAGAGAGAGAGAAAGAATTTGGTTATATGTGATTTTTGACATACAACTTCAATATGAGAAAATGTTGGTTAAAAATTTTTTTCAAATTCTAAGCCTAATTCTACCACCAATCCACTGTATGTTCAATTTTATTCTACTTTTCATTGGATATAATTCTTAGACTAAGTAGAAATTTTTTAAACTGTCTGCCTGTCTCCAGCACCTTTATTTTTAATTTTCTTTAAATTTTTTAATAAAAATAGTTTATATCCATTATAGTGTCTCTAAAGTTTTGGTATAATTGCTCTGTTAGGTTTGTGAAATTAATTGAAAACTTTACCATCTGTTTATTAAGGAGCAGTTTATACATAGGAATTAACCATTCATTGAAAGTTGTTAAGATTGTCTGTAAATCCATTTAGCCTAGGGCTTTTCTAGGAGTTAGCTCTTTTTAAATAATTTTTATAATTTATAATTTTACAATTTTTATAATTTCTTTAGTGGTTACGAATGTTCGGGTTTTCTAACTCTAGTTGAGGTCATTTTGGCAATATAATTTTCTTAGAAAAATAATTTGTTTTATCCAGATCTTTAAAAAAACCTTGCCATGGGGGCGCCTGTGTGGCTCAGTCATTAAGCGTCTGCCTTCCACTCAGGTCATGATCCCAGAGTCCCGGGATTGAGCCCCGCATCGAGCCCCGCATCCGGCTCCCTGCTCCGCGGGAAGTGTTCCTCTACCTCCCCACCCCCCACTTGTGTTCCCTCTCTCGCTGTGTCTCTCTCTGTCAAATAAATAAGTAAAATCTTTTAAAAACAAACAAACAACAACAAAAAACCCTTGCCACGGTATTCTTTAATAATTATTTTAATTATTTATATATAATTAAATTACATATATATATATAATTCTTCTTTTCCTTGAATATACTTGCCAAAAATGCATACCTTTATTGATCATTTCTTTAAAATCAGCTATTTAATTTATTGAGCAATTCAACAATTTTTCCATTTTATAATTCATTAGTCTATTTTCAAATTTCAACTTTTCTGAACTTTGACTATATCTTTAAATATATATCAAAGACATTTGGCAGTGACCAAAGAGAAGACTAAGTTTAGGCATCATTGTAGTTGCCACATACATGTGATCTTAGCCATGCATGGAAGGTGTGTTCCTCCAATTGTTACCTTGGATTAGCTAATTGCATTGACATCCCAACATGATTTTAAACACTAGCCTAAAATGAGATTCAAAATATCATATTGTGTAGCAGCCCTGAAATGAAAAATTGGGGGTATGCAAATGATTTTCTGTCTCATATAAGGCAATACAATTAAAGGTAGTCAAAACTGACAAATTTCTCAGAGAATAGAAATTCCAAAGCTAGGAACAGAAGTGTGACCAATGCTGGATGATTTTCCAGTGATGCTAATTGTCACCCAGCTATATGTATTTCAATTAAGGGGAAAAATTATTAGTTTAACCCAGCAGAAAAACACAAGTGAACCCCTTCAGTGTGCTTTCAAATTAAACTGTCAATTCTAAAGGTGAATAGTGGTTATGTTCAGAAAAACAGGAATAAAAAGCAGTGTGTCACCAAAATGTTAGACAAAAGTGATGACTGCCAGAAGAGATGCAGGAGGGATCTCAGACTTGAGTATGAAAAAGGCTCAAACTAAAATTGGTTGTAATATGGAAAAAGAAGGTAGTACGTAGTTGTATTGATAAATATGTACTATATGTATTTATTGACATGACTGTATATGTAGAAAATCCTAAAACACCTACCAAACATTACAGATAAAGGGCTGGTATCCAAAATCTATAAAGAACTTCTCAAACTCAACACCCAAAAAACAAATAATCCAGTCAAGAAATGGACAGAAGACATAAACAGATACTTCTCCGAAGATGACATACAAATGGCTAACAGACACATGACAAAGTGTTCAACATCACTTGGCATCAAGGAAATACAAATCAAAACCACAATGAGATACCACCTTATACCAGTTAGAATGGCAAAAATTAACAAGACAGGAAACATCAAATGTTGGTGAGAATGTGGAGAAAGGGGCACCCTCTTACACTGTTTGTGGGAATGCAAACTGGTACAGCCACTCTGGAAAACAGTATGGAGGTTCCTCAAGATGTTAAAAATAGAGCTATCCAATTATCCAGCAATTGCACTACTAGGTATTTACCCCAAAGATACAGATGTAGTGAAAAGAAGGGGCACTTGCACCCCAATGTTCATAGCAGCAATGTTCACAATAGCCAAACTGTGAAAGGAGCTGAGATGCCCTTCAACAGATTAAAGGATAAAGAAGATGTGGTTCATATGTACAATGGAATATTACTCAGCCATCAGAAAGGATGAATACCTACCTTTTGGATCAACATGGATGGAACTGGAGGGGATTGTGCTAGGTGAAGTAAGTCAAGCAGAGAAAGACAATTATCATATGGTTTCACTCATATGTGGAACATAAGAAATAGTGAGGAGGACCATAGGGGAAGGGAGGAAAAACTGAATGGGAAGAAATCAGAGAGGGAGACAAACCATGAGAGACCCTGGACTCCGGGAAACAAAATGAGGGTTACAGAAGAAAGGAGAATGGGGTAGCCGGGTGATGCGTATTAAGAAGGGTACGTGTTGTGACGAGCACTGGGTGTTATATGCAACTAATGACTCATTGAACACTACATCAAAAATTAATGATGTACTATATATTGGCTAACAGAACATAATAAAAAAAAACTACCAAAAAACTACTAGAACTAGGAAGTGAATTGAACAAGGTCAAAATATACTATGTAAATATATAGAGATTTATTGCATTTCTGTATAATAGTAATTGGGAAATTACATTTTAGAAAAACAAGTTACAAACTAAATAAGCAAAATCAATTATGTTTCTATATAGCAGCAATTGGAAATGAAATTTAAACAAAATTTAAACAATATCTTTACACTGAATACTAAAATAAATAATTAAGAGAAATTTAAAAAGAGCTAAAATATGCAAAGATAAATCATATTAATATAAAGATGCCAATTCTCTCCAAATTGATAACTTGGTTCAGTTCCAATAAAAACCCAATGGCTTATTTTTTTTAATTGACAAGACACTTCTAAAGTTTATATGGAATTGCAATAAATCTAGAATAATCAAAATAATCTTGAAACAGGAGAACAGAGTCAGAGAAATTATAATATCTACATCTAAATTATTATCAAATTAATTTATCCATCATAAATCTCCTTTAATAATCAATCATTTTTTGACATCTGTATCCAGTTCCATAGAAAGATTTACAATAGTTATTTTTGAGCAGTGATTTTAAAACTTTTTTCCATAGAGTACTAACATTTTGAGGGGGTACCTCACAGACTGCCTGTGGACAGACCTCTTGGTTCTTTATACCCTCTTTAACCAAAGAATGACAATTGTAGCTGTTTTATATTTGGGATTTTCAAGGGAGATTTCCTCTAGATAAAGAATTTAATGACTGAAAATCATTTGATAAACACTGACTGGACATATCCCTATTTTAACCGGTTTCAGACCAAAGGACAATCCTTTTCTAGCCTAAGTTCTCCATCTTTAAGCTTTTCCAAGTAATTGTTTTCAAGAAGGGTACATATTTCTGAGTCCTTGCATATCTGAGATGTCTTTTTGTTATTTCACAAGTTAAAGATAATTAGGCTGGGTATAATAGCAATAACTTACAAACTTTGGTTCTCAAATTTCTATGTAAATACTCTATTTTCTTCTAAATTTAGGCTTTCAGAATAAAAGCCAAAGAACAGCCAGATTTTTTTATTTTATTTTTTTTTTTTTTAGGTGTTGGTTTCTTTGCTTAGATGCTTGTGAAAGTTTTTCTTAACTTTATGAACTAAAATTCTTGCCAGGATATATTCTTGCCAGGATATATTCTATGTGTGCTTTTGTGCATTGACTTGTCTGGAACACAATGATTTTTTTCAATATGGGTCTTACTTCTGCTCATGAATTTTTCCTGTTATATCTTTGGGGGGAGGATGAGATTATTTATTTGTTTGTTTGTTTGTTTTAATTCCTGTATAGTTAACATACAGTGTAATATTAGTTTCATGTGTGCAAAATAGTGATTCAACACTTCCATACAACAGCCAGTGCTCATCACAACAAGGGTACTCCTTAATCCCCATTCCCTATTTAACCCATTCCCCTACCCACCTCCCCTCTGGTAACCATCAGTTTGTTCTCTATAGCTAAGAATCTGTTTCTTCATTTCTCTCTCTCTCTCTCTTTCTCTCTCTCCCTTTTTCTGTTGTATCTTTGTTTTTTTCCATTAGTTTAAGTGTCTTCTTCAAGAATACCAGTTATCCATGTATTTACTCTCTGCTCTTTAACATTCATATGTTTTGTATTCTATTGAGGAAGCCAACACTTCCCTGAAATCTTCCAGTTTCTGGACGCTCCAGTAAATCACTTCGAGATATGCTCTTCCTTTGGGTCTTCTAGATACTTTCTTCCCTTGTAGTAAAGTCTTTTTCACACACTTGATGTGGTTTTTACCTCTTCCTTATTTATCTTTGAACAAGTTGAAATCTATTCATACTTGGTGTTTATCAAAACACAGAGAAGTTAAAGCACTCTTGGCTCCACTCCATTTATTAGATGTGCACAGCATCTGGCCTAACCCCTAGCCTAAACCCATCATGGCTTCCTCAAAAATTAATTCCCAGCATGCACCATTACTGGGGTTTAGTTCATGGTGGTTTTTGTTTGTGACCCAACCTAAACCTAAAGAGCTTTACCCTTCAGAAATTTTCCCCTGAAAATGCAACATACCTCCACCAGTTCTCCAACTCAGCCAAAGCTGACCTCATTTTCTCAGGATCCAAATTGTTTTCTGAGAATTTTAATTTGTGGGATATAGAATGATGTGAAAATACTCTCAGCCTCACAAAACACACATGAGTAAAAGCCCACCTGCTTGGTTGTATTGATAATGAACAAGACAGTGGAGGGAACACAATACCTTCACTCCCCCATTTCAAAAGGTTTTTTGTGTCATGTAGTAAAGCCAACTCAGTGTGCCATAGAAAGAGACTGGGGTAGGTTTGTCTCAATCTTCCTTTATAAGCAGTAAAGATTCTTCCCCCAGTGTTGAGACTATCCTGCTCATTGTTTTTATTTTTGTGTTTAAATTATCATATTTTTTCTTTGTCTTTACAGGCATTTTGGTAGGAAATTTGAGAAAGACTTCCCCAGGGACTTTTAGCCAGGCTCCATTTTTACCTGGAATTCCTATAGCTTCTTCTTCTTCTTTTTTTTTAAGGTTTTATTTATTTATTTGACAGAGAGAGAGACAGTGAGAGAGAGACCACAAGCAGGGGGAGTGGGAGAGGGAGAGGGAGAAGCAGGCTTCCCGCTGAGCAGGGAGCCCGATGCGGAGCTCAATCCCAGGACCCTGGGATCATGACCTGAGCTGAAGGCAGATGCTTAATGACTGAGCCACCCAGTCGCCCCTAGAATTCCTATAGCTTCTTAATGAATAATTAAGACATGTCTGGGGAGGATATTCAGCAACTAAATCAACACTAGAGATTGTTCATTAAAGATATGAAATCTGGATATCTCAATATGAAAAGAGAGAAATATTATTTTCAGGAGCGAAATAAAATTCCTAATAACTGACTAAGATTCCTTGCAGAAATGATGACAAAGAATGGTATTCCCAAAATAAAAGGCTTATGCTGAGAGCTCAAGTTGCTCTCCACCCAAGCAGAATTAAGAGTACCATTCTGCAGATTTGGGATTCATGTCACCACATCGAGTCCTAGCTATAATGCAGGCAATAACGTTTCGTAAAAAAGAACACCATGTGGCGGCCTTGCTAATCTTCTGGATGAGAATCAGTTGTAAGTTGGCAACACGTATTGACATGCCTTGGACTAAAAGGAGTTCTTAACATGACAGTGCAGTTTTTAGGGCTATTCAGAGATAAGAACTATATGGTCAAATATAGCATGGAATATGGGCAACTGTAAAACAGTTGAATATTAAGCACTTAAGTCAAATGAAATTTTTTAAATTTAAGATAGTTCAAACAAAAGCCTACAGGTAACTGGAGACCACAGTAGTTGATATCTATTCAAGTGGGATGTGAGAACAGTGCTGCTAGATGAGGGTCCACTTAAGGTTGAGTCTTGTCATCTTTTCTTAAAAGAATTTAAGTTAAGTTCTTTAGTTTTAATGAAAGAACTTTATTAAAGGAATGGGTAGATGGCTCATTCTGGGAGCTGAAACTGTCTCCACCAAGAATAAAATGTTCCCCCATGAGAAATCTGAGCTCTCCATGGCTAGTGCCCTAAATAAAGGAGGCCCAATCACTTTTCTGAGGTCAATGTTAATATCCCCAAACTTTCAAGCATTGAACAGCTCCATGTTCTTCACTAGCCAAATGAGCAGAATTTAACAAGAAAGGGCTTGCCTTCCCCACGCTAAAGAAAGGCTAAAAACTACAGCCTGCTTAAATCTAATTTCCCAAGTAAGAAGTACCATAAAGCAAGACAGGAACGGGGAGACAGACAGGGGACAGAAATTGAGTAGCTGAGACTGGGATGGGATCAGGAGGTGGGCAAAATATTTTTAAAAGCAGAGCCTCAGTACTCTGGCAACACATAACAGGGAAACATCTTGTTTGAACTAGTCTGTCCTGTCCTCCCAATAGGAGGGGCCCTGCTAATCCTTGGATAAATTTATTTTAGAGCTGAAAGAGAATGTAGAGATTATCTAGTCCAGTCCCCTCACTTGAGGACACTTAGGCCCCAAAGCATTAAAAGACTTGCAGGGCTCATGTGGTAAATACATTGCAGAAATGGAATTATAACCCCAAACCTCCTATGTTCATTGTGATGTTCCTTCCACAACAACACCAACTCCTCATAGCCCTTCTTGTGGGAATTCTAAGGGAGGCAGTATATTACAGTGGAAAGAGAAGTATATCAGCTATAAGTTCTGAGTTCTAGTCTTTGGTCTCCTAGTTTGAATGACAGAACCCTAGAAGTCAAGACTTCATGTAGTTCAACCTGCCACCCAAAGCAAGAAACCCCTAGGTAATATCCATGAACAACTGGACAGCCAGGCTCTTGTGACCACTTCTTCAAGGGCAGATATCTCACTACCTTAGTGAGAGCTGATATGACTCAATGACCTGAAATCTGCTTCTCTAAAATTTCTATTCTGATCCCCAAGAAGGGGCTTTCGTCTCTTCTTCAAGATAACACTGCTCATTTAGCTCAACAAACATTCACTCAAAGCCCATACATGCTGGATTCTGGAGCTATAAACTTAACATTAAGGAATGCATAATCTAGTCAGGGAGATAACCCTTAATCACTATTAAATATGATAATGCATGCCTACCAGTGCCAGGCACATCTAAACACTCAAAAAATATTAGAAATTATTCTTACTATTATATAGCTCTTCCAATGTCTTGTGTTCAGACTGAGTGTCCACTTTCTTCAAGCATGCAGCATAGAATGTGGCCTGTAGATCAGGGATCAGCAAGCTCTTTTTTCTGGGAAGGGGCAGATGGTAAATATTATAGGTTTTGTAAGCCATATATTACTGTCACAACTACTCAACTCTGCATTTCTAAGACAAAAGCAGCCATAGAGAATATGTAAATGAATGGGTGTGGATGCATTCCAAGAAAACTTGGCCCATAAAAACAGGGGGCTGGCTGGATTTGACCCCCAGGCCATAGTTTGCTAACCTCTGCATTAGATGCTTTGCTATCAGGGGCGCCTGGGTGGCTCAGTCCACTCCAGCAATTGTCAAGCTTTGCCCACGAATACAAAGTTTTCAGTTAGCTTTTTAGTGCCTCATTTTAAAATATGAACAGCTAACCAAGGATCACCAGGCATTTCAGGAAAACCACCAAACAATATTTAAGACAGAGACCAATATAAACATGCAAAAAGAAGAAGCAGAAGCAGCAGAAAAGAAGAAGGAGAAGGAGGAGGAGGAGGAGGAGAAGAAGAAGGAGGAGAAGAAGAAGAAGAAGGAGGAGGAGGAGGAGGAGGAGGAGGAGGGAGGAGGAGGAGGAGGATGAGGAGGAGGAGGAGGAGAAGAAGAAGAAGAAGAAGAAGAAAGAGGAGGAAGGAGGCAGAGGAAGAGGAGGAGAGGGGAAGGGGAAGAGGAGGGGGGAGGAGGAGGAGGGGGAGAAGGAGAAGGAAAAGCCACTACCGCATGAAGAACTGGAAATAATACAAGGAATTTAAAAAGAAACCCTTCCCCCAAAATCTATAAGTAATATCTTCAGGGAGTTTGTTTAACCAATTAGATTCACTAAGCAGGAATAAGATGCCATGAACAAAAGGAATATTTAGATATTCAGAGAATAAGAAAAAAGAAAACAGTAAAGAGAAAGATTGAAAGATAAAATTGAAGAAGTTTTCCAGAGAGCAGACCAAAAGAAAAAAATGAGAATATTAATAAAGAAGATCTAATATTTAACTAATAGGAATTCCAAAAAGAAAGAATAGAGATAACAGAAGAGAGGACAGTATCTAAGAAATAACACAGGCAATTTTCCTAGAACTGAAGGAAACTAAATTCCCTATTGAAATGGTCCCTGAGAGTTCAACACAATACGCATGCCCCTTGGCTCATTATAGCCCCAATGTTAGAAGTTACTTAGACAACTCACTGCTATTGAGCTGGGCTAGGTACTGGTGGTCCAGCAACAAACAGGAAAGACACAATCCCTGACTTTGGAAGTTTATAGGCTAATGGTGGGTCAGCTTTCTTCATATATCCTCCAAAAGATTCTCCTCTAAAAGATACATTTTCCCCCAGACTACAAAGTGTTTGGTTCTTAGTAAATCCTAAGCCTGGTCCAGATGATTAACTTACCCTATCGTGACTAACAGACTCACTCCTAGCCCCAAGTGGCTGGTAGAAATTTAACTTCCCTACCCAAGGAGGTTCTCCCTTACCCCTCTTCTCTGAAACAGGTTTTTGTAAATATTTATTCTTTCTTGCTACAGTTCATCTTGACAACCGACCTTCCCACAGAGTTGGTATATAGTAGAAACCATGACAACAACAACAAGCATGATATACATCTGCTGTCTCAAATTCTTTCTGGAAAGAAACGGGATCTTAACAAACCAGTGAAGATAAACATATATAACATTCGGTTTAGCACTTTACTGGTCTTTTTCACACATTAATTCTCTTTACAACCCCATTTAACCCTCTTTACAACCTTGTGGTGTAGATACTCTTGGCCATTTATGTACAAAGTTCAAAGGGGTTAAGTAACTTACCCAGGGGCCCACAGATAGGGAATGGTACTGTTGGAGTCACTTGCAGGTCCTCTGACCCAAATCCCAAATTCTTCCTTCCATTGTACAGATTTAATTGCACAATGAAAGCCCCTATTTGACTCCCCTCACACATAACACACAGAAAAAACCCAGCTTGTGTAAAGCAACATCTACCACAAATCACCTCCAAAATTAATCATTAGCAATCATGAATCACAAATTAATCTCTGAATTGGCACAACACAACACTTGGTACTGCCAGGAAGCATGTATGAGGTACCAAGCGGCATGTACCTAATCTGAGAAAGACAGCAAACTGTAACAGAAAGCTTAATCATTTGATGGGTCAGAGACCAGCCATAATTCTGTCTCATATTTGGTCAGATTATATAACCTCCCTGGACTGACTGATCCTTACCTATGAAATGAGAGATTGAGACTAGATGGTGCTGATTCCCTTCCAGCTGTAACATGACCTCTGAAAACATAAGACTTTAGTCCTTATTTAACTATACTTGATTAAGTAAGTAATGAACATGAAAAATTGTTTAAACTCTCTAGTAATCAAAAACATAAATTAAATCAAGAGGCCAATTTACCTATCAAATTATCAAATCTTTTTAACTTTTAATATTTCTTTAATATCCAAGAGGGAAAGTTAGAAAAAGAGATATGAAAATGTCACTATCCATAATCCTATGAGTCAAATATAACTACCGTTCACATTTGTATGTCCTTCAGAAGCAACATCATGTTATTCTTTTGGTTTAATAACCATTTTACGGGGCGCCTGGGTGGCACAGTCGTTAAGCATCTGCCTTCGGCTCAGGTCGTGATCTCAGGGTCCTGGGATCAAGCCCCACATCGGGCTCCCTGCTCAGTGGGAAGCCTGCTTCTCCCTCTCCCACTCCCCCTGCTTGTGTTCCCTCTCTCGCTGTGTCTCTCTCTGTCAAATAAATAAAATCTTTAAAAAAAAAATAACCAGTTTACTCCACAAAATGTATTGCAGGTATCTTCCCATTTCAATACAGAGCTACATCATCCTTTTATGGGGCTGTATCATCATTTATGTAGCCAGTTCCCTAGTACTGGAGATTATTTGTTGTTATTTTACTATTATAAACAGCACCAGGGTGAGCATCCTTGTAATATACAACTTGTTTGATTATCTCCTCAGGCTAAATTCCTATAAGTGGAATTTCTGGTATGCAAATATTTAAGACTTGTGGCAACGTTTGCCAAACTGTCTCCAGAAGTACATTTCACTCTCCTACCTGCCCCATATGAAATTGCCTATTTCCCAAAGTTTCACCATCACGGGGTATAAGAATCTTAACTTTTGCCAAACTGACTGGGAAACCTGTTTAACTTTAGAGTCTTTGTTTTTTTGTGAGTTAAAACTTTCCATACGTGGCTATCAAAATTTTTAATTATTTATTTATTTATGATGGTTATATCCTTTACCGTTTTTCTGTTGGCATTTCATGGCTGGTGAGATGGTAATTACTGTGTCCCCATGGAATTTTTCACATAAGGAATAGTTGAAGGAAAAGAAGTTTGTTTAACCTGAGGAAAAGACTCAGGTGAGATAGGATTATAAACTAGAAACATTTGAAGAACTGCCCTTGATACAAAAGCCCGTGTAGGGTGCAGAATGTGGACCGTCATTTATTAGGTGTTTAAATATGACAGCTGGGATTTATACAAACCACATAGCCTGAGACAGGTCCCACGCTAGTTTGGGTGTCATTTGAAGGTGGTTTCCTATCAATCCCCCTTGTACATGGGTAGACAAGGGATTCTAACCATCTTAACCCAAATTGCAGCAGGGGTCCAGCATGCAGGACCCCAGCCCAGCACAGCTAGCCCAGAAAGTCAGGAACAAGTGGAAGTGAACTCTAGTTTTGAATGATTACCACAGTCATGAGATGTTAATCACAGCAGAACTGTGCTTGTCCCATCTCTTACTACAAATAGTATCACAGAACTGGGATATTGCAGGACAAATGAAGCTTAACCACAGATTTTTGCCAATATGTTTTCAGAGGCCTTGGGCCCTAGTTTCAACAGGAAGTATACCCCTTTAGGTTAGAATTCATTTGCAAGTACAAGGATAATTTCACACTCTCAGATAATGGTAGACAACGCCATGCCTGGCTTCCCACTCAGAACACCTACACAGAGTCCACTTGGAAGGCAGGCTGTGTAGTGATCTTCAAGACCTACTTGAGTGCTGGAGGCAGTATAATCACCCCAAAACCGGAATCCTCAAGCCAGGCTGGACCCAATATCTAAGGTAACATGGGAAGTAGGGAATTCAAATATGAACAGCTCTGTGTGACCTTCTGCCTGGACATCCGGGGGTAAAGTCATCTACATGACAAGCTTTCCCACCATCAGTTGCCCACTGATGAATTCACCTTCCCACGTGGGATTTCAGCCATGTTAGAAGCTACATTGGGAAGCTATACCGGTAGTCTTTTAAATCTGGTTAATATTCTACAGTCCATCACAGCCATGGTCAGCAGGCAAGTTGCAGAGTCTCATCATTCCAAAGCCAGTGGAAACACTCTAATGTAAGTTGTCTATCACAAAAGAAATGAGCACACAAAGCTAGACCTGATCAGTTCCTCCCTTAGAGGGCAATTCAAAAATTACCCAACAGCTGTAAGTAATCAAGGAGTCTAAGATAACTACAGCATAGACAAAGCATCACTCTAGTTTCAAGCATCCAGCATTTAAGTAGGAAAGAACGCCTCATGCTGCCTGGGTTCTTCCTCATACATGGGCACAGACTATGCTAGGACCCCAGCAGATCTGATGAGCTGGTATGGGCAGTGGTCATTCTATCTTTTTACCAGTAACCATATACAAGGAGTCAAACTTGGACAGACATCCATATTAGCTTATTTTAAAAGGATCTGACAAGGTCCTTCAAGAACTGGGCACCTAAGGCATTAACATCCAAATAATAATAACATCCAAATAATAGCTAATGTGATCCTTTCTCATTTTTTTTTCTCCACTCTCCTCAACCAGAGATGACAGATCTACCCATGCCAGGATGGTTTATAGTCACTACAGCACTCCTACCACATAAGAAGTTTTCCCACACATGGAATTTCTTTGGTTTGCAGGTGAACATGACATTTTTCCACCTTCCCATTTAAGAAATACTACCAGATTTGACTACTTGATATTTTTAAATTCTGTAAATAAAATCATAGCCAAAATAAAAATGCAAACAACCAACTGGGAATAATATTTGCAGAAGAAATGAAAGATAAACAAATTATATCTTGGTTGTTTGAGAAGCTGATTGATAAGAAAAACACAAAGTCATAAAAGGCAATTAACCAAAGAGAAAATATAACTATCATAAAACACACACACATACATGCACTGGCCATCAGAAATATTCAAACAAGGCACAATATTTTATTATTACTTGGCCTCTCAACAGAATGTTTTCAATGATATTTCTCAACCCCTCAGAACTATAATTTCCATGCCCCTGAGCATGACCATGGGAACTTCTAAAGACCCCCAGGACAGCTAGAATTTAGAGCCGGAGTGTGCTCCTTTAGAAGGGATTAGTGACTGAGCAGCAACTGAAGACCCTTGGAGACTCCTACCACCTCCCACTGCCCTAGACCACTATCTCCTTCACTTTGTCCTCTTGGGCCACCCTGTGAGTAAGCTCACATGTGCCCCTCAGAATCCATAGTCCTACTGTGACACATCAGATTTATCAGCTTCATTTCACCACTGAATGCCCCCTATCTCTTTCTCTGGATTCTTCCATGATCAGCCTAGCAAGAGGGAAAAGTTTCGGGAGATCAGCCACTTCATACCTGAAAATATATTGGCCCTTTCATAAAGAAAAGTCAGTCTAACTCTATAGCAGAAAGCAAAGCCCGTAAGAAATTGGAACTATGTGAACTGGTTTACTAAGCATACAACTGAATTTAAATTACTAATTCACACAGTTTAAGAGACATTCGAGAAGCATAGAAGGTATATTGCTGGCCTAGGACCTATCCTGGCTTTCACACTTTTCACAAATTTTCAAAACACAGGAATCATTCACTAACTATTGACAGGAATTCCTAACATAGAACAGAGGGTTCACTAGAAAAGACAAATTTGTCCCTGACCTTTGATTGCTCTGTAAGCAGGTCACTGGATTCCCTGACTACTAGTTTAATTAAACCCCAGGTAGCTGAGAACCACTGAGGGAGATCTGACCCTTAGAAACAAGGAAAGAGGCTTGGAGATCAGAATGTGTTCCAAGAAGGCGTTTTTGACTCTAGATAGAATAAATCATCAGAGATTAGAAATAAGTGCCCACCCTAGGCAGGAACCTTAAAATTTTAGATTGCAGAAAACCTAAAAGGGTATCTTAAGATCCAAGTACCTATGCAATGCATGAATGGCCTCTACAGCATTCTGGACAGGTGAGTTTTGTACAGCTTCCTTCCATTTCCTAAGCTAAAATCTCCCTTCGTGTAAGTTTAACTTTAGACTTGGGAGGTGTTGCTCATGTCACTTGGAAATCAGTCCTGGTTGCTTCCATCTAATACGGGATATGGGAAGGCAGGATGTTACTACTCTGAGACAGTGTAGGAAGTGAATGGAACCTAATGAGTGGAACTCAACTTCATGCATCCCATCCCTCCTCCCTTCCTTCACTTCACCTCAGAGGAACGGGTTCTCTCCTCCAGTCAAAAGCTAATCTTTCCATCCGAACTCCACCCCAATGATTCTCAAACATTAAGGTGCATCAGAATTACCTGGAGAGCTTAATATAGATTTGGGGTTACCAAAGTTTCTGATTCAGTAGGTCTGGGTGTGACCCAAGAATCTGCATTTCTAAATTCCCAGGTAAAGTTGATGCTGCTGGTCCAGGAACCGCATTTTAAGAACCACTGCTCCAGAACAGGGGTCAAAAGCCTTCTGTCAAGGGCTGAATAGTAAATAGGTTAGGTTTTGCAGGTCATATGGTCTCTTTTGCAGCTAACTCACCTCTGCGGTTACAGTGTGAAAGCTGCCAAAGACAATATGTAAGTAAATGGATATGGCTGTGTTCAAATAAAACTGCATTTACAAAAACAAGCCATAGACTGGCCTGCAGGCTGTCATTTACCAACCCTTGCTCTAGACTCTATTGCTGCTCAGAGTTCTACTCTCACCCCTAACTTTTACAGGCCAGTTTCTTGAACAAGTCAACAATCTTTGTTTCCACCTCCTCACTTCCCATTCATTCTGCAATCCTTGTAATCTGGCTTCTACCCACTCCACTGCACTGAAATTGATCTCAGCAAAGTCATCAGGCCTGTCATATGAGAGTGGTCAATCGTTTTCATATGTACACTTTTTTCTTGCAATGACTCTGTTGGCTTCTCCATCTCTCTTAGGACATCTTCTTCCATCAGCTTCTTTGACACCACTCTTTATAGCTCCTGTCACATTTCTTTTTCTGTTGCTTCTAAGTTTTCCTTTTCTCTGGCCAGGACCAGCTTCACGGAAGTAAGTCCAGTGCAATTGCGTAAGTACCAATGTTCAGAAGGGCCCCTGCTTGGGATTTATTGTACTGCAGTCACTACCTTGAAATTCTTAATACTTTTCCCTTTGAATTTCTGCTTTGTAAGTGAAGTCCAGTGGGACAATGGAACATGCATTGGGCTTGGAGTCTCAGCTCATGTTCATCCTGCCTCACCTACCTCCCATCCTGCCTCACCTACCTCCTCTTCTTGTTGCCCAATGTCATGCCACCTTGCATCTCAGGGCCTGCCTGGCCTCCCCTACTCACCTCCATCCCATGACTCTTGCCACTCTCTGACCCTAGAAAGGGCCTGGCACAGTTCTAGGAGGATCAGGATTGGGTACACATTCTATTCCTGTGCCACACTAGCATGTGTGGCAAGTGATCAACTGGAGACTCAGTCTTGGTCCACAAACCTCTTGGCCACCCCCCATCCAGGTGCTCAGTGTGTTGTGGTTTATTTATTTATTTTTTTAAGATTTTGTTTATTTGACAGAGAGAGACACAGCGAGAGAGGGAACACAAGCAGGGGGAGTGGGAGAGGGAGAAGCAGGCTTCCCGTGGAGCAGGGAGCCCGATGTGGGGCTTGATTCCAGGACCTGGGATCACAACCTGAGCCGAAGGCAGACACTTAACGACTGAGCCACCCAGGCGCCCCAGTGTGTTGTGGTTTAAAGTGCAGAGGTTTAAACATCTTTGGGGGCCACCCATCTGCCAGGGAAATGACTGGCTGCCATGAGTTAGGGCAGGAGACCATGGTTAGAGGAAATGACTGGCTTCACATCCCAAACCCACCTTTGCCCGGGGCTTGCTGTGGAAATTCTATGTTGACAGAAGGGAAAACCTAGCAGCCTTCAGGTCCAAGCAAATAAGTATCCCATATCATGGGGCCTGCACTTGCCCTACAAGCATCCCGGGGCCCAAAAGTGTTCCTTCAGCCAGTTCAATGGGAGGATGGGATGTGGGAAGGAGAATCCTTTTCCTCTTTCATCCTTCCTGGGGTTGGCTTGAATTTGTCTCTTCTGTCCAGCTTGAGGCACCCTCCAGAAATGAGCCATGAAATATGAAATGTGTCATTTCAATAATTCCACGTACTAGTTAAATGCTCTGATATTTGCACTTACAATTGGCATTGCTGAAAGAAGCCAGTCACAAAAGACCACATATTGTATGATTCCATTTATATGAAATATCCACAATAGACAAGACTATAGAGATAGAAAGTAAATTAGTGGTTACCTAGGGCTGGGGGGAGGGGGTTATGGGAACTGCCAATTGGTGTGGGGGATTTCTTTCTGGGATGATGAAAATGTTCTGAAATTAGATTGTGGTGATGGTTACATAACCCTGTGAATATACTAAAAGCCACTGAACTGTGCACTTTAAATGGGTGAATTTACTGTATGCAAATTATGTCTCAATAAAGCTGTTAAAAAACTGGCATTGCACAATATAAAGATGAATGATAAAATTTATGTTAATAATTTAAAGTTTCAATTTTGGGGGGCACCTGGGTGGCTCAGTCGGTTAAATGGATGCCTTTGGCTCAGGTCATGATCCCAGGGTCCTGGGATCGAGCCCCGCATCGGGCTCCCTGCTCAGCGGGAAGCCTGCTTCTCCCTCTCCCAATCCCCCTGCTTGTGTTCCCTCTCTCGCTATGTCTCTCTCTGTCAAATAAATAAATCTTTAAAAAAAAAAAGTTTCAATTTTTCTTTATTGGAATGATATTAAATAGCAAATAAAAGCCACAATAATGTCAAAAGAGAGACCATAAAAGAAAGGAAAAGCTTTGTAATGTAACTATAACAGCACTTTTTTTCTGTGTTTTGAGCAATTGGTCCTGTATTTTCATTTACCTTGCCTCCACCTCTGACCTCTTAAGTTTTAGTATTTCCCATGGTTTTACTCTAAGCCTTTTTTTTTTCCTCACAATCTCCCCAGGCAGTCTCATTCAAGACCCAAATTTCAGTTACCATATATTTATTCATGATTCCCAAATCTTTATCTCCAGCCCAGAAAACTTAAGATACAAATATCCAAAGGCCCAGTGAATATCTCCACAGGCACTTATATCTCAACATATGTACACATGTACCCATAATCTGCTCCTTCTCTGCATTTCCTTTTCTGGTGAAGGACATTACTATCCACAAAACTGCTCAAACCAGAAACACTGGAGTCCTCTTGTTACTTCTTCTTGTTATTTCTCCCTAACCCCTTTCATTCAGTCATTCACTAAATTCTATAAATTTTAAAACCCCAAGTATCTTCTAATCTAGACCTTCTTTTTAATCTCCTCTGTTTCTGGGCTGGTTGCTATCTTCATCAAATCTTAACTAGACTATTCAAATAGCTTTTGTATGAATCTTTTTTTCTTTAATCTCAACCACATAGAATTCATCTTCACTTTCTAAAATGCAAAGCTGAACATGCCACTACCTGGCTCAAAATACAGGTATGTGTCACCATAACCATGATAAAATGGAAATTCATCATGGCATGCAAGATCCATGGATTCATAAAGTATTTTTTAACTTTCATCATAATATTTTTTTAGTAGAAAAACACTGGAAATGAAGTAAATGTCCAATAAAAGGGGAGTGCTTAAGTAAGTTGTGGTATATCAACTTGATGCATGCATTCATCTGAAATGTTAAACTATTAATTGTAAAATAAACAGTGATATATTCACATGGTACTTTATTAATTATGCAGTCATTTAAAACCAGATTATTAAAAATAATTTCTGGTAGTATCGTCCACTAATTGCCAAAACTGACCATCAATTAAGAAAAAAAACTAAAACTGAAAGAAAAAATTTGTATATCTTCTTAAATTAATATATGATATGATAAGAAAATAAGATACCCAATCCAAAAACTAAATAAAGGCAAAAACTCAGAGAAGAAAACAGAGCACTGAAGCTGGCTTTAACCATGAGAATATCTGCTGAATCAGCTCAATTTGAGTTTAATTTTTCACCACCTCTTGAGGACTGGTCAAGGTGGGAAAACTAATGGGCAATTCTTCCCATAAAGTTGAGATCTCAAAGGGCTATGCCCCCATGTAAGGAAGAACTAACAGAAATAAATTGACCCTTACCTTCAAAGAACTCATAAAGAAAATGTCCTGTGTGGGACCTTCATTATGAGTAGGGGTGACAACCAGCCCTTATTTGGATTTGCACCAAAACTTCTATAATTTGATAGGTTTCAAAGAAATAAAATCTCAAGCTGATAATTTAGCTTAAAGTGTCCCAGCTACACACTGATGTTACCCTCCCCAGCAGCACCTGACAGAAACAAAACCAAATTCTCTCTGAAAGAAACCACCTCCATCAGGTTCTCATACAGAGCTTACCCAGGAAGAGTTCCAAGGCACAAATCACAGATAAAATTCACAAAATGCATAATAAAATAAGATGAAACAACAGGCAGCAGAATTAGAGCTGCAAATAATTAAATACTGGGATCAACAGACCAAAACTAAGAACACTTCAAATTTTCAGGAAATAACAGACTTGAAAATATGAGTAAACAGCAATCAGGTTTTTAAAAAGAATAAAAATAATGTATTAAAAATGTAATCTTTTAGATATTAAAAATGTAATCTTTGAAAATAGAATCTCAATGGACGGGTTTAACAACAGATTAGACACAGTGGAAAAGAGAATCAATGACTCATTAGACAAATCTAAGGGAATTATCCAGAATACAGTGCAGAGGAACAAGCAGAGGAAAAGTGTGAAAGGTTAAAAAACATAAAATGTATGTAAAATTCTAGCATCTATTAACTTGGACTTATAGGATAGTTCCATACCTTTTAAAATTGGACTAGTCTTATAACCATTAAAGCAACTGGATCAGAGATATAAAGTTTCCACATCTGGAGAAAACTCCAGATACAGAGGGCTTCTCTAGCAAATTCTACCAAATATTCAAGAAAAAAGAATTCCAAACTCATGAAAACTCTTCCAGAGAACAAAAAGTAAGGGAATACTTTGCAATTCATTTTCTCATTTTATAAGTCTAGCATAGTCTTGATTCTAAAACCTGACAAGGACCTATGCCAAAGGAAAAGCACAGACCAATTTCTATGAAGAATTCTGAGGCAATGATCTTAAACAATATATTAATAAATTAACAACCTATAACAACTATCCACATATAGAAAGGATAATCTAGCCATATCAAGCTGGATTTATGCCAGGAATGTATTATTAGTTTAACACTAAAAATCAATATAATTTTCCATGTTAATAAAGGAGAAAATAATGCGATTTCTTCTTATAGATGAAGAAAATAAACTTTTTTAAATTCAATATCCATTCGCAATTTTTAAAAATTTTGATAATCTAAAATTAGAAGTGAGCTTCTTTAACTTGATAAAGGATATTAACAACAAATATAAAGCTACAGAAATATCACAATTAATAGGGAAACTGTGAAAGTTTTCCCTCTGCCATAGGGAATAAGACCCACTATCCCCACTTTTATAAAATATTGTACTAGAAATCCAAACCAGTGTGGTAAGGGAAAAAAGAAACAAGTGATACAACAACTAGAAAAGAAAAACTGAAATTGTAACTTTTGAATGTGATAGAATCCAAAACAATTTACAGGTAAATGATTAGAATTAGACAGAAAATTTACATATTTTTCTGTATACAAAGTCAATTTACAAAAATCAATTACATTTCAATTACAGAAGAAACAGATGATTAGAATATGTATTTTTTAAATAGGCCATTTTTAATAACATTAAAAAGAAATTTAACAAAAGTTGTGCAAATCCTCTATGGATAAAATATTTTTTAAAAAATTACAAAAAGCATTCACTAAGACCTAGATAAACAAAACAATATTCCACATTCGTTGGACTAGAAGACTCAGTATCACCGAGATATCCATTTCCCCTAATTTAATCTATAAATTCAATGACATTCTAAATAAAATCCTAGCAGTTTTTTTTAATTGATTTTGCCAAGTGGTTTGTAACATTTATATGGAAGAAAAAAGGGCCAAGATTAACCAATACATTCCTAAAGAAAAACTAGGAGATTTGTTTTACCAGATATCAAAACTTCAAATAAAGCTGATATAATTAAGAAAATGTGATATTGGCATAATGACAAACAAATTAACCAAAGGAGCAGATTATAGAGCACAGAAATATATGAAAACTTGGTGTATGGCAGGGCTGGTATTACAAGTCAATGGAGAAAGAGTGAATTTTTAATAAATAAATTGTGCTGAGCCAACTGGTCATCCTTATTTAAGAGAAAAAAAAAGAAAGAAAATGTGCTTTTACCTCACATCACACACAAAGTCAATTCCAGGTAGGTTAAAAACCTAACTGGATGACGGAACTATAACATTTTCAGAAGAAATGTAGAATATCCTTAACACCTGAGGGAGGCAATTTTACTTTAGACACAAAGGGCACAAATTTTAAAATAAAATTACATTTGATTCCATTAAAATTAATATTATCTGTTTACCACTAGATATCATAAAGACAGTGAGAAACAGAGTGGGAGAAGGATAATTGAACCCATATAGCCCAAATAATTAATATCCAGAATTTCTACAAACCAATCAGGAAAAGAGAACCCAAGAGAAATAAAAGCAAGAGATTTGAACAAGCTCTTCACTAGAAGATAAGCCATATTGAAAAGATGTTCTGTCTCATTACTAATTGGAAAAATACACATTTTAACCAAATGAGAAGGCATTTTGTACCTACCATATTAGTAAAAATTATACTATCTGATAATATCAAACATTGACAGGGTGTAAAACAACTAGAATTCTTACATTTTGCTGTTGGGAGCGTAATTTTGTGCAACCACTTTGGGAAACAGTTTGGAATTACCTAAGTATTTGAAGAAGACTCTGTCTTAGGTACACATTACAAAGAAACTCTTAAATAATTATAATAGGAATTGTATATTACAATGTTCTTTGCCCTACCATTTATAAAGGGAAAAAAAACTGGAATAAGCCCAAATGTTCACTATGGACAATAAGTTGTAGTATATTCATATACTGGAATACTTTACAGCCATGCAAATGAATACAATACAACATATGATGACATGGAAAAAAAACACAGGGGTTTAATATTGGGTGAAAAAAATCACAAGAGAATGCATCTACTATGAATCCATTTAAATATAGATTAAAAAGTATTTACTAAACCATGTACTGTTTAGAGAAACAACCAAATATGTATAATAAAATTATAAAGAAAACCAAGAGTATAATAAACACAAGATTTAGGATAGTGGTCATGTGACCTTCAGGAGGTAAGACAGGATAAGACAGGAAAGGCACATAGGGACTTTCAAAGATAATGGTAATGCTCTTCATCTTAAACTGAATGATAGGCATATGCGTATTGATAATATGTTGATTCATTATAGCTTATATGTAACTTACAAATTTTTGTATATATTCAACATTGAATAAACAGTTTTAAAAGAATATCTACTGACATGAAAATGCGTATTTGTTCAAATGGTCATAACAAATTACACTATGTAGCAACATAGAAACATGCTTTTTGATGTATTACTTAAAATTGGAATAATAAATTATGGACCAAAAACTATGGCTACAACTACACACAAATTACGGCTATAAATGGATACAAACTGAATATAAGCAAGGGAAAAGAAAAGGTACTTGATTTTTAGGTTAACTTCCCTTCCTTATTTTTATTTTCATTATAATGTGATCATAAGTCATGTCAAAAATAAAATGATATAAATTAAGACAGAAAATTGATGCTTTGAACAGGTCTTCCATGAAAGCTATTTGGACTCTAGGCCAGATAACCAAGGTACCACCATTCACCTGGTGGCAGCCTATCTCAACGGCAAACAAAGTATTCAAGGAAAAAAATCAATCTCTTGATTGCTGCACTTAGGAACCTTGCTTTATATAGCAACCGAAACATGCCTCATCAGCCTTCTTCATCCATCTAACCTTTGACCATAATCCTGACAATCACAGAAACATGGTACCCAGACAGCGAAGAAAGGACACTGCCACAAAAATCTTTCCTAAAGACAACTGGACAACTCTGCAACCCAATGACCTCATTTTATAAAAGACATTAGAAAAGAGAGATAATGATCAATTGACTCCTTGTTACTGGGGGACTAAGAAGAGGGAATATGATTTAAGGAAACCATACCAAGTTCTATTTGATTTGCAACCAAAACTACTCCTACAATTCTGCATTTAAGTATCATGAATAAGCCAAGGTCATCAGACATACTTCACCTCAATCATTATTAAGAAAAAAAATCAAAATGTTCCTCAAGGAGATATAAAAAGGAAACTTGAGGAACATTAATACTTACTCCTGTACG
Source organism: Callorhinus ursinus (assembly GCF_003265705.2). NCBI lineage: Eukaryota > Metazoa > Chordata > Mammalia > Carnivora > Otariidae > Callorhinus > Callorhinus ursinus. The sequence continues at coordinate 28,338,381 of NW_027397086.1, read as the reverse complement.
CATCCAAATATCTGAAGTTTGTGAAAGAATAGAAAATGAAGTACAAATTAGTGATGGTGTTGAAATGACTTTAAATCACAATTAAGCGTTCATACCATCAAACTTAGAAAAAAAAAAAGCCAATACTGCTATATTGAAGTTAAGAATAAATTAGAGGCATGTAAAAGTCTGGAATAACAATATGCTATAAAAATTACTGATATAAAAATATGCCATTTAACAAATTTGATACTACAGAGGCATAAAATTCTACAGAGTCTGGAAGCAACCATGTGAGCATAAGGAGGTAGCTGGGGTAATGCCAACATGGTTAATTCAGAAAGAAACTCAAATTTATAACTGGTTAGTTTAATTTCTGTTTTGAAGATAAATTACATGCCAGAAATCTATATGTTTCAGAAATTTTTCTACTGATACTTAAAGGTAAAAGCTGGACTGTGTAAAAAATATTTTTCAGCAAATATCTTCCCTCTTTTTTCCTCAAATCTCATAAGCTCCTCAGTTCACACACATGTATGCACACACTCTCACACATACTCTCATGCACATCTCTTAAACTAGATTTTCAGTGATTAACAATTCTAAGTTACCAACTATCATGTAATATATAGGTATGAAACATTGTTATTGTTTAAAAACTAGTTGTACAATTGTGGTGTTCCAAGATTTTTAAAGAAATTGATTGAGGAAAAGTTGGAAAGGAAGCCCAAGTTGATTGACAGTCTGGAGTTTGTGTTTCCACCATCTGAGCATAGCCAAATGCAAATGTGATTAAGTTCTGAGAGACAGGAATCTGCGAAGTGTCTGCAGCTTATTAGAATCTTCTCTCTAGGTACTATCCCGCAAGGGCATCAAGGGTGACCTCCAGCTTGTTGTCTTAGGAGCCCCTTAGATTAGGGAAGAGAAAGCAATTTTTACTCCATGCACCAAATCTAATCCATTGGTAGAGTTGTTATTGGAAGGTAGGATTCTGAGTTCATGCCCAGGACCAATAGGAAAAAGAACTGAAACAATTTGTCTGCCATAAGCACACAAGGAGAAAATGGTGGCAGAGGTACTACATGGTTGCTATCTTTGTCCTAAGCAAATTTTGTGATTACTTACATCATTAGGTTAAACATACACACATATACACATCCTATGACAGGTGCATTTCCTTATGCCATTGTTTTTGTAAAGAGAAATTGTATAAATGTACACCTATTTTGTATAATCACTCAACAAAGACATTTTACAGTTCATTTAGAAAACCCATTTTTATGTATCCATTTAACAAACTGAGTCATAATTATATGTATCACCCACCATTCTAGGTACCTGGAGATATAGAATAAGAAGAACAGGTTCATGCTCTCAACAAATTCACAATCTAGACTAAAAGATATAAAAAATCGTCGTCATACACTATGCCAGTGGAGAAAGGTACAAATATGAAGGAGACACAGAGAAGGAGCAACTAACTCTTTCTAAGGGAACTCATAAGAGTTTTCTCAGAGGAGGTGACATTGCTTTTCGTCTTGAAAGACAGGCATTTGTCAAGTAAGATTGGTCAAGGCATTCCATTCATCACTTAATCAACAAACAGGGTCCTTTAGTATGCCAGAATCTGTGCAAGTTGCTGGGGATAGAAATAAATGCCAAGTCATACCCTCCAGGAGCTGTGGTCTACAAGTCTGGAGGCAGATGAGTAGAATCCGACAAAGAAACAGATTGGAGTGGTAATAGGGATTGGAATGGTAATAGGGATTGTGATTCCAAGGAATATTACAAAAAGATATTTTACCAAGTGAAAAAATATCTTTATAAATCACCCTCTTGGGAATTCTGTTTCCATTTAGAGTACAAAAAGCTGGAAAGAGCTCAGTCCAAACCTAACAATAAAAAGCTGGGTGTACTACAAATCATAACTTCTCTTGAGCCATGAGAGAGCTGCAAATATAGGACAACCTAGTAACCTGAATTCTTAGAAAAGATGGGCCTTTCAAAGGAAAGGCCAGGGCAGGAACACTAGCTCATCAGAGCCAGGGCAATGAAGGAAGAGATACTGGGTGCTATGTAAGTGGTTAAGAATAATTCAGATAAAATGTTTAACCAGTTGCAAAAGGTCAAGCATGGGGTATCTTTTAGCTCTCTCAGCTTGTGACAGCTATACTGTGACCATTTGAAATAACAGGCTTGAGTAAAAAGACAACAATTTATTTAGGTTCTGGAATAGTTGGTTTTTCCAACCCTGACAGGCCCTACATTTCTAGACTCTATTTCCTCTGCTTCTGCTATCAAATCAGCTAATTCTTACCTGAGCTCATCTCAGTCTTGAAAGATGTTGTTACAAGCAGCAAGTAAAAGCCAAACACATCAATGCTCTGACTCTTTGTAACCACTTTCCTTAGAGAACTCAAATGAGAATCCTATAAATGATCATGGGTTCAGTGAACACACACATACAAATCTTCAGGTGGTAAAAGATGCTTACTATGGGACTCCTACGCTAATTCATAAGCCTCTAGAAACCTAAGACTCTCAATCCGTTCCTATTTCAAAATCATTACCAAACTTAGAAACCAGGTTTAGAAACAGAATAAAGAGTCCAGAAATACACCCATTCACATTTAGTCAAATGACTTTTGACAAGGCACCAAAGAAATTCAATGGAGAAAGGAAATCTCTTCAACAACTGTGTTAGAATAACTAGATACCCATACCAAAAGTGAGAGATAGGGAAAAAAATTTACCTCACACCATACACAAAAGTCAATTAGAAATGGGTCATATACTTAAATGTATATAAAGGTAAAACAATAAAGTTGGTAGGAGAAAAATTCATGGGAGACAAATCTTTACAGCTTTGTAGTAGGCAAAACTTTTTCAAGAAGGATATAGAAAGTATGAACCATAAAGGAAAAACCTTGATAAATTGTACTGTATCAAACTATAAAATGCTCATCAAAAGACACCATCAAGAAAATAAATAAGCAAGCCATAGCCTGGGAAAAAAAATTCACAGTACATATATACACATATATCTGACAAATACATTGTGTCCAGAACATACAAAGAAATCCTATAAGTCAATAATACAAAGGACCAAATTTTTTAAATAGGCATAAGACTTAAACATACAGCTCACAAAAGAAGCTACACAAATGACCAATAAGCACATATAAAAAGTATTCAATGTCATTAGTCAGCAGGTTAACACAAAGTAAAATACAATGATATACCACTACACACAATGCACACACACACACACACCTGTAATTGAAAAAATACTAACAACAGAAACGTTGGAGAGAACGTTAAGAAATCCAGATTTTCACTGGTTCTGGTGGGAGTATAAAATGGTACAACTACTTTGGGAAACTGTTTAGCAGTTTCTTAAATAGTTAAACATACATGTGCCCTGTGACCCAGAAATTCTATTTATAGATATTTTCCTAAGAGAAATGAAAATGTATGTTTACATAAAGCTTTATATAAGAATGTTCAAAGCAGTTTTATTCATAGTAGCCAAAAACTGGAAACAATCCAAACGTACATCAACAGGAGAATGAAGTTTTTAAAAACTGTAGTACATTCAAAGATTGAATACCACTCATTAATAAAAAGGAATGAACTACTGATATGCTCATGAATGAATCTCAAAAATATTATCCTCAGTGAAAGATTCAAAACACAAAAGAGCACAGACTGAATGATTATGCCTATAAGAAATTCAAGAATAAACAAAACTAACGGATAGTGATACAAAGCAGAGCAGTTGATGGATGAGTATGGGGACTGACCAGAAAGATGCATGAGGGAACATTCTGGACTGATGAAAATATATGTCTTTGTATGCAGTTGTCAAAACTGATCGAAGGTCTGAGCATTTCACCATACACAAATTATACCTTAGTTTTTTTAAAAAGGTTAATCAGTGTAGATAAAGGTTTAGATTTCAGATGGTACCTCCTTAGATCTGACTAACAAAAATGTAAACTTTTCCTGAAGCCCTGGCTTTGCACCTTCTTTTGATACACATAAAGTTTGATTCTCCCTACACTTCCATGAATCTCCTACACTTAGGTTGGAGGAGTGGTCACCCCCACCCATCGAAAATGTTGGCCTCAGATCCTGGAAGAGTGAAAAAAGTAGCATTTCAGAAGAAACTCTGAAAACAGGGTGGGATGAACCTAAGGGACACTACAAGAAGAAAAGGAGACTTGCCACCCTACTATGGGACAGTGACCTGGAGCTGACTCGCCAGATACAAAACCACATAAAGGTGGTCATCAGGGACTGACTCCTCACATCCACCCCCTCTGTGCCTAGATGCAGAGCTGCAATAAGGATATCTTGCCTTATGTTTTCAACTAACCATAAAATGAAAATTTACCGAAACCAATCACCGAATCCGTTGGCTTGAATTTTTTCCATTTTGTCGTTAGAGTACTCAACTTTGAACATAATCTTGGCTGGATGAAGCCACCTGTACTTCGATCTCACAGAAGACTTTCCATAGAAGAGAACACAATTGACTCCCACTTAAGTGTTTTGTCTCATAAGTGCTTTAAGACATTGGTGCCAGCCTCAAGTTATTTTCCTGGCCAAAAATAACCAATTTGGTCCGTGATTCCTGATAAAAGTTGGCACAAATCAAGCTACCATCTTTCAGAACTGACGTCTTTGGGCGTACTGGTAGGTAGATGAAAAAGTTTCAGCAGAGAAAGTTGATAACTTTATTTTTAATGTGCTTATTCAATGCTGAGACAAGTGTTAGTGGATTTGAGAGACATTTGGAATAAGAATGAAAGTTTGGTGTTCTTTGGTCACAGGAACACACTGTGACTTCTCAAATAGAGAAGCAGATTACTTTTTTTTTTTTTAAGAAAACAAAAGCATCTTAATGATTTTAGGGGGCTATTTATTTATGTACAAATGAATGTGTCTTGCAGAATCTGATTCTGGACCACAATATTCACTAGCAAAAACTACAACCTAAATGTAGTTTGTGGCAAGTAAATGCAGGGGCGGGGAGGGCCCAAACAGACTCTGAAAGCAACCATATTATGGTAACAACAGTGTTGCAGTCCACAGAGTAATTTCTTCCTGGTGGATGTCTGTTGTTATTTAATTCAGGGAAGTATATATGAGGTTGTAATAAAAAAAAAAAAAAGAACTATGTTTAGTGGTTACATTTTTTATTTTCTTGTAATAATACCCTTCTATTTCTGTGACCACTTCTTTGCAGCTGTGCCCTACTTTATCCACTCACCTGACCTAGTGGTTCTGTTCTATACAGTGGTTGTTCTACACAACTCTGAACCCTCATTATTTTTTTTCACTATCCCCCAACTTGTAGATTCCTCTACTCACACCTTAATTACTATGACTTTATTGATAGGTCCCAATCTTACAACTGTAATTCTTTTGTCTTTTTTAAAAATTCTAATTGTACTGTTTACTTTTCACTTGGATAATCCATCATACCCGCAACTCTGCATATCAAGCCAGCATCACCCCCACTTTCTATAATATCTCTTAAAAGCACTTCCAGGCTGCAAGACTGCCACGTCCACAACCTTGATGGCTGATTGCTTTTTCTCCTTTCTTCATCCACATCCTACCAGTCCTCAGTCAAGTCCTGGTAAATCTCTCATCATTTTCTCTCTCCACTACCCTTTCCATTGTCCAATCCACCAAGATCTCCCTCTTGGACTGCTGCAGTAGGCTCGTCCCAATTTCCCTGAGGGTCCACTTCCCATCTACTCACATACAGCAAGAGTAGCCATTTCAAGATGCAAAATTGAACTCGTCACCTCCAGGTTAAGAATATTCCATTGCCTTCTTATTGTTCTCAAAATAAAAACAAAAGAACTCAGTATTATCTGGCCCCTGCCTTTCTGTTCAGTCTCAAGTCAGCACCCTCTACTAGTCAACTTTCACTTTTTTTGAATGCATGCTCCCTGCTACCACAGGGCCTCTGCATATACTGTTGCCATTGTCTGGAATGCTTTTCTCCCTTTCCTCACTTCCCTTGGCATAGCTCAGTCCTATTCACCCTCAAGCCAAAAATCTTTTTTTTTTCCCCAGAGAAAATATCCCTGATTTCTATCTACTCAAACTAGATCAGATTCCATCCTGTTACACATCCTCATATCATCTTACACTTTTTCTTCATAGCATTATCCTAGTTTGTAATTAATCTCTGTCATTATTTAATGAACGTCTGACTCTCTTACTGGTCTATAAACTCTCAGATGGCAAGAATCATGTCTGTTTGGATCACTATTAAATTACTGGCATGCTCTAACTCATGTCCAGAGCCTCGCTCAAACCCCTTCGGTAACTAGACATAGTGATGTGCATTTCCAAATCCTATCATAGGTATTATCTGTGCAATTCCCTTGATAATATACTATAGACTACATGATGGGTTTTTTTTAAAGATTTATTTATTTATTTGAGAGTGCGAGAATGAGAGAGAGAGAGTACATGAGAGGGGGGAGGATTAGAGGGAGAAGCAGGCTCCTCGCTGAGCGGGGAGCCCGACACGGGACTCGATCCCAGGACTCCGGGATCATGACATGAGCCGAAGGCAGTCGCTTAACCAACTGAGCCACTCGGGCGCCCCGGCTACATGATGGTTTTTAGCTTTCCTTGTTACTGTGGTGGAGTGGAAACTGTACTGGAACTGGAGTCCGAAGACATGCCTAGATCTACTTCAGCAACAGCAAGGGCACATCAGACAACACAGCTGGGTGATCTTAGGCAAATGGCTTAATTTCCAGAGCTACAGTTTCCTGTCTGAAAAGTGGGAATAACGGTACCTCACAGGCGGCTGTGAGGGTACTTGGAGGATCTAGGCTCACAGGCTGCTGGAAGAATGGTCTGTCCGAAGACACTTTGCAGACAAGGAAGCATTATGCAAAGTGTTTGCTGCCAGTTGGTAATTACCCCCAAATAGACTAGAAACCCCCTGCCAGAAGGGGCAAGTGTATCGCATTCCTCGGTGTCCCTCAGAGTGCCTAGTAGAGTGTCCTCCCCATGAGAAGTGGTCGCTAAATATTTGTTGTATAAAGAGTGAAGTCAGCCCGGCAGCTGCAGGCAACAGGGTGTCCCACAGCTCCGCTGCTCCTGGCTGCCATCCGGTCGCCGCTCGCCCTCCTGCTGCACTCACCCCCGAGCCTGCGTATTCCCCGCCTCCACCAGCACCAAACTCTCCATGCACAGCCTTGAGCCCAGCTAGTGGCTGTGTAATACGGAATCAGTAATTTATGGGTGCTTTTCACTTTCTTCACTTCCGGAACAAAGAATGGGAGCAATGATAGCATGCTAACGCTAGAAACTCTGCTGTGACACTTTCGGTACCAAGGAAATTAGTACAGAGAGCTCTTTCCTGAGGTCATTCAGTTCCTTCATCCGGGAGCTTTATGCGTGAATGAGAAATCACAGCTCAGTCTAATCAATAGAGACTGTAACGAGCTCTTACATAATCATTAAAGGGTCCATAGCTCCATCAAGAAAGTAGGGCTAAGGGGTGAGCATGGGGATGGACAGGCCATCTGAACACACACAAAAATATTTTCTTAGAATCTTAGAATTGAAAGAGATCCTTGATGTCATTTAGATCAAATTCCAAATCAAATACAGTAATGTCTACTCTGATATGTCTCATGGCCCTCTACTTAAACATTTCCAATGACAGGAAACCCACTGTCTAGGAAGACAACCCACTGACAGACCAACTATAAATTCCACTTTAGAGCACATCTAATCTAAATCCTGATTTCCCAGATGACACAGTTGAGGCCTACAGAGTGGAGAGACTTAACATCACACCGTCATTTGGAGGCAGACCTAGAACAGAGATTCTTCTGCCCATAACAGAAAGTTAAAACACTTCAGCACCCCACATCATCCCCTGTTATTCCTACTCTCTGCTCCAGGTTCTGTCTCCAGAGCAACACTCCAATTGCTTTTCCACATGACAGTCCTTCAGATTTTTCAGGAAAGCTTTATTTCAGCTCTTGAGTCTTTCTGCAAAAGAAGAAGTCATAGTCTCTATTCCAGCCCTTTCCACTTTTCTGCACTTGGCATGACTCTACACCCTCATCACCTTCAGCACTCGATTGCCCACAGGTTGAAGACACTCTTTTTTTTTTTTAATTTTTAAATTAGGAACACCTGAATTGAACAAAATCCCTGCAGTAAATAGTACAGTGGGTAATGAGATTCCTTGCATCTTGACACCTCATTTCTATCATTGTACCCAAAGATTGTTTTACCTTTTTAGCAACCAGATCACACCGTTTGAACCTGTTATAATAGTTATCTATTGAATACTTATTATATCCCAGGCATTGTTCTAAGTACGTCACATGTGTTTAATGCTTGCAATTATTTCAACAATATTAGCTAGAACTAACATTATCATTCTCATTTCCCAGGTAAGGAAGATAAAACACAGACTTTAAAAAACATACCCTAGATCATACAGCCAGTAAGTAGCAGAGCCAGGATTCTAACCCAGGCAGATGGCTCCGAAGCCTGCACTCTTAACTTAATGCCACACATACTTAATGAAAAATAAACCTCTTTATAAAAATTTGTTAATTCTATTCATTTCTGTCAAGGTAGACCTCTCATAACCCGTGAAATGGGATATTTTGCTTTATTTTGCATCCATCCCTATTAAATTTCAGATTGTGAGTTTGGGCTTCTCCTTTTCAACTTCCGTTCTATAATTCATTGTATTAGCTTTTTTCCTTCAGTTTGTGTCATCTTCAAACATGATAACATGCTTCCTAGCTCATTTTAAGTTGTTGATAAAAATTATAACTAGCAAAGGGCCTGGTGATATAAAAACTTGATTGGCAGTAAAAAAATAATCTAAGGGTTGGCCTTTTCTTTGCTCTTCTTGCTTAGCCAGTTACAAAGCTACATAAATACTCTAGATTCTGTCCCACATTTCTTCATTTTGTCGGAAGGATATAATAAAGAAATTTAACAAATACTGTATAAAAATCAGGATATACTAAGACTACAGAATTCCTCAGACCTCTGTGCCTAGAATATCCTTATGGAAATGAGGCTAACGTGGTCTGATGTGTACTTTCTGAATCCATGTTACCTCTAAAGCACTACAACTTTTGGTAAATTACTTACAAACCATGTTTAATGGTCTATTTTAGAAATGGAGCCTACAGTCGTCATTAAGCTTACTGGTCTATAGTGTCTAATCTTCACCTTTCACCCTTCTTGAGGTTTATTGGAACTACCTATGGCTTTCTCACTCACCCATCCATTCTCAGGACCCCAATAAAAGTTTCCAGCAGTGCTACCTCAAACACATATGCACATTCTTTTAAAATCATGGGCAGCTGGTAATCTGAACCTAGGAATTGAAACATATTTTCACAGCTTCAGATTCTTGGATCATCTGCCTCTGTGACATCTTCATTTGGGCATCTATGAAGTGCTTCTGATTTAATATGTATCAAATAGAGCTTCTAATTGTCACCCCAGTCCCAAACTTGCTTCTCCCCCAGTCTTTCCCTTCTCCATACATGGGTAGGCCACAAACCCTGGAATCCTTCTTGATTCTTTTCCTTCTTTCACATTCTATAAGCAACCCATTACCAAATCCTGTGGGTCCCTGCCTTCCAAAATTTTCTGGAATCCAACCACTTCTCAACACCTCTACTGTTACATTCTAGTCCAAGCCACCTCCATCTTTCTTCTGGACTGTTGCATTAGCCTCCTAATGGGTGTCTCTCCTTCCATCCTTATTCCATGTAGAAGATGCTGTTGGTATGCTCAGTCAGGTCCCCTGAAATACCTTCTCTCTGTGTGGTTGGTGAGCCCTTGCCCCAGCTGTTGTGAGCACATCCATGAGAATGGCCCCTTCAGCAACAGAAGCCACGGTACCCAGAAGTGCCTGGGATTTACACTCTCCATCTCTCTCCCCAGAGTCTTTAGCCAAGAACCAGGGTGAGGGTAAAAAGCACCTCTCCCTTGCCTCAAGTGGGGAAAACTCAACGGTGAAATTTATGCTCCAGAGCTCCCCATGGGATAAGGCTGAAGCTTCACATCACCCAAAACCATTTTCTTGCCATTCTCCTTCTTCATTTCGACCCTGCTTCCTTCCCAGTTTCTTCATAAATCATATGCACTTACCATCTCAGGCTCTTCTTCTAGGTCACTCAGCCTAACTTACTCCCCTCGCAGCAGCCACAGTGATCTTATTAAAATGTTCACATCATTCCTTTGCTCAAAACCCTCCATTGGCTTCCCATCTCATCAAGAAAAAAAAAAAAATCCAAAGTCTTTGCCTTACTCTGAAAGACTCTCTATGGTCTTCCCCAGCTAACTTTCTGGCATGCTCCCTTTCCCTCTCCCCCTCATCCATTCCCTACCTACAAATGCTGGGCAATCTCCTCTCTCAGGCCTGTGTACTCAACTTTCCTCCACCAGGAAATCTCTCCCCCCAGGTAGCCACGAGGCATCTTCACTTCTTTCGAGTCTCGAGTCAAATGTCACTTATCCTCCTCTAATTACCCTATTATAAAACAGAATGTCCAATGGAAAAAAGATAGTCTCTTCAACAAATGGTGTTGGGAAAATTGGACAGCAGAAGAATGAAACTGGACCATATTTCCTTACACCACACATAAAAATAGACTCAAAATTGTTAAAAGACCTAAATGTGAGACAGGAGTCCATCAAAATCCTAAAGGAGAACACAGGCAGCAACCTCTTCGACCTCAGCTGCAGCAACTTCTTCCTAGAAACATCACCAAAGGCAAGGGAAGCAAGAGCAAAAATGAACTACTGGGACTGCATCAAGATAAAAAGCTTTTGCACAGCAAAGGAAACAGTCAACAAAACCAAAAGACAACCGACAGAATGGGAGAAGATATTTGCAAATGACATATCAGATAAAGGGCTAGTATCCAAAATCTATAAAGAACTTATCAAACTCAACGCCCAAAGAACAAATGATCCAATCAAGAAATGGGCAGAAGACATGAACAGACATTTTTCCAAAGAAGACATTCAAATGGCCAACAGACACATGAAAAAGTGCTCAACATCCCTCGGCATCAAGGAAATCCAAATCCAAACCTCAACGAGATACCACCTCACACCAGTCAGAATGGCTAAAATTAACAAGTCAGGAAACGACAGATGCTGGCAGGGATGTGGAGAAGGGGAACCCTCCTACACTGTTGGTGGGAATGCAAGCTGGTGCAGCCACTCTAGAAAACAGTATGGAGGTTCCTCAAACAGTTGAAAACAGAGCTACCATATGACCCAGCAATTGCACTACTGGGTATTTACCCCAAAGATACAAATGTAGTGATCTGAAGGGGTACGTGCACCCCGATATTTATAGCAGCAATGTCCACAGTAGCCAAACAATGGAAAGAGCCAAGATGTCCATCGACAGATGAATGGATAAAGAAGATGAGGTATACATATATATACACACACACACATATACATACAATGGAATATTATGCAGCCATCAAAAGGAATGAAATCTTGCCATTTGCAACAACATGGATGGAACTGGAGGGTATTATACTGAGCGAAATAAGTCAATCAGAGAAAGACATGTATCATATGATCTCACTGATACGAGGAATTCTTAATCTCAGGAAACAAGTGAGAGTTGCTGGAGTGGTGGGGGGATGGGAGGGAGGGGGTGGCTGGGTGATGGACATTGGGGAGGGTATGTGCTATGGTGAGCACTGTGAATTGTGTAAGACTGCTGAATCACAGACCTGTACCTCTGAAACAAATAATACATTATACGTTAAAAAAAAGAAGAGAGTAGGAAGGGAAAAATGAAGGGGGGAATCGGAGAGGGAGACAAACCATGACAGACTATGGACTCTGAAAAACAAACTGAGGGTTCTAGAGGGGAGGGGGTGGGGGAATGGGTTAGCCTGGTGATGGGTATTAAAGAGGGCACGTATTGAATGGAGCACTGGGTGTTATATGCAAACAATGAATCATGGAACACTACATCAAAAACTAATGATATAATGTATGGTGATTAACATGATAAAAAAAGTCAAAAGAAAAACAGCACACCTGTCCCACTTCCTGTCACTCCCTTCATTGCCCTACTACCACCATGAGAATGTAAATTCCTTTGGAATGGGAGCATTGCTTTGTACACTTGTATCAACAGTGTCTGGCATATATTAGACACTAAATAAACTTGTTGAATTATAAGTAGACTATCTTTTGACTTCCTATACACAATCCACACAAACACATATACACATCCAACAACTACCTTTGATTTCAAAGCCCTATTAACACTATTTATTCTATTTTTTATAGCTTAGGAACCATTACCTGTGATGGCCACAACAGAAGCAAAATAGAAGTTGAGTTGTTATGATTTTTTGCTGTAATCTATTAATGCTGTTCCACTAGAAAAAAAAATGGATAATATGTGGAAGTCTAGAAACAATAGAGCTTTGCAATCCAGAAAGCTTAAGAATTGTCCTCTTAGTTCAAATGGCTCATAGTCAAGTTGCTAGGCAGATAACTCCAAAATAAGGAGCACGGTTGCTATCACCAGTGAAAACTAAAGAAGTGAAATTCAAAGTTAAGAAAAACTTATGTAACAGAGATCATTGATATTTAAAAACCAAAGAAAGTCCTATAACTATTTAATCATATAAAGAGTGGATAAATTTCTCTTATTACTCATAGAAAGGCTTTTGTGGTAGGTTCCTGGAATGGACAAAAACTAATACAAAAGAATTTTCGGTTTGTAACACATGGACCATGGAAATGAAACTGAAATGTTTAATCTATAATTTTTAAATGTATAAAATTGACCCTGAGGCAAGAAGTATTGACGGTATGAGAGGCACAGGTTGATCTATGAAGGAATGTCACACTTTGCTTAGATAAAATCATAAATCTAGGAAAAGCTGTCCCTACCCACAGCTTAGGACACCTTCCTTCCATATCCCAAATTCTTTTAATACTCTCGTTATTTTTCCAAACAGATGAGTTGATCAAAAATGTCATAAAAAGTCAGTGTACATATTAGATAAGTGACCTATAGGGAGCATTCTAGCTTGTTGGCAGTTGGTGGAGGGAGTGGTTAGCTCTGGGCTTCTTCCTATACCAAGGCCTACAGAGCCTCCCTCGTACTTCCTTGGCTTCATAGACTTCAGACCCCTCTACGATATGCCTGCTCTATCCTGAGGTCTTCTCATCACGCCCCTCCAGCAAGATGCCCCAGAAGCTACCCATGTCTCATGTCCCTCTGGCATAACTGCCCACCCCACAGTCTGCCCATGTGAACACTTCTCCAGTGTGCTCTGTGCTTTCTAAAGCCAGGCTTGATAGCTCTCCCTCCTACCCTCTGCTCCCTCAACCACCAGGTCCCTGGCTCTGGGTTTTTTTGTTTGTTTTTTAATTGAAGTATAATTAATGTACGGTGTTATATTAGTTTCAGGTGTACAATGTCATAATTCAATCATTCTACATCACTTGGTGTTCATCATGATAAGTGTACTCCTTAATCCCCATCACCTACTTAACCTGTCCCCCCACCCCCCTCCAGTAACAATCAATTTGTCTCTGTAGTTAAGAGTCTGTTTGTCTCTTTTTTCTTTGTTCATCTGTTTTGTTTCTTAAATTCCACATGTGAGTGAAATCATATGGTATTTGTCTTTCTCTGACTGACTTATTTCACTTAGCATCGTACCCTCTAGGTCCATCCATGTTGTTGCAAATGGCAAGATTTTATTCTTTTTTATAGCTGAGTAATATTCCATTGTGTATTCATATCACAGCTTCTTTATCCATTCATCTGTCAATGGACACTTGTGCTAATTCCATACCGTGGCTATTGTAAATAACAAGGGGTGCATATATCTTTTCAAATTGTTTTCTTCGGGTAAACACCCAGTGCTGGAATTACTGAATCATACAATAATTCTATTTTTAACTTTTTGAGGAGCCTCCGTACTGTTTTCCACAGTGTCTGCACCAGTTTGCATTCCCACCAACAGTGCATGAGGGTTCCTTTTTCTCCACACCCTTAGTGGCTGTCTCTACCTATCCTCTGCTCTCTCAGCTACTGGGATAAACCTCTCTCTCTGACAGAGTCTTCACTGTTCCCAGAAGGAGTCATTATTTATTTCCCAAAGGTACCTCTTTTACCCTTTGACTTTCCCCCAACAGCTCCCTCTGCAACCTGTTACAGGGCCTTTCAAAGAGTAGTCCCAGGTCCCCTGAGAAAAGATCTTGGGTCTGAGCCAGAAATTCTCAGTGTGTCATGTGTCATTTCTAACAAGCTTCCTAGGAGATTTTGTTGTGCATGTAAGTTTAAGAACCACTGCATTCATGTACCTTGAGGAAGTATCTCTGTAAAACTCCCTCCTTCTCTCACAAAAGTCTCCACCCCTCCCCATGAGTAGCATCAGAGACAGAGGTGGTCTACGGTCAGGGCCTCTTAGAGGCCAGACCACTTCCAATTTCTGAGAATGACAGTATTTTAGAAAATGAAAAAAATGTCAAAACAGTATTACAAAAATTGACATATTTTAAATGTTTGCACTCAATAAATATATATAGTGCAATGTTATTGTGCTATTCACAGGTTTACAAAATATAAAATTTATAGTACCCAACAGCTAATGTGAGCTGGTCATAGAACACAACCTTAAAGTCATATGGAATGACTTTTTTGTTTTTGTTTTTTGTTTTTTTAGATCAGTGTATGTTTGCGGCTTTGTTAACCCCATTTGGAAATAACATCAAAAGTCTAAATTTGAGGCCTTGGCAATATGGCCCTCCTGATGCTCACTGTGACTGGCCCTCTCCCTTATCTCTTCAAAAGTGGCAAGATCCCCTTTCCTGGGACACAGTCCTAGATTTGTTGTGTGGTGAAAGAAACAAAGTTCCCTCCCCTGGAAGGGTGAGTAGAACAAGAATTAGCTGGTGGGTCGGGGGGATATTGACAAGGTGAGCACTCCCCAGGTGTGCTCTTTTGTTCCAGGCCAACCCAGCAGACATCACTGAGCAGCCTAGGGAGCAAAAACTGCCTCTGTGGAGCCAGATCAGTGTGCGCTTTCGACTCTGTGGTTGGCACCTGCTCCTTACCCCTGTTCCCTCCCCCATCCCAATTAAGATGGGCTACCTGTCTGAGCCAGGGCGACCCTCCTGGTGGCTGCTGTAACAACTAGTGATGGAGGGAGGTGGGTGGGGGATGGGCTAGATGGGGGATGGGCATTAAGGAGGGCACTTGTTATGATGAGCGCTGGGTGTCGTATGTAAGTGATGCATCACTGAATTCTACTCCTGAAACCAACATTACGCTATATGTTAACTAACTAGAAATTAAATAAAAAATTGGAAGAAAAACAAAAACTAGTGAGAGATTCTCAAAGAGGAGTGGATGGCAGGGTCATGGGCTCCTCATCACACTTCCCAGTAACACCCTGGAGGTCTGGGATTTGGTTTCAAGAGATGAGATGGTGGGGCTCATCCCAGTTACATAAGTTAAATTTTCCCGCCATGCTTACCTTGCATTAATCAAGAAAATCTGAATCTTTACAATCAGTGACACTCACTAGAGAAAGGAAGTTCTAAAGGAAAGAGGTTTAATTTCTTCTTTTGGGTCTCATTCCCACTTTACACTGAAAACCCAGGACTCAAATTTACACTACTTGGCAGACACTTGGAGCTGAGGTTGTTCCATTTTCATCCATTTTCTCCCCAGGGAAAAATAAAAATCCTTTCCACACCTGAAGGCTTTCTGTTTTCCTGCCATTATACCAAAGTAAAGCGTCATCTCCTTGGCAACTGGTGTCCAGGGTGAGAAAAGGTAAGCCCCTGGGCGCATGGGCCCAGTGCCTCTGTGGGAGGAGAGGGGTCTCCACAAACATACTCCTTCCTCTTCCCAAACAGACGTTCTGGCCTTACGTTCAATCCATAACTATGTGGATTTATTTAGCTGCAGTGTTATCTCCATTAAGCCACAAGAGACAATTCTCTGCTTTTATTTATAACCTGAAGGGATTATTTTTGAGTTAAGGCTTTAAGAATTCAGATCTATCAGGAAAGAACAGCTTGTGTAATGAACTTCCTGTTTTCATCATATTTGGACACCGAGCCTCCTTGTTGCCTGTTATTATTACCCAGTTAATATGAACTGCCTGGAGTTTATTTTTAGCTGCGTTGACTCTATTGTAAGGACTGCATAACTGCTTTCAAAATGAGAAAATGTAATTACGGGATCTAACACTAAGTTGGGGATATTCTTAGGTCCTTTCACAAGGCAGTGGCTTAAAAAATGAAAATAGACCATTTTAAATGGCTAAAGAAAACACAGCTATTTGATCCAAAATAGCCCATTGATCCTTTTACAAACTAAACACTTACTTCACAGAATAAAGTTTCATTTTTGTTTAACTGACCTAAACATATGAATTTATTTCCAAGTTCAGAGTGGGGGGAGGAGAGTGAGGAGGAGAATTGAGGCAGGAAGGGTTTAAGCATCATTTACCAAAAGAATACAAGTTTAACACTGTGCTGAAGGCACCTAAACTCCTACCTAGGGGGTTAACAGTTGAGGGCTGGAGAAGTGAATCTCAGCACATCCTGGGTCATCCTATTGCGTGCACAAAGTGCCTCGTTCAGCGGTGTCAGGGGCAGGGAGGAAGTCAGCACTCAGAGGGCTGCATAGGCTTGACCTTCACATTTAGTGGCCTTGAATTAGTCACTTGTACAGCCCACTGCCTCAACGCCCACCTCCTCCAAGACTCCAGTTACTTGCACGCCACTATCCACTCATTCAACAAAAATGTACATTTCCCTCTTATCGGGGGATTCATTCAGAGATCCCCCCGGATGCCCAAACCCCAGAGAGTACAGAACTGTATAGATATATGTATACACACACACATACCTATGATTAAAAGTTTAATTTGTAAATTAGGCACAGGAAGAGATTAACAACAATAATAGCAAAATAGAACACTTATAACCACATATTGTAATGAAAGTTATGTGAATGTGGTCTGCCTCTCGAAATAACTCACTGTACAGTACTTGCCCTTCTCTGAGTATGTGAGATGTTAAAATGCCCTCATGATGAGATGAGGAGGGTGACGTGGGCATTGTGTCATTGCTTGAGGCTACGTCATGCTGTGTCAGAAGGAGGAGCATCTGCTTCCCTACCTCTGTAGTCACCGTGGACCATTGACCACAGGAGGGTTAATCGAATCTGCAAACAGTAACCCTGGATAGGAGGGGGAACACTGTATTGCGCACTCAGAATGTACTGGGATCCAGGAATGAAATGGAAAACGAGACATCATCTTAGCTCTAAGTGTGACAAGTGCATTGGTAGAGAGAAGTCTGGGGGATTCTAGAAGCACTATTTGTACACCTAACCCAGCCTGGATGAGAGGGGGGAAAGCTTCTTGGAGGAGTTGATGTCTTAAGCTGAGTCCTGAGGTATAAGCTGTGCTTGTTCTGAAAAAAAAAAACGGCATTGTAAGCAGAGGAAGAAGCTGGACAGAAATTCCAGATGTGAAAGGAATCGTGGTAAGGTCAGGTAGCCTGACTGAAGGAAAGAGTGTAAAGGGAGATAAATAGAATGAAGGCTGCTGGGTTAGGGGGCAGGGTGTTGTAAACCATAGTAAAGCCTTTAAGGTTTATCCCGAGAGTAATGGGGACAAGTTATTATAAGGTTCCAAGGGGGATAATACATAGTAAATATCACCATGGTTCCATCGATGTATGAATGGATAAACAAGATGGATAAACAATGGAATGTTATTCAGCCTTAAAAAAGGACAGAAATGCTGACACATGCTACAACATGGATGAACTTTGAGGACATTATGTTAAGTGAGGTAAGCCAGTCACAAAAGGACAAATACTGTATGATTCTATTTATATGAGGTCTCTAGAGCAGTCAGATTCATAGTCACAGAAAGTACAATGGTGGCTGCCAGGGGCTAGGGGCAGGGGGTATGGGGAGCTAGTGTTTAATGGGTACAAAGTTTTGGTTTTGCAAGAAGAAAAGACTTCTGGAGATTGGTTGCACAGCACTGTGAATGTACATAATACCACTGAACCGTACACGTTAAAATGGTTAAAATAGCCAATTTTATGGTATGTATATTTTACCACAAATTTTTAAGTTTTTAATCAAAAAAAGAAATATCACAGGGCGCCTGGGTGGCTAAGTCAGGTAAGTGTTGTACTCTTGGTTTTGGCTCAGGTCATGATCTTACGGTTGTGGGATCAAGTCCCGAGTGGGGCTCCATGCCCAGTGCAGAGTTTGCTTGAGATTCTCTCGCTCTCCCTCTCCTTCTGCCCCTCCCCCTGCTCGCATGCACTATAAATACATACATGCATACATACATACATACATACATAAAATATTTTAAAAATACAGAAATATCACTGTTGTGGCTGGGTTTATATATGTGTGTGGGCGTATATACACATGTAAATGTAAATACGTACATTTATTGTATTACAGGCATGTTTCTGTGTATATATACACATATGTATCCATATACATACCTACATATGTATGTGCCTATATAGGTACATGTATGTACGTATATATGTGTACATAAATACATATATACCCACACACTGCAGTGGCCATATTAATATCTTGTTATCTAATATATATGTATTATATTTATTATCTACATATCCAGTTACCACAGTGATAACTGGCCATATATGTGTATACAGATATATAGCTATAAATAGGTAGACTGATGTGGGTGAGTACATCTATACATCTGTGTGCGTGTGTGTGTGTGTGTACAGAGTGAGAGAGAGAGAGAGAGAGAACATAAAGTAGAGGTGAGGACACCAGTTAGGAAGCTGTTGCAATAATGCAGGAAGAGATCAAGGGGCCTGAATTTTAGGCTGCGTGAATAAAAATAGAACAAAATCAAGGTTCATTTGGGCAATAGAATAGGAAGACCGAGTATTGACTGTAAGTGAGCACTGAGAGAAAATTCATTTGCTCTTTTCAAGGAACCCCTCCAGCATGAAAAGAGACACAGATATAGATATGTATGTAGATGTCTCTCTCTCTATGTAATATATATATA
The DNA here is from genome assembly GCF_003265705.2 of Callorhinus ursinus. Taxonomy (NCBI): domain Eukaryota; kingdom Metazoa; phylum Chordata; class Mammalia; order Carnivora; family Otariidae; genus Callorhinus; species Callorhinus ursinus. The sequence continues at coordinate 28,319,272 of NW_027397086.1, read as the reverse complement.
TATATAAAACTTGTTGCTAGTGTCTCTCTTAAAATGTAGTGCCACAAGTATATTAATATTTAATGATACCACAGTATATTGTTTATATATATTAAATGTAGTATTAATTTTGAGTTAAGATATACATTATCAAACCATCAGCACCTGGACATCTCAAATTTAGTCTGTCCAAAACTAAAGTCCTGATCTCCCTCCCACAGTCTTCCTCATCCAAGATATGGCAACTCCATCCTTTGCATTCATTGACGTACTTGCTCAGACCAAAAACTTATCTTTTTTTCACAACTTCTATCCTACTAGCCACCAATCCTGGTGGCTCTACCTTCAAAATAGATCCAGAATCTGACCACTTCTCCTCATTCTCCCTACTACAGCCCAAGTCCCACATCTCACTACTGTCTGTTTTGCACAAAGCAATCAAGTGATCCTTTTAAAACATGTCAGATCCCATTACTCCTCTGCTCAAAACCCTCCATGTGGTCCCTGTCTCATTTTTAAAACCCTTTAAAATGGCCTACCTGATCTGGCTCTCTCCTCCCTCAGTGGCCTCCCAACCACTGTCTTCCCATGCTCCATTCCTGCCACATCCATCTCCTTGCTTTCTTCGGACATGCCAAGCACATGCCTGCTTTGGGGTTTTTGCACAGACTGTTCCCTCTCAATGGAAACTTTTCCCAGAGAGACTCACATAGCTTTCTCCTTCCAATCTCTGCTCAGATGCCACCTGGTCACACTATTTAAAATAGAAATTCCACCCTCACATCCTGTGCCCCCTATCTCTCCCTTACCTACTTGACTTTTCCCCATAACGCTTATCACCAACCGTCACACCATGAATTTTTTTATTTGTTATTATTGACTGTCTTGCCCCTCTCCCCACTAGAATGTAAATTCTGTAAAGGCAGGGAGTTCTATCTGTTCCATTTACTGATATATCCTCAGCACCTAAAATGGTCCTTGGAATACATTAGACTCATATATTGATGACTGAAAGAATGAACAAGTGAATGAATGAGTCTGTTCCCAACTAGACACACTGGGGTCAGACCTACAAAAACAACTCTATTCAGTTGCCTGCACTTGTCCTAATAAACCACCATAATTCTACCCACCATCTTTTACTAATTTCTTCTTAGGATTTGGGCAAAAGGTATTGGCTTAATTCGATTATGAACCTTATGTCATAATTTCCTTAAATAGTAGAGCTGAAGATGCTATAATAAAATGGATCTCTTCAAGGCTTAAAAAAAATCTATGAAGAACATTCTCATCTAATTTTGAATTTTAATGAATAGTTATAACGATGAGTAATTAATTTTGATATTTATAGAAAATGAAATGCATTTCTTCCTTTATGAAAATCTAGCACTTCAGGAACAACAGATTCTTGAAGAAAAAATCCTAATGAGATCATTAAAGTTGGAAGGATTGTACCAACCTAAGCCATAACAGACACAGCAACTGAATGGACACCAAATTGTACCTCCCTGTTGTGCCCAACTCTGCTATTTCTGCTCATTAATTCCTCTAATCTGTATGGAACTGCCAGGGGAGGAGTACTAGGGGCAAAGCATGAGTTTCCTGGTACCTAAGGCACAAAGAGAAATGCCTGGTTGCTAACCCATGTTACGAGCAAAGAAAAGCTCATGTCCTGAATCCAACAGGAATTTATCACATATATTTTTTAATAACAAATTTTAGATGACATAAAGCACAACATCCTCAGCAATGATATTTGCCAAAAAATGCAAAAGCATTGTTCCGATGAACAATTCTGATATTGATTCTCACAAAGGCTCAAACCAGACTACTGAATTTTTAACCCAGTGCAAGAATTTCTATCAGGTACAGAGGTAACCCAGCCCAGATATGTTGCTTCCCAATATCACAACGAACCACAAGAATGGAGATTAGTTTCCTGGAAGGAAAATGGAGAGACCACCCGTTTTAAATTGTCTCTCTCCAATACCATGTGTCTTCGGTGAGCCTTTGGCAAGTGCCCAGTTACAAGTCACTTCGGGATTGAATTCACCGACAAGTGTCTGAAGTGCCAATAGTCTATGCTGTTGATTATCCATAAGCTTTAAACACCAGATGTGCAGGAAGTGAGGCTGACATTCTGTTGTCAAATTTTTAAGAACCTAACTCGTATTCTTGCCATTCCATTTCTGCACAAAGATAAGTTGCAGGAGTTCCTGCAGGTGACAACAGTATTTCCTTCAAAATGGAGCTTGAATCCACTCACACACTTTGACACTCTTTTGAGGACCCTGAGTTTTTCACGATATTGCAGAAGATGATTTGGTCCAAGGCTGTTCTTAGGGCAGGTATAACCACTCAATCATTTTAACTATTTTTAAAAATAAAATAAAAACAGCAAAATGAAACACGTTCCTTGTGAACCCAGTTGAACCAGTATCTGGTAACCTGGGTATGCCTGTCACAGGAGTTAGCAGAGGAAGGAAGAAAGGAGGGCGGGCGGGCTGGAGGAAGGTAGGAAGGGAAGGGGGGCGGACGGAAGGAAGAAATGCTCCTATGGACCAGAGGAGTTGACTTCTTGATTAAGGTTATCTGACACAGTATCTATCTGATGTCGAGGAGCATCTGCCAAAAGCAGCAATTTTAGCTCTGATAGAGTAGATGCTAAGCTGCTCTTTCTAACAATAATTAGTCAGCAGGTTCAGCTGCTTCTTTTATAGTATTGTTTATTACAAAACATTACAAAAACATTGACAAAACTCAAAATAAAAGAAAGAAAAATCCACCCAAAATCCTGCCATCCTACAAACCAAACTGTTTACATTTTTTTCATGCTCCCTTTTAGTCCCTGTCCATATGCAGACAGAATTTTTACAGTTGTAATCATAGCACAGATACAATTTTGTAGTCAGGTTTGTCTCAATTAGAGTTTCTAAAGCATTTTTCCATTTACTCCATCATCCTTGGTTCCATTACTAGGAACACTTCACCCCCACCATCCTTACTGACCTCCCGTGGGATCCTAAATGATGAGGAAGACTTTAGAAGAATAATAATCAACAGAATAAGGAGAAAGGGCTATTTTAGATTCTCTGTTGAAGGATGGGGGCATCTAGAATGAAACGTGTAGAAAGGATTTCTCTCACCCTTTGTTTGCTCCCATAGCTGGAAACCTTTATGAAAATAACTCCATTTCCCCACTCTCAGGCATGTTTGTTATCTTAAGAAAGAACCCTTGCAGGTATTTCCTCTTTACCTAGTTTGTTTTGAAGGCCTGCTTAGTATTTAGGACAATGGCATGAACAGACATTTTTTCCTCTATCTGCTATATGGATTTATGTAACTTGGAATTTAAGTGTGGACACTAGATACTGAATCCATATGAACATGAGGTGAAATACTCAACTATCAAAATGTTGAATACCTGGATGCATCTTTTTACCTTTTCCTTTGCAGCTATGTAGTCACTGGCTTCCACACCAGATGGCACCTGAGACTCATGTTGGCCGGAGCTGGTAAAAAAAAAAAAAAAATACTCATATAGATAGATCCTGAGACTCACCCTTGACTTTGTGAAGCAGAATCTCTGGGACTTGGCTACGGACTGATGTTTAGTAACATCATACCCCATAAAACGTCAAAGGTCTCTCTTTCTTGATAATAGCTCTGATTATCATGGGTTGTAGATTTTTATGGGGATGGAAGGGAAACTAGCTGTAAGGATTCGGAGAAGGGATGGTAATATGAAAGATGAATATGGCCTATAGAAGCTGTGTTGAAATTTCTTTTTTTGAGCAAACAAAGAAGTTAGAGGACAGAATGACAGGATATTTTCCTCTCTCCCTACATTAGACAAAGAAGGAGAAAAGCTTTCCAGGAACAAATAACAAAAAAAGCAAGGAATAGAGGTACTACATACCCTAATATGTACAGAGTTTGTATTCACCACCCAATTCCTATCTACAAACCAGGTGGCAGTTTTACCCCCTGGGGAACATTTAGCAATGGAGTTATTTTTGGTTGTCATACCCAGGAGAAGGGTATACCACTGGCATCTAGTGGGTGGAGGCTAGGGATGCTGCTAAATATCTTAAAATGGCACAGGATAGCCCCGCCACAACAAAGAATTATCTGGCCCAAAATGTCAGTAGCACCGAGGATGAGACACCGGCTGTGAAGTGAATGGTAAGCAGAAAATAAACCTGAGAGGCTCATACAAACCAAATCATGGGAGGCCGTGAATTTTGTGTCAGGGAGCTTGGATTTTTTTCATTGTATTTTTTTTTTTTTTCACTGTGAATGATGGAGAGTCACTGAAAGGAAATTACCTGATTGAATTTGGATTTTAAATATATCACTCCGAAGGCATTCTGAAGGGTAAATTGGAGGATGCCATAACTGGAGACAGAGAAAATCCTTAAGATGCTGTTATAAAGGCTCAGAGAGAAATGTAAGGGCCTGGGCTAGCACAGTGCCAGGAGGGACCAAGCGAGAAAGGGACAGCATACATGTAAGATGTAAGTCAGCAGGTGTCAGGAAGTGAATGGGGATATGAGGTGGGCAGGGAGGACTCCAGGAAAACTCCTGGATTTCTCTTTCAGATGACTGGATGCATGATGCCTACATAACAGGAAGGAAAATTTCTGGAAGAAAAAAATAATGTGTCTAGATAAAAGTTTCACAAAATTATTATTTGGAGGAGATAAAGCAGATAATAGTATCGACTCATTCAACAAATATTTTCATAGCCATTATCTGTAGAAAATAGTTGTTACCTAAAGCAGGTTAGCTCCTTATGCAAGCAAGCTATTAGATTGAGCCTTAAGTCTTTCAATTTAAGAAGAAATTTGATGTTATTTGGACGAAGTCTCTAAGAGCCTTAATGGTTCTCTAATTTCAGGAGATGGAGAGTTTCCCTTTTAGAACCTAGAGTCAACTACACTTAGGGTTCATCTTGAGGGAACCATACCTGTGGAGTTAATTAAGGTAAATAGATTGGCAAGGACTTCAGCCAACTACTCAAGCAAGATCAAAATAATTCTGTCAGCAAAGATTTTCTTCTGGAGCTCCTTTCAGCCTTGAAAGACTGGACTTTTTTAGAGTTGATGAAAATAATGGATTCTGGCTATGGAGAATACTGGAGACAACAAAATGCAGAGATACAGAGTTGAAATTGAGATGATTTGTTTAGTACTCAATCCATGCAAGTGATTTTGAATTTCCTCATACTGAAGTGACACCAAAGAAGATATAGTCCCAAATCCATATGGTTGATGTCCCTGAGGTTGAGCACAAAATATTCCAGAATAGTTTATGTAATTTAATTTTTGGAAAGGATAAGTTGTTTTTAGAAGAACTGTAACTAAACGAGTCTTTGGATGACTTGATCTCTTGTTATATTTGAGATAATATCTTGACAATATGGCCTGGAATTTTTTTTCTTTCTGATCTCTTTTGTGAAGCAAGAGATAAAAGAACTTCTTCTTGAATAGTCCAGCAACATAAGTACTACAACTGCAGTTTGTTAATATTATAGTTATTTTTTAAGACTTCCAGAATAGGGGGCGCTGGGGTGGCTCAGATGGTTAAGCATCTGCCTTTAGCTCAGGTCATGATCCCGGGGTCCTGGGATCGAGCCCCACATCGGGCTCCCTGCTCAGTGGGGAGCCTGCTTCTCCCTCTCCCTCTGCCTCTCTCCCTGATCATGCTCTCTCTCTCTCTCTGTATCTCTGTGTCTCAAATGAATAAATAAAACCTTTAAAAAAAAAAAAGACTTCCAGAATAAAATGTGTGCTATAAATTCTTTGTTATCATAAATTTAGTTGCTCACTTCAGTATAACCGTATCCCTAAAATCTCACTGATTGAGTTATGTGTAGGGACAGATACAAGGACAATTTTGAAAGTTCAGATTAAGTTTAAGGGAAAAATATTTACTTTCCACCAGTCTAAAATATCCAACTCAAGGTTGTAGATAAGCTCCGAAGAGCTAATTCTTCAATCATCAATAATGCTGCCTCTGGTTGGAAATGTAAGTGAAAGTCCACAGATTTATCCCACAGCCTGCCATTTACCATTATTGGACTATGATTATAAATGAGTTTGACCAGATATTTTCCTCTTTGATTCAGACAGTTATTCCTGGAGAAGTGCCTTAAAAGGAAGAATCTGACAATTGCTGTTTTCTGATAGATGTAGCTCTGGTGGAACTTCTGCCAATCCTGGCATTCAAGTCCCCTGAAATTATGTCAGCTAACGCATACTTAGAAAACATAAAGTTCAGAAGGCTGCCAAATTACCGTATGATTTGAAGTATCAGTATGTACATTGTAGGAAAAACGTATGTGTTAAAACCCAAATCAGTCTTGCCAGGAGCTGGATTAGTCCATAAATTCCATAGCTTATAAATACGATTTTTACTCAGTGAGTGCCTTCTATGTGCTGGCCACCATGCGAGAAGTTTTCATGACAAAGTTTCTCCATTCATCTCTGCAACAATCCTTTGAAGTAGTCACTGTGGTCTCCCATTTAGAGATGAAGAAGAGCTAATGTCCAAGGTTATCTTTCTAGTAATTGCTGGAGCCAGGATTTAATCCAGGTCTTTTGACAATAAATCTACCCTTTTGGCATTATACCATTCTCCCTCCTAAAACTCCAATTTCAGGAAATCAAGCTTGGCGTGTCAGTCTGAGTTCATCGTTTTCCTTCCCAATTTAGCTCCTTCTGTTGAAAACTCACCATCCCTCTGTCTCCTCTCCCCATGACCAATCAAATGTCAACTCCTCTGAATCCTATCTTCAAATTCCTTGTTATTCAGTGTGCTCCTTGGGCCCGCATCATTGGTACCACTTCGGATCTTGTTATAAATGCAACATCGCAGGCCCCACTCAAACCTACCAAACCAGAACCTGCATTTTTATAAGATCCCCAGTGATTCATACAATGAAGTTTGAAAAGTATGTCTCTAGGCTAAGTGGTCCCTCTCCATTCCTGCTACCACCATTATTCATCAGGTTCTTAGTGTCTCTGATCCAGAGTGTTTAATAATCCCTTAACTGGTCTTCCTCACTTTGGGTATCTCCCTAATTCTTCACCACCCAATTCCTATTGGTAAACCACCAACACGTTGCACTTTTCTAAAGAAAAAATTGAGTCATTCACTCTCCTCCATCCCCTGGCTCAAAAACTTCCACTTGCTCCTCAGAGCCTATGAAAAATAATAATAATAGTTAACAATGACATACTTTGTGCCACATATTTTATAAGTCCTTTACATAAACTAACTCTTTTACTCCTTACATCAACTATGAAATTGGTACTATTATTACCTCTATTTTAGAGATGAGAAAACTGAGACTGAGCAAGGTTAAATAATTTGCCCAAGATCATGAAGCTAGTAAATAGTAGAAGCAGGATTAAGGCTCCCCCAAACTCCTTAGCCTGGCCTCATATGTCCTTCACAGTTACATTAAAAAGGAAGGGAGAGTTTTTGTCCAAGCATCCACTCTTTGCCAGAAACTTAGCTAGAAATGTCCATTTGACCACCCCTCACAACAACCCCACAGCAAGGTTTTGATGTTATTATCCAATTTTTATAGATGAAACTAGGAATTAGAGAAAATTGAACCAAAGTTCAGTTAACTCTAGGCCAACATAATTTCCACTCTATAGCTCTACTATTCCTTCCACTTAGGATGTGTTCCCTACATCTCTGAGTGCCCAGATTTTACTATCTTTTAAGCCTAGTATAAATCTTACACACAAATTTTTCCCTTTTCCTCCAATTTGGAAGTACTCTTGCCCGCCTCTGAAAATTTAATATCTCTTTACCTCCTTTTTCCTTTGGTGCTACTTTGTATTTTTTTATGGTTATCTCTGTATATGTATAATGAGGTATATGCATGAACATTTTCAGAATACTGTACTCTACTTCCTTTCAGTAACTCTGATTATTGTTCCTGAAGTTTTAGAAGATTAATCTAAGGAGACAAATTAAATTAGAACCATGATATTGATAAAATTTAATATAAATTCATGAACAGAAAAAACTATGTGTGATCATTCGGAATTGAAATAAGAATTATTATCCTGGATAAGACAGAATTTGAGAAACAGGCAAAAATTTATATTTACTATTTAATCTCTTCCCATAAAATCAAGCAAATCCCTGTTATGTTTTGATTTTCATGCAAGATGTTTTCTGGATTTTCCACCAACTCATCAGTTATTTTCTGTCACTTTGCTTACATCTTTCATTCTATTTTATTTTTCCTGACAGCTTTCACCTGTTATAAACAATCCTTTCGGAGAGCTCCATTCTGATAATAATTCCAAAATTACCTCAATATAATTCCAAACTTTTCTTACTACCTGACATCAAACATTCCCACAAATAGCCCACTTTAAATTAAAAGGGGTATGAAGGGAAAAGGAGAGAAGACTTGGCTTAAATATTCTTTTAAGGACTTCTCTTGTGGTAGTTCCTGCAACACTAAAAATCCATTGGCAAGTAAATTTAAAAGTTTACCAGCCCATGTTAATTATATTGGAATAAAAAAAAAAGTTTATCAGTCCATTATTTTTCCAGGATATATGTCACATACTAGATTGTCAACCAAATAATAAATTTTACACAATTTGCTATTTGTACTTATTTATCATTATTACTGATATCCAATAGAGAGCTTTATAGTCTAGAGCTGAATGCAATTTTATAACTCAATAAGTATTAGCATACTGGCAGCAACCAAGAAACTTTCATTTCCTCTTTCACTGATGTTGACTCTCAAATCTAAATAAAGGTCAATCTTAATTATTCCAGTAATTCCTTTTTTTTAATGTACTTCAAAAAACAGAGCTCTGAAATGTATTTCTAAAGGTGTCCTAAGATATACTTTAAGAAGAGGATGTAGTATGCAGCTTTGACCTAAATCCTTTCCAGAAAGAGCATCTCAAAATGGTTTCCATGGAACACCTTCTAGGACAAATTGTAAGGTATTTATTTTAAGCCAAAGGAATCCCCAAAAGCCAAAAACAAACTTCAGATATATTGCATTTTTTTTCTATTCTGCTCAAAAGAGAATTGGAACTAAGTGAAAGTGTCACACACAGTGCCATGAACTCCAAAAAGCCTTGGAGTTTATATCATTTAATGGCACTAGAATATATATCCCATGAGAGGAGGCACCTTGACTTTTTTTGTTCACTGCAGATTGTCCAGCATCTAGCACAATGCCTACAATTTAATACTTGCCTAATAAACACTTGTTGAGTAAATGAACAAATTCCCCTCATTTCACAGATGAGGAAATTGGAAGCCAAGCAGTCAAATGACCTAACCAAAGTCACACAGTAACTTTGAAGCTGTCCCAGCACTAGAATTTCAGGCTACATCCCTCATTTGGTAACATTTCCACTGGTTGCAACATAAGCAAATGCAGGTATCAGGTTGGGAGAGAAATGAATGAAAATATGAAAATAAAATAGAAGCCTGGAGACTTTTTTCAAATATCTCATCAGAAGCCAAAAATAAAATTGTAATTATAAATAGCATTGGGAAAGGAATAATAAAAAACAAAAATTTTTAATTAAAACTCTTCCAAAAGCAAACAAGCAAACAAAAACCCCACCTGTCTGATTGATGGCCAAAACAGCAATTACAAAAAATCAGTTTTTAATAATAGAAAAGTAGTCCATATAAGGAAAACAAGGAAGCTAACAAACATAGCCCGTTAACTATAAAACTGAAAACTAGACCAAATATAATTTGAGAAATACTTTGAAAATGACTCCAAAGGCAATAAAACACTTTTTATAACACATTAAAAAAATACTGGGCTGAAGAACCTGAATAACAAAAAAAGGTACACTTATCAAAAGATCAGATAGCAAACTGGGTAAATGAATCACTTTCCTTGGTCTTCTGGGGGAAAAATGCCAGAAGGGAGGTTCATGCATCATAAATATCTTTTGAAACATACAAGTCAGGTCTAGTATATCAAATAGTGGCAAATGTCAATGAGTGAGCAGGAAAGGGGCAAAGAGGTTTCAGTGTATGTAAAGTACATAATTATGCAACTGAGGAGATAAAGCTACTCTCAAACCTCTATCAGGACACCACACCTACCCAGAAAAGGACACAGAAATTCCCTGAAGGGTACTGCCTCAATGTGATACTGCAGCCAAAAATTCTACTAAAATACTACTAAAGAGCATCAAGTAGAGGAAACCAGGCAAGAAATTCATCTATTTCTATTAAAAACTGCGATTTATCCATGCTGGAAGAAAACAAACATTTCTGACACTGGTGTTAAGATTATTATAACAGGCAGTGCCTGTTGGTTCAGTTAAGCATCTGACTTAGGCTCAGATCATGATCTCAACGTCTTGGGATGGAGCCCTGCATCAGGCTCCATGATAAGCAGGGAGTCTGCTTTTCCCTCTCCCTCTGTCCCTCCCCTCCACTCATGCTTTCTCTCTCTCTCTCTCTCTCTCTCTCAGATAAATAAATAAATAAATTTTTTTAAAAAAGAATGATATAATAGAACTGGACTGGAAAAAGAAAAAAAAAAGAGGTATTCATGGTCAAGGAAACTATGGAACTAAGATAGACTATCAAGGCAAAGTTCAGGCTCTTGAGAGTTGTACTTAACCTAGGAATTCCATAATCTCTCTGGGCAGTCTATTCCAGTATGTACATGTGGCTACCATTTTACCAAGCACTTCATCATGTGCCAAGCATTGTGCTAATCAATTTATATCCATTAAATTCATAATAAATTTTTATCTCAAATTCATAACTCATTTAAACTTCAAACTAATATGAATATGGAAGTAGTATTATCCCCACTTTATAGATAAATAGACTGAGGTTTAGATAGATTAAAAATTTGTCCTTTTCACACCACAGATAAGAACCTGGATATGAACTGTGACTGGTCAGACTTCCATATCAAGGTTTTATCCAAACTGCCCTCAGCAGTTTTCCAAAGCAACACCAGGTCTCCCACAGCAGACCTGTACAAACCTTGCTAACCTCATGTAGCCTGTTTCCTGTGCTCTCCTGCAGATGTCCCCATCCAGTATGCCCTTGGCAGGAGCCCATCCAAAGTGGTTCCACAAGTATGGCAGTGTGCAAGTAGCCCCAGCAGGAGCCACCACCACTCCAAAATGAGGGGAAGATAACCACTCACACCAGTTTGACTGTAGCTCCAGCAGTGGGCCGGAAGCAGACATCTAGTCTGACAACAGGCCCCACCCACCAACAAAACTCTCCCATGGGACAACACAGTGAGAGCACCCTGCAGGTTGGTGCAACCACAGTTCTGGAAAACACCTGGTCTGACCCAACTCAAGCCCAGGGTGGACCCAGATGCCCACTAACAACCCAAGGACCAAACACTGTCCATAACAGGCAATGAGAGCCATTGCAGAACACTGGACTGAAGGCAGATGCAGCTCAGCCACAATGGTAGGGTGCATGTACCACACATAGACGACATCCCTGAAGCTCCAGGTTCTGGTGAACAGGGGACATTGCACTACAGGGCACCAAAGGACCTCTTCTCCATAAGGCCACTACTTGCAAAAGCAGGAGATGTATCTGACTTTCCTAACACATAAAACAGACACAGAGAGTTAGACAAAATGAGGAGACAGAGGAAAATGTTCCAAATGAAAGAACAGGACAAAATCACAGCAAGAAAGCTAAAGGAAACAGAGGTAAGTAATATGCCTGATAGGGAATTTAAAGTAATGGTCATAAAGATAACCACTGGACTTGAGAAGAGTGGAGGACCTCAGTGAGACCCTTAACAAAAAGAAAGAAAACATAAAAAAGAACCGATCAGGGGTGACTGGGTGGCTCAGTCAGTTAAGAGTCTGACTCTTGGTTTTGGTTCAGGTCATGATCTCAGGATTGTCGGGCTCCATGCTCAGTGGGGAGTCTGCTTGAGATTCTCTCTCTCCCTCTCCCTCTGCACCTCCCCCCACTTGCATCCTCTCTCTCTCTCTGAAAAAAAAAATCAGAGATGAAGAACTCAATAGTGGAAATCAAAAATACACTAAAGGGAATAAATAGTAGACTACAGGAAGCAGAAAAATGGATCAGCAACCTGAAGAACAGAGTAATGGAAAACAATGCAGCTGAACAGGAGAAAGAAAAAAGATTAATAAAAAAAAAAAGAATAGATTAAGGGAATTCAGCAACACCATCAAATGTAAAAACATTCACATTATAGGGATCCAAGAAAGAGAAAGGAGGGGGGGTGGAGAAAATGTATTTGAAGAAATAATAGCTGAAAACTTCCCAAATCTGGGAAAGGAAATGTATATGGAAATAGAAATGTATACAAAGCCAAGGTAGCAATATTTATATTGGACAAAATAGATTTTAAAACAAAGAATATAAGAAGAGACAAAAGAAAGACACTACATAATCATAAAAGAGAACAATCCAACAAGAAGAGATAACAATTGTAAATATGCACCCAACATGGGAGAACCCAAATACATAAAGCACCTATTACCAAACATGAAGGAAGTAATTGATAGAAATACAAAAAGAGTAGGGGACTTTAACACCGTCTTACATCAATGCATAGATCATTCAAACAGAAAATCAACAAGGAAAGAGTGGCTTTGAATGACACATTGCACCAGATGGATCTAACAGATATAGCGAGATCATTCCATCCTACAACAGTAGTATATACATTCTTTTCAAGTACACATGGAACATTCTCCAGAATAGATCACGTTAGGCCAAAAAACAAGTCTCAACAAACTCAAAAAGATTGAATTCATACCATGTATCTTCTCCAATCACACCATTATGAAACTAGAAATCAACCACAGAAAAAATCTGGAAAGAACACAAATACATGGAGGCTGGGGCACCTGGGTATCTCAGTCAGTTAAGCATCTGTCTTTGGCTCAGGTCATGATCTGAGGGCCCTGGAATCGAGCCCCATGTCGGCTCTCTGCTCAATAGGGTCTCTTCTCCCTCTCCCTCTGCCCTTCTCCACTGCTCATGTGCTCTCTTTCTCAATAAATAAATAAAATCTTTTTTAAAAAATATATGGAGGTTAAATAACATGCTACTAAACAATGAATGGATCAACCAAGAAATCAAAGAGAAAAAAAAATACATGGAGACGAATGAAAATGAAAACTCAAAGGTCCAAAATCCCTGGGATGCAACAAAAGCAACAGCTTATAGCAATACAGGCCTACTTCCACAAGCAAGAAAAATCTCAAAGACCCTTACACCTAAATAATCCTAACCTTATACCTAAAGGAGCTACAAAAAGAACAAACAAACCCAAAACCAGTAGAAGAAAGGAAATAATACAGATTAGAGCAGAAATAAACAAAATAGAAACTAAAGAAACAGTAAAAGGGGTCAATGAAAACAGGAGCTGATTCTTTGAAAAAAATCAACAAAATTGATAAACGTTTAGCCAGACTCACGAAAGAAAGAAAGAAAGAAAGAAAGAAAGAAAGAAAGAAAGAAAGAAAAGAAAAAGGAAGGAAGGAAGCAAGCAAGTGGGCTCAAATAAAATCAGAAATGAGAGAGGAGAAATAACAACTGACACCACAGAAATAAAAAGGATTTTAAGAGAATATTATGAAAAACTATATGCCAACAAATTGGACAACCTAGAAGAAATGGATAAATTCCGAGAAACATATAACCCTCCAAAACTGAATCCAGAAGAATAAACAATTTGAACAAACTGATTACCAGCAATGACATTGAATCGGTGATCAAAAAACTCCCAACAAACAAAAGTCCAGGACCAGATGACTTCACAGGTGAATTCTACCAAACATTTAAAGAAGAGATAAGACCTATTCTTCTCAAATTATCCCCAAAAATAGAAGAAGAAAGAAAGTTTCCAAATTCATTTTATGAGGCTAGCATTACCCTGATACCAAAACAAGATAAAGTCACAACTAAAAAAAGAGAACTACAGGCCAATATCTCTGATGAACATAGATGCAAAAATCCTCAACAAAATATTAACAAACTGAATCTCACAATACACTAAAAAACTCATTTACCACAATCAAGTGGGATTTATTCCTGCGTTGCAAGTGTGGCTCAATATGTGCAAATCAATCAATTTGAAACACCACATTAACAAGAAAAATGATAAAAACCATATGATCATTTCAAAAGATGCAGAAAAAACATTTGACAAAGCACAACATCCATTCATGATAAAAACACTCAACAAAGTAGGTTTTGAGGGAACATACCTCAAATAATAAAGGCCATATCTGAAAAACCCACAGCTAACATCATCCTTAATGGGGAAAAACTGAGAGGTTTCCCCATAAGATCAGAAACAAGACAAGGATGTCCACTCTCACCACTTTTATTCAGCATAGTACTGGAAGTCCTAGCCACAGCAATCAAACAAGAAGAAGAAATAAAAGGCATCCAAATTGGTAAGGAAGAAGTAAAACTTTCACTATTTGCAGATGACATGATACTATATATAGAAAACCCTATATGGTGAATAACATAACATAATAAAATAAAATTTAAAACAAAAAAATAGTCTAAATATTCTTGCCATTAAAAAAAAAAAAGAAAACCCTAAAGGCTCCACCAAAAAGCTACTAGAACTGATAAATGAATTCAGTAAAGTTGTGGGATACAAAATCAATATACAGAAATCTGTTGCATTTCTATATACTAATAATGAAGCACCAGACAGAGAAATTAAGAAAACAATCCCATTTACAATTACACCAAAAATAATAAAATACCTAATAATAAACTTAACCAAGGAGGTGAAAGACTCTGAAAACTATAAAACATTGATGAAAGAGATTGAAGATAACACAAAGAAATGGAAAGACATTCTATGATCATGGATAGGAAGAAAAAAATACTGTTAAAATATCTATAGAACTCAAAGCAATCTACACCAAAATACCAATAGCATTTTTCACAGAATTAGAACAAATAATCCTAAAATTTGTATGGAACCATGAAAGACCCCAACTAGCCAAAGCAATCTTGAAAAAGAAGAACAAAACACAATCCTGGATTTCAAGATATACTGCAAAGCGGTAGTAATCAAAACAGTATGTACTAGAACAAAAATAGATACATAGATCAATAAAAGAGAATAGAGAGCCCAGAAATAAACCCATGATCATATGGTCAATTAATCTATGACAAAGGAAGCAAAAATATACAATGAGAAAAAGTCTCTTCAACAAATGGTGTGGGGAACACTGGACAGCTACATGCAAAAGAATGAAACTGGACCACTTTCTAACACCATAACAAAAATAAACTCAACTGGACCACTTTCTAAAACCATATACAAAAATATATTCAAAATGGGTTAAAGACCTAAATGTGAGACTGAAACCATAAAAATTTTTACAAGAGAGCACAGGCAATAGTTTCTTTGAAATCAGTTATAGCAACATTTTTCTAGATATGTCTCCAGAGGCAATGGAAACAAAAGCAAAAATACACTATTAGGACTACATCAAAATAAAAAGCAAAAGAAAACAAAGCTTCTACAAAAGAAACAGCAAAGGAAACAACCAATAAAACTAAAGACCATCTACTGAATGGGAGAAGATATTTTCAAATGATGTATCTGATAAGGTGTTAGTGTCCAAAATATATAAAGAACTTATACTACTCAACACCAAAAAAAAAAAACCCAAATAATCCAATTAAAAACGGGTAGAAGGCAGGTCACCTGGGTGGCTCAGTCAGTCGAGTGTCTGACATCTTGATCTCCACTCAGGTCTTGATCTCAGGGTCATGAGTTGAAGCCCCAGGTTGGGCTCCACACTGGGCATGGAGCCTACTCCCCAAAAAAAGGGGGGTGCAGAAAACATGAATAGAAATTTCTCCACTGAAGACATCCAGATGGCCAATAGGCACACGAAAAGATACTCAGTATCATTAATCATCAGAAAAATAGAAATAAGCCACAATGAGATATCACCTCACACCTGTCAGAATGACTAAAATCAAAAACACAAGAAACAACAAGAGTTGGTGAGGATATAGAGAAAAAAGAACCCTCATGCACTGTTGGTGGGAATGCAAACTGGTGCAGCCACTGTCAAACACACTTTGGAAGTTCCTCAAAAAATTAAAAATAGAATTAACATACGATCCAGTAATTCTACTACTGAGATTTACCCAAAGAATATGAAAACACTAATTTGAAAAGATATGTGCACCTCTATGTTTGTTGCAGCATTATTTACAATAGCCAAAATATGGAAGCAGCCCAAGTGTCCATCAGTAAATGAATGGATAAAGAACATGTGGTACAGGGGCGCCTGGGTGGCTCAGTTGGTTAAGCATCTGACTCTTAGATTTCAGCTCAGGTCATGATCTCAGAGTCATGAGATTGAGCCCTGTGCCCTCTGCCAGATTCTCTCTCTCCCTCTTGATCTCTCCCTCTTCCCTTCCCCCCACTGCTCACGCTCTCTCTCTCTCAAAAAAAAAAAAAAAAGATGTGATATTTATTTATATATATAATATATATATATATTACTCAGTCATGAAAAAGAATGAAATCTTGCCAATTGCAACAACATGAATGGATCTAGATGGTATAATGCTAAATGAAATAAGCCAGAGAAAGACAAATACCATCTGATTTCACTCATATGTGGAATTTAAGAAACAAAATAAATGAACAAAGAAAAAAGGAAACATACAAATAATACATTATACGTTAATAAATTTTAATTAAAATTATTAAAATAATTATTAAAATAAATTTTAATTAAAAATAAATAATAATAAAAAGAAAAAAGGAACAAACAAACAAAAAAACCCAGACTCCTAAATATAGAGAACAAACTGATGGTTACCAGGGGAAAGGTAGGTGGGGGATGGGTGAAATAGGTGAAGGGGATTAAGGGTACACTTATGGTCATGAGCACTGAGTAATGTGTAGAATTGTTGAATTGTACACCTGAAATTAATATAACACTGTATGTTAATTATATTGGAATTAAAAATTAATTTAATTAATTAATTAAAAAATATATTTTAACCACCATGTTATATTGCCTTCCCCAACCTTAATCCTACCCATTCATTTTTCCCCTTTGGGCGTGGCTGAATTGGTTTGCCTGAATCACACCATGATATAACAAATTAAGCAGCTCTAATTCTAAATACAAGCAGGAGGAACTATGCCTTCCTTGACTTTGTGTCTCCAAAGCCTGACCATTCATTGCCTTATACAATGTTCATTAGGTGTTTGGTAAATTGAAATGAGTTGGATAGAAATAATGCATATTGTAGTCTTACAGCAACTTCCTGTGTCTGGGTACACAAAGCCTGTGCTTCAAAAATTGAGGCTTAAAGGACTGTAAGAGATAAAGGTCAGACTTTTCTACAATGGATACATTGGCTCTGACATAAACAGGCAGCCATAGTAGTAGTGGTGGTAGTAGTAGTGGTAGTAGTAGTGGTAGTAGTAGTAGTGGTGGTGGTAGTAGTAGTGGTAGTAGTAGTAGTGGTGGTGGTGGTGGTGGCAGTAGTAGTAGTAGTGGTGGTGGTGGTGGTGGTGGTAGTAGTAGTAGTGGTGGTAGTAGTAGTAGTAGTAGTAGTAGAACAGGATCAGTGGTCACAAAAAAACAGTGCACTGGGCAGAGTTTCAGGTTGCAAACAATAAAGCCAACCCTGGCTAATTACTAAGAAAAAATGAATTGATTAAAAGCTACTGGACAATTCATAGAATCAACACAAAGACTGAAGAAGTAGGCTCAAAATATTAGCAGAAGCCAGGAAAATATAGGTAATCAGAACTACTGCCAAAGGCACATGCTGGGAAGAGCCTGGTTAGGTGCTAAGCCATCACCACTGAATGTTGGATGGGCACCACCTGCAGCTTAGGGAACTCTGCTAAAAGTGCAGACACAACCACAGCTGGATGCTGGATGCCACGGGCACCATCCACCACCACAAGAAATTCTAAACTGACCCTGCTTCTTTAGGTAACTCACCACATTCCAGTTCTTAGGCAGGAGACTCTATTACAACTGAAGCTAGCCAGCCTAAACTCAAGCTGTAAGGAAGAAAACAAACACTGACTTTTTGGCTTCAACTTTGGGGTGAACTCTGCTTCTCCCCAAATCTCAAACGAGATTCCAAAAACATAGGAAGTGAATTTGAATGTGGGTGACCACAATAAAAAAAAAAAGATATGTATTTACTGTAAAATTATAATCTGAGAAAGGGATCTAGAACCAGATTAGGACTGCCCTCCCAGCTAAGGGGGTCTCCAAAATCTAGTAAGGGGGACAAACAAAAAACAAACAAACTGACCAAAATCTAGTAAGGAGTAACTACACCTCCAAGTGAACTGTTTCTCAAGTGGAAAAGGGAGCATGAACTCTATCAGCGCTGAAGACGGTCATTACCACAGAGGTCCCATGAAGGGAGGCACATTTCCTACATCATAGACTGGCAATTATGGCTTCCCTCCCTTCAAAGTCCCTGAAGTTATGACATGCCTGTGGCCATCATTTCCTGCCACCCCTGTTACAGACATTTGCTGATTACTTCCTCCTAGGCTGCAGTGAAGCTTCTGATGCCCTTCATAATAATGGTGATGGTTACATTCACTGAGGATCCAGAGCTGTGCTAAAGGCTTTACATGTTCTAAGTCATTCTATTTTCACAAAAACCCTATGAAGTAGGTACCGTGATTACACTCATTTTAGGCATGAAGAAAATAAGGCAGAGAGCTAACTTACCTAAGGATACACGAAAGCCAGCAGTACCAAGGCTGGAACCAGGCAGTCTGGCTACAGAACCTGTCCTCTTCACCACCTCCATTTTGAGAGAATTTCCAGCAAGCCCTACTGGACTGCTGCTTTATATCATTTATTTCCTTGATCAGATCAACCACTCCAGAAAATGAGCATTTTACACATCCAGCATAATACCGACATGTCCACTTCCACACCTTTATCAGTCCCTGTGCATCAAATCTCTTTATCAGAATGAGACAGTGGAAACAACATTGGAAAGAGAAAGAACACAGTAGAAAGAACAAGCAAACAGGGTAGGGAGTCCCACTCACAGGCTCTAGCTGTGAGCCTTTGATGGATCTCAATATGCTGCACTCCATCCCAGTTAAAGGAACCGGTTTGATGGATCTCAATATGCTGCACTCCATCCCAGTTAAAGGAACCGTATTACCATAGTGGTCAGAACTGCAATAAATGTATGTATACACTTTGTACATACCACGCATATACTATGTATATACTTCTTTGTTTCCATTGCATTCTGTGGTCTGGAAGTCCCTGTTCATTTCAGAGCCAAGAAAGCTCAGACTCTTCCTCCTGCCCACAATTCCCAGGCAAACTTCTGTTTCTCATTCTTTGTTACCTTCTTTCAGGAAGTAGCCATCCTCAGTTTAAAAAAACCAAAAACATTCCATCCATGATCCCTCTCTATGAAGATTACATATTTCAGGCAGGGATCAATCAGGAAAACAGGACCATTCTAAGTATTAAAGGAGAAAGAATTCAATGCAGAGAATTCTTTATACAAGTAACAGAAGAGCCCCTAAGTCAAAAAGCACAGTGAAGCAACTCAAGAGCTTCCCAACAAGAAGCCACTACCACCTCTAGGCTGGAGGGACAAAAGAAGGAGGTAGTGATATGGGTCCCCAGAGTTTAGGGTCCCTGGGAAAATCAGAGACCATGGCAGGCATGGCTGATGAGAACTAAAGTCACAGAGAAGACTGTAGCTACTGCTGAAGATGCTGACCATGTCCCAGAAGAGGAGAAACCCCCTGGGCTCTCCTTTTTTCTTGCTCTTGTCCTGTCTCTGCCTCCCATGCTGTAACCCAGCTGACAGAGGTGCCTGAGAAAAGATCCTGCCAGGTCAGCCCCATTGTGACACAGAGTAAATCAGGGGAAAAGCCAAGGAATGGATCTGAGAGCAAACAGACCATGGACAGCACATGCTTCAGGATTCAAAACACATTTGTTAGAGGATTATTTAATTTCTAAAACTAAATGAATTTATATGTATTAATGAACACATAGTATTTTTATATAAAAATATTTCTCAGTGGGCACCTGGGTGGAACAGTCGGTTAAGCACCAGACTCTTGGTTTCGGAGCAGGTGGTGATCTCAGGATTGTGAGATCGAGCCCCGCATCCCTCTGTGCTCAAAAGCGAGTCTGCTTGAGATTCTTTCTCTCCCTCTCCCTTTGCCCCCACCCCATGCTCTCTATGTCTATCTCTCAAATAAACAAATCTTTAAAAAAATATATTTCTGAGATAATAATCACTCTTTAAAATCAGCAATGTTTGAGGCAGTCCTAAATATTATTTGTAATTTATTATGTGGTGGTAACACATTTATGTTTAAGCTGGTTGTTTAATGAAGTGTATATAATCCATTTAGTAATATATAATCAGTTCTCATTAATATATTCGATGTCCTCTTTTTTCCATTTTGCTATTTATTTTTTCCAATATCTTAGCATGAAAACTTTCAACCATAGAGAAAAGTTGAAAAAACTCTACAGTGAACATCCATACACATACCTACTGGATTTTATAATTAACATTTTGCCATGGTTGCTTTATCACATATCTACCCATCTTTGCATCCATCTACCCATCCATCAATCTATCTTATTTTTTTTCATTTTAAAGTTTTTATGTCAATTCCAGTTAACATACAGTGTTATATTAGTTTCAGGTGTAAAATTCAGTGATTCAACAATTCTATACATCACCCAGAGCTCATCACAAGTGCACTCCTTAATCCCCATCACCTATTAAACCCATTCTCCCACCCACCTCCCCTCTGTAACCATCAGTTTGTTTTCTACAGTTGAGTCTGTTTCCTGATTTGTCTCTCTCTCTCTCTTTTTTTGGCCTTTGCTCATTTGTTTTGTTTCTTAAATTCCATATATGAGTGAGATCATATGGTATTTGTCTTTCTCTGATTTACTTATTTCACTTGTTATAGTCTCTAGCTCTACCCATGTTATTGCAAATGGCAAGATTTTATTCCTTTTTATAGTTTATTAATATATATACATATATACACAATGCAATATTATTCAGCCATAAACATATATACAGCCATATGCATATATATGTATATATATGCCACTTCTTCTGTATCCATTCATTAACTGATGGACGCTTGGGCTGCTTCCATAATTTGGCTATTGTGAATAATGCTGCTATGAATATAGAGGTGCATGTATCCCTTTGAATTAGTGTTTTGTATTCTTTGGGTAAATATCCAGTAGTGTGATTGCTGAATCATAAGGTAGTTCTATTTTTAAATTTTTGAGGAACCTCTATACTGTTTTCCACAGTGGCTCCACCAGTTTGCTTTTCTACCTACAGTGCATGAGGGTTCCTTTTTCTCCACATCCTCGCCAACACCTATTGTTTCTTGTGCTGTTGATTTCAGCCATTCTGACAGGTGTGAGGTGATATCTCATTTTAGTTTTGATTTGCATGTCCCTGATGGTAAGTGATGATGAACATCTTTTCATGTATCTGTTGGCCATCTGGATGTCTTCTTTGGAGAAATGTCTGTGCATGTCTTCTGCCCATTCTTTAACTGGATTATTTGGGGGTTTTTTTGTTGTTTTTTGGTATTGAGCAGAATAAGTCCTTTATATATTTTGGATACTAACCTTTTATTGGATATGTCATTTGCAAATATCTTCCCAGTTTCTTTTGCATGTTGCTGTCCAGTTTTCCCAACACGACTTGTTGAAAGGACTGTCTTTTTCCCATTGGATATTCTCTCCTGCTTTGTTGAAGATTAATTGATCATATAGTTATGGGTTTATTTCTGGGTTTTCTATTCTGTTCCATTGATCTATGTGCCTATTCTTGTGCTGGTACCACTCTGTTTTGATAACTACAACTTTGTAGTACATCTTGAAGTCTGGAATTGTGATGTCTCCAGCTTTGCTTTTCTTTTTCAAGATTGCTTTTGCTAGTTGGGGTCTTTTGTGGTTCTATACAAATTTTAGAATTATTTATTCTAATTCTGTGACAAATGCTGTTGGTATTTTTATAGGGATTGCATTAAATGTGTAGATTGCTTTGGGTTCTATAGACATTTTAACAGTATTTGTTCTTCCTCTCCATGATCATAGAATATCTTTCCATTTCTTTGTGTCATCTTCAGTTTCTTTCATCAGTGTTTTCAATTTTTCACAGTATAGGTCTTCCACCTCTTTGGTTATATTCCTAGGCATCTTATTATTTTTGGTGTAATTGTAAATGGGATTGTTTTCTTAATTTCTCTTTCTGGTGCTTCATTATTAGTGTATAGAAATGCAATAGATTTCTGTATATTGATTTTGTATCCTGTGATTTTACTGAATTCATTTATCAGTTCTAGTAGCTTTTTGGTGGAGCCTTTAGGGTTTTCTATATATAGTATCATGTCATCTGCAAATAGTGAAACTTTTACTTCTTCCTTACCAATTTGGATGCCTTTTATTTCTTCTTCTTGTTTGATTGCTGTGGCTAGGACTTCTAGTACTGTGCTGAATAAAAGTGGTGAGAGTGGACATCCTTGTCTTGTTTCTGATCTTATGGGGAAACCTCTCAGTTTTTCCCCATTAAGGATGATGTTAGCTGTGGATTTTTCATATATGGCCTTTATTATTTGAGGTATGTTCCCTCAAAACCTACTTTGTTGAGTGTTTTTATCATGAATGGATGTTGTACTTTGTCAAATGCTTTTTCTTCATCTATTGAAATAATCATACGGTTCTTGTCCTTTCTCTTATTGATGTGATGTATCATGTTGATTGATTTGCACATACTGAGCCACATTTGCAATGCAGGAATAAATCCCTCTTGATTATGGTGAATGATTTTTTTAAATGTATTGTTGGATTAGATTTGCTAGCATTTTGTTGAGAATTTTTGCATCAGTGTTCATCAGGGATATTGGCCTGTAGTTCTTTTTTAGTGTCTTTTTTTTTTTAATATTTTATTTATTTGACAGGGAGAGAGAGAGGACAAGCACAAGCAGGGGGAGTGTCAGAGGGAGAGGGAAAAGCAGGCCCCTCACCAAGCAGGAAGCCCAATGCGGGGCTCAATCCCAGGACCCTGGAATCATGATGTGAGCTGAAGGCAGATGCTTAAACAACCAAGCCACCCAGGAGCGTTTTGGTGGTGTCTATCTCATTTTGGTATCAGGGTAATGCTAGCCTCATAAAATGAATTTGGAAGTTTTCCTTCCTTTCTATTTTTTGGAATAGTTTGAGAAGAATAGGTATTAACTCTTCTTTAAATGTTTGGTAGAATTCACCTGTGAAGGCATTCAATCCTGGACTTTTGTTTGTTGGGAGTTTTTTGATTACTGATTCAATTTATTTTTTTAATGTTTTATTTATTTATTTGAGAGAGAGAGAGAGCACAAGGAGGGTGAGTGGCAGAGGGAGAAGGAGAAGCAGGCTCCCTGTTGAGCAGGGATCCTGTCGTGGGGCTGAATCCCAGGACCCCAGGATCTCAACCAGAGCCAAAGGCAGACGCCTAACCAACTGAGCCACCCAGGTACTGCAGCTGATTCAATTTCTTTGCTGGTTATCAGTATGTTAAAGTTTTCTATTTCTTCCTGTTTCAGTTTTGGTAATTTGTATGTTTCTAGGAATTTATCCATTTCTTCTACATTGTCCAATACAGTTTTTCATAATATTCTCTTACAATTGTATTTCTATGCTATTGATTGTATTTCTGTTCTCTCATTTTGTGATTTTATTTATTTGAGTACTTTTCTTTTTGATAAGTCTGGCTATAGGTGTATCAATTTCATTTTTTTTTTCAAAAAACCAGCTCCTGGTTTCATTCATCTTTTCTATTGTTTTGTTGTTGTTGTTGTTGTCTAGTTTGTACATCATTTATTTCTGCTCTAATATTTATTATTTCCTTCCTTCTGCTGGTTTTAGGTTTTGTTTGTTGTTCATTTTGTAGCTCCTTTGGGTGTAAGGTTATGTTGTTTATTTGGTATTTTTCTTGCTTCTTGAGCTAGGCCTATATTGCTATAAACTTCCCTCTTAAAACCACTTTTGCTGCATCCCAAAGTTTTAGACCATTGTGTTTTCATTTTCATTTGTTTCCATGTACTTTTTTATTTCTTCTTTTATTTACTGGCTGACTCATTCATTGTTTAATAGCATGTTATTTACCTCCATGTACTTGTGGTCTTTCCAGATTTTTTCTTGACTTGTACTTTCATAATGTTGTCATCAGAAAATATGCATGGTATGACTTCAGTCTTCTCGAATCTGTTCAGGCTTGTTTGGTGGGCTAATATGTGATCTATTCTGGAGAATGTTCCATGTGCACTTGAAAAGAATATGTAGTCTGCTGTTTTAGGATGGAATGTTCTGAATATATCTGTTAAATTCATCTGGTCCTGTGTGTCATTCAAAGCCACTGTTTCCTTGCTGATTTTCTGTTTAGATGATCTGTCCATTGATGTAAATGGGATTTTAAAGTCCCCTACTATTATTGTATTATTATTTGATTAGTTCCTTTATGCTTATTACTAACTGTTTTATGTATTCGGGTGCTCCTATGCTGGGTGCATAAATATTTTACAATTTTTATATCTTCTTGTTGGATTGTCCCCTTTATTACCATAGTGTTCTTCTTTGTTTCTTGTTGCAGTCTTTGTTTTTAAGTCTACTTTGTTCAATATAAATATTACTAAGTATTGCCTCTCCAGCTTTCTTTTGACATCCACTTGCATGATAAATGTTTCTCCATCTCCTCACTTCCAATCTACAGATTTCTTTAGGTCTAAAATGAGTCTCTTGTAGGCAGCATACAGATGGGTCATTTTTTTTTTTTTTATCCACTCTGTCACTCTATGTCTTTTGAGTGGAGTTTTTAGTCCATTTACATTCAAAGTAATTACTGGTGGATATGTATTAATTGTCATTTTATTATTTGTTTTGTAGTTATTTTTGAAGATTTTCTCTGATACTTTCCTGTCTTTCATGGTTTGCTGATTTTCTTTAGTGATATATTTGGATTTCTTTCTCTTTATTCTCTGCACACTTATTAGTGGATTTTGATATATGGTTACCATTAGGTTTGTATATAAGCTCTTTTACATATAATAGTCTACATTAAGTTGATGGTCGTTTAAGTTTGAACCTATTCTTTACTTCTCCCCACATTTAGGTATATTTTGTTACATTTTACATCCTTTTATTTTGGGGGTTCCTCGACTGATATTTTACAGAAATGTTCATTTTTATTGCCATTGTGTTTCCTATATTCATACTGTCATTTTTTGTCTTTCCTTTCCACTCAAAGAATCCCCTTTAATATTTTTTGCAGGGCTGGTTTAGTGATCATGAACTCCTGTAGTTTTTGTTTGTCTGGGAAACTCTTTATCTCTCCTTCTATTCTGAATGATAGTCTTGCTGGATAGAGTATTCTTGGCTGCAGATTTTTCCCATTCAGCCCTTTGAATGTATCATTCCCCTCTCTTCTGGCTTGGAAAGTTTCTGCTGAAAAATCTCCTGCTAGCCTTTTTTGTTTTCCCTTGTAAGTTACTATCTTCTTTTGTCTTGCTGTTTTAAAATTTTCTTTTCTTTTCTTTTTTTTAAGTAGGCTCTACACCCTGAGATCAAGACCTGAGCTGAGATCGAGTTGGGTGCCTAACCAACTGAGCCACCTAGGTGCCTCTAAAATTTTTTTGATCACTATATTTTGCCAATTTAATTAGAATATGTCTTGGTGAGGATCTGCTTTTATCAACTCTGATGGGACTTTTCTGTGCCTCCTAGATCTGGAGGCACAGATCTCCTGTTTCCTTCTCCAGATATCAGAGGTTCTCAGCTATTATTTCGTCAAATAAATTTTCTGCCCCATTTTCTCTCTCTTTTTCTGGGCCTCCTATAATACAAATGTTCCTACATTTGATGGAGTCACTGAGTTCCCTAAGTCTATTCTTGTTTTGAATTACTCTTTTTTTTCTCTCTTTTGTTCAGTTTGATTACTTTCCATAACTCTGTGTTCTAGGTCACTAATTTGTTCCTCTGCTTCTTCCATTCTGCTGTTCATTCCATCAAGTATGTTTCTCATTTTCTTTATTGTACCCTTTTTCTCTGCTATATTATTCCTTACCTCCAGGCTTTAAGCCCTCCTGGTCGCCAGAAGTCACAAAATTTGGCACCTCTCACCTTCCAAGCAATTGCTATGGGGAATCATTTTCTCTGTGTTCCCCTATGCGTTAGTCTATCTCTCACCCTTCTCCATGACCATGGCTCCCTTCTGCAGCAGCCATGATCTGTTTCTCTCCCAAAATCATCTCCAAACTTCCTACTTTCTTCGATGTGGCCTCTTCTCTACCTTTAGTTGTGGAGTTTGTTCTGCCAGTCTTCAGGTCAATTTCTGGGGTTTTTAGGATGATTTGATAGTCATCTAGTTGTATTTGTGGGACAAGGTGGGACTAGGGTCCTCCTACTCTGCCGCCATCTTCCTAACCCCCCTCTATCTTATTTTTTAATGCATTTCAAAGTAATTTGCAATATCAGAACACTTCCCCCAAAATACTTTGGCATACACATCATTAACTAGAGCTTAATATTTGTTTGCAGTTCTTTTTGAGATAAAATTTATGTAGAGTGAAATGCAAAAATATTGTGATAGTTGATGAATCTAACAAATGTGTACCTGTGAATCCCAACCCCTATCAAGTTATAGAATATTACTGTTAACCCAAGAAGTTCCCTTTGTTCTTTCCCTGTCAACCCCAGCCCAAACTCCCCTAGAGGCAACCACGGTACAAACTAGTTTTGCTTGTTTTTGAACTTCATATAAATGGAACCACAAAATATTTGCTCTTTTGTATACTTCTTTCACTTAGTATAGCATTTTTTGGTGTTTTGGGGGTTTTAGTTTCTTTTTCATGTCATTGTGTATATGAGTAGTTTCTCATTTTTGTTGCCCAGTAGTATTCATTTTTTAATATTCTCTAATGAATGGACTCCTAGGTTGCTTCCAGTTTTGTTTTGTTTTTTTTTTAATGCTGTACATTATTCTTGTACAACTGTTTTTGTGGTGATATTTTTTTCATTTTTTTCATTTTTCTTGGGTAAATACCTGAAAGTAGAATTGCTGGGTCATAAAGAAGTTGTATGCTTAGCCATTTAAGAAACTTTCAGACTGTTTTCTGAAGTGGTGAAACCATTTACACACCCACCTGCCAACAATAAATGGGTGTTCTGGTGGTTCCACGTCCTCTCCAACATTTGGTGATAACAGACTGTTAAACATTACCCATTCTAGTGGATATTAAATGTTAGCTCACTGTGGTTTTAAATTACATTTCCCTGATGACTAATGATGTTGAGCACATTTTCATGTCTTTATTATTTATTGGCCATTTGTACATTTTCCTTTGTGAAGTATCGGTTCAAATATTTTGCTCATTTTTATTAGGTTGCTTTTATTTTTATTATTATTATGTCTTTTGTAAAATCCAAGGTAATGAATTCTTTTAATCCCATAAAGCAAGATACATGAACCGTGCTGCCCAAGTCACATTTTTGGTCATCATATTAGTATAAAAACCTTAATTTCCCTTTGAAAAAAAACCGAAGCCTAATTTTTTACCAAATTATTTTTAAAACAAACAAATTAAAACTTCCTCCTCCTCCCCTTCATGTTGAACCTGTATATACAGCAGGTATATACAAGTGCCAAACTCCTAGATAATTGTTAAACTCCCTGGTCTATGTATACATTTCTGTAAAACAATATACCACTTCCATCCATTATAAATCAGTGCTTATAACCTTTTTTCCTAGGTCTTTTTAGGTTTTCTAGGTTTTTTTCTAGGTCTTTGCATAGTTTTCTAGACAAGGTATTTGTCTCCTGTTTTCTAGAGAACAAAATTTGACCAACCTTAGATGTGGATCAGCCCTTCCAGACTACTCTTCTAGTTATTCTTAAATCATATTACTTATTCTATCGGATTTCCTAATGATGTTTCTCACTTTGAATACTCAGTACACACTCAGCAAAGTATTATGCATGTCATCTAATATCTTAAGGACATTAATAAAAGAATATTAACAAAATGAATCAAACAGATTATATAGAGAAAGAGATGAAAGTGGAATGGCTGGAACTCTTCAGGTTGCAGGGTAACAGAAACCCAGCTTGAATTAGATTAGGCAAAAGAGGAAATGTATTGGTTTGGGTGTTACAAGAAGAGAAGGACTACAGGTGGACCTCAAAACAGACTTGAATATAAGCAACTTTGGGGCCAGAAACCTGAGTCCCACCAGGATTTTCTGTCTCTTCATTGTTTTTCTCTGCAAGTTTATTTTTTTCTTTTAAACCAACTGCAAGTATATGATGAGGAAATTGGCTGCCAACAGCTACCATACTTCATCTCAGCTTTACCACCAAAGAACAGACCATGCTTTCTCTGGTCCCTAGTTCAAAACTCCAAATGATGAGTTCTGACCACTTTTCAGCCATCAGCTGTGGCCAGGTTCAAAGTCTGTCAAAAGAACATGGCAGCTCACATCCAAATCAACTGTCTAAAGGGCAATAAGGAACATTTTGCCCAAAGGGGTGAATAATGTTCCCAGAAGAAGAGTCAAAACTGTGGACAAACAAAATAATAGAGATTCACTACAAATAGCATAACCAGAGACCCAAAAGGACTTAATTCAGTAAAGGAAGAGGAAGATTCTGAAAGGAAGAGAAAGTTTAAGGGAAACACTTAATGTGGGATGATGAGGTCAAAAGTCTATTTAGGTGGGAGCATCTGGGTGGTGCAGTTCAGCACCTGACTTTTAGTTTTGGTTCAGGTCGTGATCTCAGGGTCCTGATATGGGGGACTCCATGCTCAGTGTGGAGTCTGTTTGAGATTCTCTCTCCCTTTCCCTCTGCCTCTCCCCCCACTCACACGCTCTCTCTCTCTCAAATAAATGGGTAAATATTTTTTTTAAAAAGTCTATGTGAAGACAGATTTCTTTCCAGTGCCTTTTTTCAGATACAATCTTTTATTTTTTTTCAGATACAGTCTTTTAGATAGACATGTAATACTAGTCCTAAAATATCTGAGCTCACTTCCCATATCTAACAAAAACGCCCGATGTAGTACAGACCAAATCCTAACACACTTAATCCAACCAACCCCAGTCTATTTGTGTGCTGTTCCTTCCCAACTAATACGCCAAAATACTACACTAGATTTTGTCCTGTCCTATAGGCTCAATCTCCTATTTTCTGACAAAATTATAAGTAAGCAAGAACATGGAAATGAGTCACAACCTTAAGACTCACTATTTGCTTAAAACAAAAATAATTGCCTTTAAGGTCAGTTGCATTTATTCTTCAACAACACTATTATATCACAAATGATTTGAGGGAAAATGCAGGGACAGTTGAATCAAACAAGAATTAGGCTGCATTTGGCTAAAGCTTAGTAATTTATCCCGCTCTACATGGCTAAGCTAAATATCCAAAATAAGGAGGGTTTTTTTTTTCATTTTTATTTTGTTATTAATATTTATCTAAAACAAATGTACTCATGTGCTGAATCCAAAAATCATTTAATTTTAACCTTATTTCTCTGTATTGCACATCCTCAGCAAATACTTGTTAAATAAGTAATACAGATCCATGGAAGCACAGAAATAGAGAAACCTAACTCTTCCTTTAGGGAAGAGGTCAATAAAAACTTCATGAGTTCACTAAGGGGAGGGGCAGGTAAAGGAAGAACATAGGCAGAAAGAGATGTCTGCACAAGCATAAGGAGCCAATTACTTCACAATACTAAGGAGGAAGACTAAAAACAGGAGAGCAGGGAGAGAGATACAGTAAGAAAAGTTGGCAGAGGTCAAATCATAAAGGGTTTTATAAGCCATGCCAACAAATTAGATCTTCATTCAGTAAATGATGGGGAGTCCCTGAATATTTTTAAGCTGGGAGTGGGTGAGGGAGAAGAAAAAAAAATCATATTTTCAGTTTTCACATTTTACAAAAATCATGCTGAAAGCATTAAGGAGATAAATTGAAGAGATCTAAGCCAGCAGCTTAAGGAGAGCAATTAGAGGTAAAGTATTATATTAATTCATGGGGTAAATGATGAAAGGTCTAAATTGAGAGATTCCAAAAGTACTTCATTAGAAGAAATAATAGGATTTGAATCTTGGAAATAGAACAGAGGGCAGAGACTAGAAATACTATCAAGTCCCCAGCTGATATGTTGGTGTCACAATTCAAGATCAAGAATATGGAAGGAGAAAGCTTGTAGGGAGGCAATAATGAGCTCAATTTAGGACAAAGTATGCTGCATGTGGTAGGTCCAGGGGAAGCTGCCTGGGAGGCAGTCAAAATTTTATGTCCATCATGTGGGAGAGAGGTCTGAACCAGAGAAAGAGACTTGAAACCATGAGCAGAAAGGTGGTAATCCAAGCCCTACAACTGGATGAGATGATCTAGGGGAATGTGCAGAATAAAATAAAATAAAATAATTTTTTTAAAAAAAGGAGGTCCTAGGACAGAGGCCTGGATTGTATCTAACTTATTTTTACTTAAGCCTGTTTCTCAATTTTACAACATATAATAAAAATAAATAAATAAAAATAAAAACCTAAATTATAAGAAAAATTGCATACTAGTTGAAAAATTGACATATGACATAAAGGGACGATTTGTTGCATGAAAAATATAAATAACTAAGCATACATATATATATATGTATGTTTATACGTGTATATATATACAATAGAAGGTGTGGTTGATTCACTTGGAGGGGGATGACAACATTTGACAGAGCAAACACCTCAAAAGACCTTGAGTGGAAACCCTCTGCTATCAACTCAAGTGGGTAGTGGGTATGGGAAGAGACAGGTCGCATAACCCACGTAGTCTCCTTAAAGGCCAAGTGTAACCTGAGTACTTCTTGTACTGCTATACCAGTGGCTTTGATAACTAAAGAGTGTCTTGAAGGCCCTTCTGAATAGCCTGCATTTTGCCCAGGTCATGAAAGACATCTATGATGTGAGAGATGCAGTGAGTCAAAGGGAAGGAGCAGAGCCACCAACAACCGCTGATATAGAGCTGAATGCCATATGAGAGCAGCAAGAAAGACGGACCCTAAAACTTCCTGTGGACGAGTAGCAATAGCTTGAATGACAATGTAGAATTGTTTACACTATATAGTTGGAACACTTGGGAATGGACATAAAGCCAACCACCGCTTTACTGACATATTTCGTTGACTTGGCAAATCCATGAAGAGAAAAATGAGTCTCACCGTTGGGCTCTCAAATACACATTTTTTAGAGTTGACCTAGAGATACTGAAAGAGACTTGTAAAACCTATCCAAACCAGGGACTTATATGACAGTAAGTCATTGAAGTATGTCATGTCACCCTAGAAAACCATGATTCCTCAGTCCCCAGCATTCACCTAAGATGTTGTTCAACAGGTATTGGAAGATGGCCAAGGAGTGCAGATGCCAGTCTTACAATATATTCAGACTTATCAAAAAGATGCCTGGAAGGGTACTCCTGGGTGGCTCAGTCGGTTAAGCGTCTGACTATTGATTTTGGCTCAGATCATGATCTGAGCATTGTGAGATAGAGCCCTGCATCGGGCTCCTCACTGGGCATGAAGCCTGTTTAAGATTCTCTCTCTCCCTCTGCCCCTGCCCCCCTC
Organism: Callorhinus ursinus; assembly: GCF_003265705.2. Taxonomy (NCBI): domain Eukaryota; kingdom Metazoa; phylum Chordata; class Mammalia; order Carnivora; family Otariidae; genus Callorhinus; species Callorhinus ursinus. Next base: position 28,287,570 of record NW_027397086.1, on the reverse strand, counting down.
TCTCCCTCTCAAAAAAAAAAAAAAAAAAAAAAGCCTGAAAGGATAGTGTCTGCTTGCCACTTTTCCAAGAACAAAGTTGTACGTGTCCATAAGTCAAATTCCATAAAGATCTCAGCCTATGTTCAGGAAGATCACTGGTAATGATGATGATAGCTACCATTATTACCTATCATGTGCCAGGCCCTATGGTAAGAACTGTACATGTATTAGTTCATTTAATTCTCACAACAGCCCTGTGATAGATAACACTTACAGCAACTTCTACAAGTCACATAGTTAAAAAGTAGTAGAGCCAGAAGTCAAACCCAGATATTATTGGTGCCATTGACTATGTTCTTTACTTTATGCTACATTGCCTCTTCTACTGAGAGCTTGGTATGGATTATATATGATGAGCTTACTAAAATCACAGTTGTCTTGCTAGAAAAGGTAAATGCCATTCTTTTATTTATTAAAGAGAACCAAGATAGACCCTGCAGGAAATGTGGAAAACTGATCCATCCTCCACCATAAGTATTGTTGTACTTGAAAGGAACTTGAGCCTTTGGTTCTGCAGCAGTAGAAACACCAGGTTCCAGCTCCATAATACACCATCCTGGTGATGGGCACAGAACACTGGGGCCAAGGTAGCTCTTCTGCCTTCCCATTCGAGAATTCTTATCTATACATAGTAGAATTATTCAGAATTCCTGGCAGAGGTAGCAAATGGGATAGCATATAGACAGGTACCAAGAAAATATTGGTGGAAGAAATTTGAAGTGAACTAAAAGGTGTCTGGAACAGATTTAGGGGTAAGTTAAAAGAGTTTGAGCATCCAGTGAAAAGTAGCCCCCAGCATTCTTGATTCACTCTTCAGACACAATTTAAGGGGGGGCATTCTCTTTAGAATGTCACCTTGCAAATAAGGACATCTAGGGATAATGTCCAAGCTTTTGAGTCAGAGAGCCTGGTCTGCCAAACCAAGGCTCATCCACAGAGCTGTCAATACTTCATTGTGGAAGCTGGATTCTTTAGCTAGGAATACCTCTGAAATGCAGAACACCCTTTCCTAAATTGAGACCAAAGAGGTAGTAAGTGTCAGAGGCGAGCTGTCCCCTTGTGGAGTTAAAAGTGTGGACTCCCAGCAGCAGTGAACACATACATATACACACAAACACACACACACATGTTACACACACACCCCAGAAGAGACAGGTGTATCACTAGCATTGCATCTATCTAACCAGAGGACAAATTCTACCAATTCAGAAAAGTGACAAAGGCTTCAGTACGTTTCAGTGTGAAGGGCTCTCCTGAGGTCTCCTTGGAATTCAGCCAGGAAAACTGAGTCATTCCATTCCATCTCCTGGGCAAGAGGCCAGAATGATCACTGACCCTCACCTCACGCTGAAGCCTATGGATATCACTGATGGCATTCCCATCTGCTGTCACAGCGGGATAAAAAATAACCAACAATTACAATGTGCTTTGAAAACACAAAATATCTAATAAAACTTTCATCTTTTTTCTGGAATCGCTTCCTATTTTGTTTCAACAACCAAAAACCAAAAAAAGAAAAATATCTAGAGAATTTTCTAACCAGAAGTGATAATAATATTCTGCCTATTGCTGTGGCGATTCTGTCTGTTCAGTCTGTGGCTGCTAAAATTGAATGTGAAAATGACACAGAAGGGCTGTGGTCATTTTATTTGGCCCCTAAAGGTCACTACTGAAGTTCAATATAAAGTACATATTTGATCCTGTTCACAAAGATAAATAAGAATATTATTTCACTATTACTTCTAAGAGAATTCAACTTTTCTTGGAGCTCTGCTGAAAAAGGAATCCTCAGAAATGCAAGCTTCATCTTTAAAAGATTTATAGAAACTTAAGGGATTAAGTCTCGAAACCTGGAAATAAATTAAATATTTCTTAAAACATTTTAAATCATGTTCTCATTCCATTTCTAGAAATGATTGATTACTTCTGAATGTGTAATAATTTTCCAGACTATCTTCCACAACTATAGCTTTCACACTGAAAACTGGACTTACATTATAGAACAAGCACAGTGACAACTGAGTTTCTTTTAGATAAGACAATTGGTAGTCATTTTGTCTGAATCAGACATTTAAATATATGCAAAACCAGAATTGTTTAAAAGTTTGAAAAAGTATTCTTATGAGGCATACACACTATAATATTCCTGAATCATTTCCTGAGACTCACTGACCAGCTATCAGGTTTATTCAACATACATAGGGACTGATCTTTTGGTTGGGTCAATTTTATATTTTCTAGATTTAGTCAGATTTCAGATTTAACCAATTCCCTAAACTAACCTTAGAGTTAACTGTCAACATCTCTTTTCATGCAGAAAGAAGGGGGGAGGGGGGGACTCCAACAGCTTCATGAGTAAATTGCTTGGAATTAAACTCTTTATCTGTAAAATAGTGTGGGTGGGGGAAGGAGGAACTCGGTGAAATTCTTTTGAGTACTACTACTTGAAATAGTTTTCATTTTCTTGATTCATCTCTCATCTTCTCACCCTTATTTGTCTCTATTACCACTGAAAAATCCTCTCATTTACCTTTTATTAATTCCCTGTTCCATTCCCTTTAGTGGCCTTTCAAGACTTTCTCTTCCTCTATGTTCCCAAAATCCCCAATCACAAGACTTCACTTCTAGCCTGCTACTTTTCTGAGAAAATAGAAGCCATCTGAGGTATTTTTCTTTCTACTCCCTTTCTCTTCCCCTCTGAATTCCTCTGTATTGTAAGTTGTATTCTTCCTTCCAATCTTGGGCTCCAGCATGAAATAGCTCTCATTCTGGTAACATTATCCTCTTTGCCTTTACACTTGATCATAAATCCTCCTCTCCTTACATCCTTGCTCCTTCAATTCTCTTCCTTGATTTTTTTTAAAACTCTCCTGACCAATCATCTCTTCTTCTGCCTACTCAGGTAGACCCTGTGTCTTAAGATAAACACAAATCTTCTCTTGATCTTACCCCCCCCCAAGTTTTCTTTTCTTATCAACCCTTCAACAGACAAATTATTAGAAGAGGAATTTACATTTGCTTCCTACCTGTCTTCACTAGCCCTTTACTCACACATGCCTTCTAGGATCACGATGAGTTCCTACATGTGAAATCCAGCTTCATTCTCTCAAGCTCTTGCAGTATTTAACACTGTATCTCCTGAAACCCTCCCTTCCCTTGGTTTTGTGATATTATAGCACTCCATTTTTCCTAAGCATATCCTGGCCATGCCTCCCCTTGTCCTTCCTTCTCCTAACCTATGACACCAGGTATTCCCCACAGTTTTACCCTTGGTTCTCCTCTTTATACCCCCTCACTCTATCCTTTAATAATCCAGTTCTGTGGGGGCTCTTTTGACATCTGGATCTCCAGTCCAAAAGTTCTTTCTCAAGCTGTTCTACACATACGTCTACCTGGCAGACAACTTCATCCATAACACTAGGGGCTCCTCAAAGGCACAAACCATGTTTTATTTTATTTTTTGTACTTCAATCTCCCACCTTCACCATTGAGGGGCAGCTCAATAACTCAATAAAAGCTCTTTAAGATGAACTAAATAGTATTTCCCACCTGTACCTAAAACTAAACAGACACAAACTGAACAGCTAGTCTGGCCCTCCATAACTCAAAACACCCCAGCCTCCTAACCCTTATTTCTCTTAACTTCTAACCTCCAAACCTACAACCTCAGCTCCAACTCTGACATGTTCTTTTTCCTTGTCTCCTCTATCCAATAAATTATCACGTGTTATTGATTCCTCCTTTGTTATATTTTTACATCTGTTTACTCATTTACCTTCTTTCTGTCATACCTTCAAGGCCTTAATTACCTCCTACCTATCTTATTGTAATAGATTCCCAAATCAGTTTCTCCATCTCTCCTGCATACCACTTCTAGATTAATCTTTATTTAACACACTTCTAATGATACTAGTTTGCATCTCAAAAATGGTTAAGATTTATCCTTTGCCCAGCAAACTCCAAACATCCTGCCCTAGCATCAAAAGTCCTTCCTAATATGGTCCCAAGATACCTGTATGTTTGGAAGCACTAGAGATCTGCGCAAGTTACTTTAAGAGAAGAAAACGTTTAAAAAAGGATATTCACTGATCAACTGATAGCTGTCAGAATGAGAAAGCTCTAAAACTGAGCCACTCTCTTGCTCTACCCATGTCCCTTCTTCTCCTTTCAGTTTCTCTTCTCTCTGTCACTCTGCTCCCTCATTATTCAGTTTCCATTCCTCATGGTTTCAGCCAGCACACAGCACAACATGACCACTCCCAAGCCCTTCTCCACCTTGTCCACTCTCAACACTTCCTTGCAGTTTCTGCCCACACTGCTAATTGATTCAGTCTTTGATTTCCCGGTTCCAAATTCTGAAGAGGCCAAATGGCCTACTCCATCTTTTCATGCTGGACCACAGCTATGCTACAGAACAACCGATGGAGTGTCTGTCTTTGGATCAGATGCCCATCCTCTTCCACTCAGCTGTGATCCAATCATGTGGGGGATGGGCAGCATAACAGATTCAGAGAATGGGCCCTTTAGAAGCAGGCCTATGGGCAGAAGAGATTCCTTTAAAAGGAATCCTTTTTAGCAGGACAGGCAATGATCAACATCTCTAAGGCATTACTTTTTCCTGCCCTGTTCTCCTACATACACACCATGATCCTGTCAAACAGGATTTGCCCTCTCACAAACCCAGTCCACAATTGTATAATCGTATGTCTGCTTGTGTCATTATCTCCGCTTAGAATAATCTCTGTTATCACCTTACCATCCTGAAATCTATCATCCAAAGGACACAAACAGACATAAATTCACAAAACAGTCAATACACAACAAGAAAAGGAAGTTATGAAAAATTATTTGAGCACAAAGAAGCAATACTCCAAATAAGGTGCATTTTTTGTCAATTAAATTAGCAAAAATAAATTTTGAATGATTGGGGGTACCTGGATGGCTCAGTCAGTTAAGAGTCTGCCTTTTGCTCAGGTCATGATCTCAGGGTCCTGGAACTGAGCCCAAAGTCAGGCTCCCTACTCAGCGGGGAGTCTGCTTTTCCCTCTGCCCCTCCCCTCTGCTTGTACTCTCTCTCTCTCTCTCTCTCAAATAAATCAATAAAATCTTTAAAAAAATTTTTTGAATGATTAATGTACCTTATGATGACAGTTTCTTGTCTTCCAATAAAATATAGCTAAAAGGAAATGCCTTTAATTCCTGTCAAAATTTCACAAAGATGTCCAAATATAAATAAAGAGAAGCAAGCCTAATATCAAGAATTTAAAAAATAATAGCACTTGATGAAGTAATGTTAAGAATACAATAAAGCAAGGGGCGGAGCGGAAGATGCATGGAGCTGTGTGAGGACCCGAGGGCAGTGCAGTGCACCTATGATTTATGTTTTAGAAATAGATGTTAAACTTTGGTTTGAATGAAAAATGTCTCTCAACCCACCTGTATTTCTCAAAGAAAAGGAAGAAAATAATTCAAAATCTGTAGAAATACAACACTCACAAACTACTTCCATAGCTGCAGAAGATCCTCTTCAAAACTTACGCTTAGCATCTCAAGAAGTTCTTCAAAAAGCTCAGCGAAGTGGAAGATCAAAATGTCTCAGATGTGGTGGCTCAAGAATGTTCTATTGCTATACATGTTATGTCCCAGTTGAAAATGTACCTATTCAACAGATGCCACTTGTGAAGCTTCCACTGAAGATTGATATCATTAAACATCCAAATGAAACAGATGGCAAAAGTACTGCTATACATGCAAAACTATTAGCACCTGAATTTGTAAATATTTACAAGTATCCTTGTATTCCAGAATATGAAGAAAAGGACCATGAAGTTGCACTTGTTTTTCCTGGACCTAAGTCTGTCTCAGTAAAAGATATTTCTTTTCATCTGCAAAAAAGGATTCAAAATAATGTTAAAGGCAAAAATGATGACCCTGACAAGCCATTTATTTAATGCAAGAAAACTGAAGAACAGGATTTGAATGACAGCAACTGCCAAGACACAACACTGAAAAAAATTATATTTATAGATAGCACCTGGAACCAACCAAACAAAATATTCACTGATGAGAGACTTCAAGGATTGTTACAAGTTGAGTTGAAAACAAGAAAAACTTGCTTTGGGCGCCATCAAAAAGGAAAGCCAGATAACTTCCTTTCCACAATTGAAGCCATTTACTATTTTCTGGTAGGCTACCATACTGATATATTAAAAGAAAAATACTAAGGACAATATGACAATCTCTTATTTTTCTACTCTTTTATGTACCAGTTGATAAAGAATGCCAAATGCTCTGGAGACAAGGAAACAAGAAAACGTATCCATTAGTTTTTAAGAAGCTACTTATGTCATTTTATTTTGCTAAAAATCAATAAACTTATAATTGTGGGAAAAAAAGGAATACAATAAAGCAAAAAAGTAAAAAATAAAATAAAAAATAAAAAAGAATACAATAAAGCTACTGGTCTTATAAATGGTTGATGGTATTGCAATAATACTAGAACCCTTTCAGAAAGCAATTTGCCAACTTGATTCATTTTGGAATTTACAGAAAAACCTTAACAGGAAAACTAAATTACTTTTCAATACTGTCAACTAGAGAAAAAATGCTTTTAAAGTTTTGGTACATACCTTTCCATACTTTCTTAATATGTGCATTTTTTTTTCTTTTTCTAAAATAACATTGGGTCAGACTAGGTATACTGTTAGAAATTAGCTTCAGGGCACCTGGGTGGCTCAGTCGTTAAGCGTCTGCCTTCGGCTCAGGTCATGATCCCAGGGTCCTGGGATCGAGTCCCACATGGGGCTCCCTGCTCGGCGGGAAGCCTGCTTCTCCTTCTCCCACTCTCCCTGCTTGTGTTCCCTCTCTTGCTGTCTCTCTCTCTGTTAAAAAATAAATAAATAAATCTTTAAAAAAAAAAGAAATTAGCTTCATTTCTTCTTGTATCATGAACCTTTGTCTATGCTATTAACAGTCTTCCAAAACATTATCGTTTTTAAGATTTTATTTATTTATTTGAGAGAGAGAGTGAGAAAGAGAGTGCATGAAAGGGGTAGGGTCAGAGGGAGAAGCCGACTCCCCACTGAACAGGAAGCCCAAGGCAGGACTCAATCCTGGGACTTCAGGATCATGACCTGAGCGGAAGGCAGTCACTTAACCACCTGAGCCACCCAGGCACTCCTTTTAATGGTTGCATAGTAGTCTATCATATGATTAGGTAAAAATAGATTTTTTTTTTGTAAAAATAGATTTTTACCAAAAAAATTCCTTAATGCTAGACTTCAGATTTGGTCTACTTTTTCGTAATTACTGATGGACTGAAGTGACTATCCTTACATATAAATGTCTTGTGCATTATCTCTGATATTTTCTTTTTCTTTTTTTTTAAGATTTTATTTTATTTATTTGACAGAGAGAGACACAGCGAGAGAGGGAACAAAGCAGGGGTAGTGGGAGAGGGAGAAGCAGGCTTCCCGCAGATCAGGGAGCCCGACATGGGGCTCGATCCCAGGACCCCAGGATCACGACCTGAGCTGAAGACAGACGCTTAAGGACTGAGCCACCCAGGCGCCCCTCTCTGATATTTTCTTAAAATAAATTCCCAGAGATATACTTGATAAAGCAAAGAATACAACCGTTAAAGATTTTTTAATAAAAGAACTTCTAAATATCTAGTTAACCAAAACTATAACATGACAACATTAGGAGAATAAGGAGTAGGGGAGGAGGAAGGGAGGGAGGAGTGGTATAAGAGAGCTAAAGCTCCATCATCCATAGAAAGAACCCATGGTACATAAAAAAAAAAAAAAATTTAACTAGTGTAAGGGTGTGATTTAGAAATAAGGAGGTGAAATAGCTAATAATGAGGAATAGTGGATAAGAATCAGGTGTAAGAAAATATGACACAGAACGCTGCTGTTTTCATTATACGTTTTGTTCTGTTTGTCTTTTTAACCATCCATTTATACTGGCTTGATAAAAATACAAATTAAAAACATAAAACCAACAGTCTAATTCGGCTATAAAATACAAAAGATACACAAGTTGGCTTCAGAGCCCACGATTCTCATCGTTAGATAGAAAAAAATCCTTTTATGTACATACCATTGTTTATAAAAACCTTAAAAGTTACAATTTCGTGAACTCTTATTGAGAACCCCCTGTAAACAAAGCATGCGACTAGGTGCCGTGGGAAGTACTAAGAAATACTCCATCTTTTCATTCTCTCCAGAGAGAAGACAATTACTGTCAACACTAGAAATATTCTCTCCACATGACTTAGCTATGGAATGTTAGTAAACTGCCTATACAGAAAAGAAGATCAAGTTTTCTCTCCCAAAATTTTAAAAATAGAGGAAAACTAAGATACCAATGCCTCAAGGTAAAGTTTGAGAAAGCTGTGAATTCTTCTTCAGGAGAAATGCTTCCATTTTTCCACATACAAACACATGCTATAGGCAGCCCTCACCAAAATGTGTCAGAAAATTGGAAAAACAGAAGGAAAATTTGGATTGTGGGAATAAATAAAGTGTTAAAGAACCTTAATTTTTCATTTAATTTCAATTCATTTAACTCATTTCATTCCATTTTTCAGGCAACCTCCTCACAGATCTTGCCATGTATCCCTGGTAAATGTTTAGTTCTTCCTAGTTCACATCATTGTAGGGCCAGACATTTTCTCAGAATATTAGCACCTTCAGAAAAAATCATCATAGTGGCACCAGACTGGTTCCCCCTCTTGATTCAACTGATTTGAAGAGCACCTGTGTAGTACATAAGGCATCAGATGAGTCTCCACCGTCGAAGGTTATTGAGTATCTGCCTCCATCACATTATCTCCTACTAGTACACAAAGTAGAGCTAGTAGACCAAGAGCCCTGTCCCTTGCTCCCTCCCCAAAACCTCTCTCTGTCCCCTTCCTCTCTTCACTCCACATTTCTCCTTTAATCACTTTCTCTCTCTCTCTCTCTCCACTTCTTTTCCTCAAGCCTCATTCCTGGGTTTTCCCCTCTCTCTCTTTCCTAACACTCTCCCACCCTTACCCCATCCACTTCAAAGAACTGAGGTGAGGACGGAGAACCTCTCTTGTTCTTCTTCTACTTCCCTACATGAAGAAAAACCAAAAACTTTACCTATAGGTGACTGAAGTCTAGTAATGAAGACATCTAACAAAATGCCAGCTAACATTTTAAGTATAATTCAAACTAAATTACTTGTAAGTTTATCAGAATTGCATGAACAATTTTTGCATTTGAGTGACTACCATTTGGGCATATTTATTTTGATTTACAATGGTAAACTACATGGGTAGTTGTGTTCTCTATTCCTACAATTAATATGCTCCTTTCAAAATGTTTTGTCTAATGACCATTATATAACATCAGCATCCACTCACATGGTGCTTCCTTTCCCATCTTTTACCAAAATCTACCCCTCTCCCCCAAATAGAGGGTAATTGGAAGAAAAAAGAGCGACTGTTCCCTGTCTTCATCCAAGCCTCTATACTGGTCAACGTGGGTCTCTGTGCCAAAGATAAACAATATAACGTTCATTCCTTGGGAGCAGCCACTTCCAAATATCATACTGAGTAAAGTTCAAGTTTACAGACTACATGAACCTTTGAACTCTGAAAAATGTGGCTTCGAATCCCAACAAATATGACTTTTGGAATGGATGTTCCATCTTCCAGTCAGAACGGAGATATTACAAGAGTCTGGAAGGAGAGGATGAGATTAGTCTATCTGATGAACACATCAACTAAGAAATAGGAGAGAATGCCAGAAATAGTTGGCTAAAAAGTAATACATCAAGCATTTAGATTGTACAAGCAAGTCTTTACAGATAATCTAAATTTCAAAAAAATTATGTTCAAAATTATGTTTATAATAAATCCCCGAAACACCACCTAAAAACAGTCTTATAAATTGGGGTGGCACCCATGGGTCTAGGACTAAGGCAAAACCCATCGCCAATATTTGTTGGTACATCAAACTGCTGAAAAAGCTTAGTACGTAAGTGCATAAGTACCAGAGCAACTGGGACAAACTGCTCCCACGTCAACAGTTTTTCTAATTCTTCTTTTTCAGTATCATGGGCTAATGAATTCACATTTATGAAAAAACTTATGACAAGTCCACTATATGCTAAGCATCGTGCTAGGGAATTTAGGGCACTTCTCTGCTGTAAATGATGGGACAAAATATCAAAATTCTAAATGAAGACAGGATTAGTATCACCTTAGGCTCCAACAGGGGTAGGCACAGTACTATTACTGATTCTATTTTTATTTAAAATTTTGGCATTTTGTTCATCATGGATTTTTAACATTAATTTTTTTAATATTGCATTCAAATGTTATTTGATCTTGATTACTGAGTTTTTCAGTGCCCCTTTAAATTTTGTACCCTGAGCAAGTGCAAGTGCCTCACACTCCTCATCCTAATCCTGGCCCTGCCTAGAGTTTGCAATCCACACGAGGGGTTGGGAAATTTTTTCTGAAAAGGGCCAGACAGTAAATATTTCAGACTCTGTGGGCCATGTCATCTTTGTTATACCTACTCAACTCTGCCATTATAGAGCTAAAACATCACGAATGATATTTAAACTAAAAGTGTACTTTGTTGTGATGAGCACTGGGTGTTATATGCAACTAATGAATCATTGAACACTACATCAAAAACTAATGATGTACTATATGGGGGCTAACTGAACATAATAAAAAAAAAAGTGTGCTTTGTTCCAATAAAAATTTATTTACAAAAACAGGCTGCGGGACAGATTTGTCCCACAGACTGTAGTTTGCCAACCCCTAATCTACACTAAATCCTCATTTAGTTGTCAGTGCTAGAGTGTCAAGCAATTCTCATTAATAAATTGTCTGTAAATAGCTACAGCTTACCCTTGAAGAGCCAATGATAATAATGTAACCAGTTTTGATCAAAATTTCCCTAAAATGAACTAAAAATGTTTTTAATGTTTTATAATACAGAAAATTTTTAAAGAAAATTGAAAGCACCCATAATCACACTATTGCACAATTATCACTATTACAATTTCGGTGAATTATCTTCAAGTCTTTCTATACATATTTTAATAAAGATAAAAGTATTGGGCAGGATAGGCCTGATTAGGCTGTGGTGACAAATTAACCCCTAAATCCCAGTGGCCTAACTCAGTTAAGGCTTATTTTTCACTCATGCTACCTGTCCATCATGGGTCAACAGGGACCTTAAGTCCATCAAGGACCCAGGCTGATGAGGAAACTTCACAATCTTGTAGCTGCACCTGGAACATGTGACCTCTTCAGTCACCTTAAGAGACAAAGCAACAGCTGGAAGCTCTCACACCGGTTCTGCTATGCTTTGGCCCAGAAGTAACACACCACTTTCACCCACAGCCCACAGTCTAGAAATGGTCACGATGGAAAGATAGAAATGTCAAGGACATAAAGAGAAATGTTTGATGGCCACCATCCTCCTTGTCACATTAAAAATCACATTACATATATATAGATACATAAATATATATAAAATTTTATTCCTTTCTTTGCCCTTAAAATTATATCATAAGCTTTTCCCTACATCATTAAATCTCTTCATAAACATATAGATATCACCCTTTGTTACTCAGTCAGTTTCACTATTATAGTTTCTGCACAGTGAAGGAAACAATCAACAAAACTAAAAGGCAACCTACAGAATGGGAGAAGATATTTGTAAATGACATATCTGATAAAGGGTTAGTATCCAAATATAAAGAACTTATAAAACTCAATACCCAGAGACACCTGGGTAGCTCAGTCAGTTAAGCGTCTGACTCTTGATTTCGGCTCAGGTCATGATCTCAGAGTTGTGAGACTGAACCCCACATCAGGGTCCACACTGGGCATGGAGCCTGCTTAGGATTATCTCTCTCCCTCTCCCTCTGCCCCTCACCTCCTCCCTAAAAAAAAAAAGAAAGAAAAGAAAAAGAAAAAGAAACTAACTCAATACCCAAAAACCAAATAATCCAATTTAAAAATGGGCAGAAGACATGCACAGACATTTCTCTGAAGAAGACATCCAGATAGCCAACAGACACATGAAAAGATACTCAACATCACTGATCATCAGGGAAATACAAATCAAAACTACAATGAGATATCACCTCACACCTGTCAGAATGGCTAAAATAAAAAACACAAGAATAAACAGGTGTTGGCGAGGATGCAGAGAAAGGGGAACCCTCATGCACTGTTGGTGGGAATGTAAACTGGGACAGCCACTGTGAAAAACAGTATGGAGGTTCCTCAAAAAGTTAAAAATAAAACTACCCTATGATCCAGCAATTGCACTACTATTTACCAAAAGAATACAAAAACACTAATTCAAAGGGATACATGCACCTCTGCTATAAATAGCAGCATTACCTACAATAGCCAAATTATGGAAGCAGTCCAAATATCCATCAATTAATGAATGGATAAAGAAGAAGTGGTATATATACACAATGGAATATTACTCAGCCATAAAAAAGAATGAAATCTTACCATTTGCAATGACATGGTTGGAACTACAGAGCATTGTGCTAAGCAAAATAAGCCAGTCAGAGAAAGACAAATACAATATGATTTCACTCATATGTGGCATTTAGGAAACAAACAAATAGCAAAGGGAAAAAAGAGAGACAAATCAAGAAATAGACTCTTAATTATAGAAAACAAACTGATGGTTACCAGATGGGAGGTGGGTGGGGGAATGGGTGAAATAGGTGATAGGGATTAAGGAGTGCACTCGTGATGAGCACTGGGTGATGTATGGAAGTGTTGAATCATTATATTGTACACCTGAAACTAATACTACACTGTATGTTAAGTAACTGAAATTTAAATAAAAACTTTAAAAAAAAACAATCATAAACATTGCTATGTGCCAGGCATTCTCCTAAATACTTTATGCAGATTTTGTCATTTAATTCTTACAACTAGTCTATGAGGAAAGTTCGATGGTATACCCATTTTATGGTTCTGCAAATAGAGGCCTAGTGAGCTTAAGTAAATTTTCCAAGGCCACACAGCCAGTAAGTGGCAGATCTGAGACACATGCACAGGACTGTGAGACTTCAAAACCCATTTTCTTACTCCATGAATGTGAACTAAAGAGCTGAGCTGTGGTCCAAGTCTGAAACACAGCACCACTGTGCCGGGCTATTGACCAGGAGGCATATCATCGCAGGAATGGAAGAAGATGCATGAGACCATGAGGATTTGTTGTTACCAGTAACTGTGGACAATAGAACAATGACAGATGAAAAATGGGACCCAATAAGAGACTGGTCAAATTTTCTAGTTTTTTCTCTTTCTTCCTCTGTGAAGTACTTGGAAAAATGACTGGTCTCTTTGAATTCATCAAGGTCCCTGGATTCTTAGACCATTTTGGAGGGAGGGGGAATAATAAAGATATAATGGGCTCTGCTACTCTGGAGTTTAGCAGGTTTTAAATTTAAAAAAAAAAAAATAGAAGAGCTAGCAGTCTTGGAGAGCCACCACAGAGAACAGAGGCAGGGCAGGGCAAGAGGAAGAAAAAGGAAAAAGAAAATAGAAGAGTAATAAGAGTCTTCTTTAAAAATTTAACTATATCTAATCTATCTTAACTTAATACATGTTCTCTACTTAAAGCAAGGATTGATATGCACAGATTTCTGTTGTACAGTTTTTAGCATTCTTCATAAATTCTTGTCTTGTCATAGAAATTCTAAAAATTGTGGGACTTGCTAAGTATCATCACATATCTTAAAATTCTTAATGAACTGGAAGGTTTATATTTAAAAAGTACTATCGACTGTTGAATCACAGACCTGTACTTCTGAAACAAATAATACATTATATGTTTTAAAAAAAAATAGTAGGAAGGGAAAAATGAAGGGGGGGAGTCAGAGGGGGAGACGAACCATGAGAGATTACGGACTCTGAGAAACAAACTGAGGGTTCTAGAGGGGAGGGGGTGGGGGGATGGGTTCACCTGGTGATGGGTATTAAGGAGGGCACGTTCTGCATGGAGCACTGGGTGTTATGCGTGAACAATGAATCATGGAACACTACATCAAAAGCTAATGATGTAATGTATGGTGATTAACATAACATAATAAAAAAATAAATAAATAAAAAGCACTATCGATATAATCACTTAAATATTATCACCACAATTTTGTCTTTCTTTTTAAAGATTTTATTTATTTATTTGACAGAGAAAGACACAGCAAGAGAGGGAACACCAGCAGGGGGAGTGGGAGAGAAAGAAGCAGGCTCTCCGCTGAGCAGGAAGCCCGATGTGGGACTCGATCCCAGGACCCTGGGACCATGACCTGAGCCGAAGTCAGACGCCTAACGAGACTGAGCCACCCAGGCGGCCCACCACAATTGTGTCTTAAGACTAAACCACCTATCAAACTTAAGCGTGCTATCTTAGTCTGTTCAGGATGCTCTAACAAAAATACCATAGATGGGTAGCTAAAACAAAAAACATTTATTTCTCACAGCTCTGGGGACAGGGAAGTCCAAGATCAAAGTGCTGGTCGATTTGAGATATGGTCAGGCACTCGTCCTGGTTCATAAGTAGCCAGTTTTTTCATGTGACTCACATGGGGGAAGGAGTGAGGGAGCTCTCTGGGCTCCCTCTATAGGGGCACTAATCCCATTCATGAGGCTCCACCCTCATGACTTAATTACCTCCCAAAGGCCCTACCTCTTAATGCCATCACATTGGAGGTTATGATTTCAACATTTGGATTTTAGGGAGACACAGACGTTTGGTCCATAACACATGCGAAGTTCTGTTTTAGTAGTAACTCCATTCCTAGACTTCCTAGGAGCACACAGACACATAAGAAATTTCTGCTGGTCAAGTTCTGTTTATTTAGAAGGTGTATTAGTTGCCTAGGGCTGCCATAACAAATCACTACAAACTTGGATGGCTTAAAACAAAATTTATTCTCTCACAGTTCTGGAGGTTAGAAGTCTAAAATCAAGATGTCAGCAGGGCCATGCTCTCTCTGAAGGCTCTAGGGAAGATTCTTGGCTTGCTTTTTCTTAGTGTTTGGTGGTTGCTGGCACTCCTTGTCATTCCACAGCACACAGACGCATCACCCCAATATCTACCTCCATCATCACATAGCATTCTTCTACATATGTCCGAACTTCCCTCTTCTTATAATAATGACACCAGTCATTGGAGTAGAGCCCATCCTAATGCCATATCACCTCATTTTAAATTGACTACATCTGCAGAGAGCTTATTTCCAAATAAGGTCACATTCACAGGGATCTGGGGTCAGAATTTCAACATGTTTTGCTTGGGGGACACAATTCAACACACAGCAGAGGTCATAAAAGTGTCTTCATGTCTTCCTTGGGAGTATAGGTGAAGACGGCAGAAAGAGAATAACCCTCCACCAACTCTAGTGGAAGGATCTTGTGTTGTCTTGATAAATTTTCACCAGTAGACCCATTTTCAAACACTTGATCATATGCTAAGCACAGAGAGTTTCAACTCTTAAGTGGGTTTTTGGGTGCAAAACTGGGTACCTACATCCCACATATAACAGCGTTTACCAATCAATCAATAAAAAGGGCTCCAAGTTCAAACGAACTACTTTACAAACAAAATTTGGCAACCAACCCATTTGAAAGTTAGGAATTGTGTATAATTTTGACCATTCCTCATTTTTCTCTCTTTTCTCTAAGGGCAAGAGCTCTGTTATTTGATATATACTATTTGTTAATGCTAGCGGAACTTACAATAATCCCTGAACTAAATGGTTAGCAACCAATATTAACAGATGATGATGATGATGATGATAAGTATGATGCTGCTGATAATGGTAGCGATAAATCTAAACAGACATTTTTAAGAATGTAGTAGCCTTCTGTTTTTATCATAAGAAGTAAATTTTTTAAAAGTAGGTAACTACATTCAAGTGTTTATTATTTCTTACATAATAAGTACAGATAGAGATCTGGAGCTTATGTTAAAAATAAAAAAAAAATTAACCAAAGCTCAAAATAAATATATTCAGTAGGGAACAATAGTCTTCTAACAATGTAGCCTTTCGCAGAGCACCTTGGAGTGATGAATCATTGCACTTGATGATCTTAAACAAGTTTACATATAATTAGAGAGGCATGGAAGTTAGGGGGCCGGTATTGTTGTTTTACACAGAAACCTAGCACCAGACATCTAATAAACATTCAGACGTTTGTATTCATATTATGTAAGAATTACAACAACCCTAACAGAAAATAAAAATCCCTGGTCAAACTGTAAAATGATTTTTCACTTCCGTTTCTGAGTCACTTATTACAAATAGCAAGCCAAAAATAAAGCACACAATCAGGAAAGGAGTCAAGCTAATTTTGTGTAATAGGTAGATAGATATAGATAGATATTGTGTCTGAAGTGTATAATACATACGTACTTGTAATTTGAGAAATTTTGGCGAGGAATATTCACAAATATGTTGTGATATTGTATTTTTTTAGCTTTTAATTTGCATTACTAACACTTAAAACTTCTAGAAACCAAATTTTATTTTAAATTATCCAGTAAAAAAAATTTTTTTCCAGTAGAGGAATCTTTGTGGTTTTAGTCATTTAATATATATGATACCTTTCTTCTTAAAAATTAAAATCTTGAACAAGATCCCTGTCTCCCAAAGTCCTGCCTTCTTATGACAAGTATCCTATGTCTATAATTGTATTCCGTGGACAGGTTGTCCCTCGTCCATCTAAATTCTGCAGTCCTTAATACTTCAAACCCTTTATTTTTCCGTCTGTAACCCGGGGCTGTCATCCCAATGCTTCTCTCTTGGGATGTGACACTATTAAGGCCTGATCTCAGCTTCAGCTGGGATCACGCTTCCAGTGGAATACAGTGCTGAGTAAGCCCGTAACAAAGGAGGAAAAACAAAACAAAACAAAAACCTCTCCTTTACCAGATCAACTACAATTATAAGATTTGAACTATAAAGTGATCCTGCAGCTGCCTCCAGCCCTCTTACTTACCCTCCCTGCAGGCTTTTCTCCACCAGGGTCTGGGAGCCTAATCGCAGTTACATCACCAAGGCCTGGGGACCATTCTTCTTGGGTTGCTAGGCTGCTACTTCTCATCCTCATGTCATCAGCTGTGCAACAGGTTCTGTTTCCTCATCCGTCCTGAACCTACAAAAGAGACCTCTCATTTATAGATAAAATTGTAAAAACCTCTCTTCTCCATGAATCCTAAAAAATAGCCAAAGCTCCAGGAATATGTGCCTATTTATCCTCAAATCCCCAAACTCTCCAACAACTCTATCTCAACTACGCACTCTCTCTGATTTCTAAACTCCATAAAAATCTGCCTGTTTTCCACAGAAACCTTCTGTTGCTTTTCCTGTAACCTCACCAAATCTGCAGGCCAATAAAATATCCTTCCTCCACAGGATCCATGAATCAAGCCTCATGCAGATTTCCTGACCCACTGGGGCTGGTATTCCTGCTTCCATTCTGGTGTTCTGCTTCTTTCATTAATATGAAAGAGAAAGCAGAATGGTTTGATGAATTGGTCAAGTCCAGAAAAATCGGTGTACACCATGCCAGGAACCTAAGAAGCTCAGAAAACTTAAGACACAATCAACTAAGTCATGATGTTCTACTCAGTAATAATAGATTGATTGTGTTTCTTTGGGTCCCTTAGATGTAAAAGAACAAAGATCCAAATGGAGGAGAAATTGGCTAGGATGGACAAATCCCAAGAAATACATGATAGTCCTAGAGCCCCCATCTATGAGCTTAGCCCCCCCCACCCCCAGCATGATCTAATAGTTACAAAACTCAGATGGAGCATCACTGGGCAGGCAGGACCTTTGCCAGAGACAAACAAATCCAAATGGGTAAGGTCACTTGATAAATAATATCTAGAAAATGATTCCAATTAAAGTATTCCCCCCAAAAAATCTGAAGTGGCTTACTTCATATGCTCTAAATACAGTTCTGTATGTATCATTGTTAAAATGAAGAAATAAAATGCACTGGTGAAATTAAGCAAGATTAATCATTAAGTCTTTGCCATGTTCAGTCTCACATTTCTGGCGACTTGCCTTGTGATGAACGAAGCTGATAATGGAAGAATTATATCCACAACCAGGCATTATATCCATGAGCTTGATACAAAGGCAACTTTGCTCACTTGGAAAATTAAATTTGCTGAATTAACAGCCCACCAGCCCAGTTGGAATGATAGTGTAGAAAGGCATTACTTATAATCACAAATATGACATAATAACAACTAATGGCCCTACGAATAATATGGAAGCAGATTTTCTTTTTTAACCCACCTCTCCCTGCTAATGAAACTGCACATGATAGACATTGTATCTTCTCAAAACCAGTGGTGTTGAGCTTTAGCCATATGGGGAAAGAATAATATTTATAAATAAATTTGAATGAACTATAGCACCACTTGATAATTACATTCTGAAAACACTGAGTTTAAGCTACCACAGAATAATCATGATACACAAAAAGATATGCCTTCGGTAAAAACACAAGAGATTCAGTATCCCTGTTTCCATACCCCAAAACACCATGAGGCAAAAATCCCTTCAATAGCCCTCAAATCGACAAAAGAATTTACACATGATTAGACTTATTATATATAAGTTTAATGTATGATAAAGAAAGATCACTAATTAGTGCAGAAGAGAATACACAATAAATGATGCTGTGATAAATTTGTATCTGTATCTCATAAATAAATTTCAGATGGATAACAGATTTAAATGTAAAAATTGGACTTTATAATGCCTAAAGGAAAATATAAAGAATTATATGTAAAAAAATGTACATTGGAAAAAAGTCATGAGAGTCATCTTAAAAATTGAAAAGAGTTTTTAATGTGAAAGATTGATACATCTTTTTTTCCTTTTCTTTTTAAAAAATTTAATTGTGACAAAATATACATAATATAAAATTCTCCATTTTAAACATTTTTAAGTGTACAACTCAGGGGAATTAAGTAAATTTACAGCGTTATATAACCACCACCACTATTTTCAGAACCTTTTCATCATTCCAAACAGAAACTCTAACCATCAAGCATTAGCTTTCCTTTTTCGTCCCCCCTCAGCCCCTGGTAACCCCATTCTACTTATTATCTTTGTGAATTTGCCTATTCTACCTACTTCACATATAGAGAATCATATAATATTTTTTGTCTGGCTCATTTCACTTATGTTAATGTTTTCAAGGTTCATCCATGTTGTAGCATGTCAGGGTTCCACTATTTCTTATGGCTAAATAATGTCCATTTTATGTACCTATCATAGAGTGTTTATCCATTCATCTGTTGCTAGATACCTGAGCGGTTTACACCTTTTGGCTATTGTGAATAATGCTGCCATGAATATCAGTGAACACACAACCTGGGTTTTTTTTTTTTTATTATTTCCAGTATATAGCTAGGATTGGAATTGCTGGATCATATAATAATTCCATTTAATTTTTTGAGGAACCACCAAACTGTTTTCCACTGTAATACCTTATTGTTATCTGTTTAACCTTTGCACCATTTGAACATACATCCCCCTATTTTATTTAATTTTTTCTTGTTTTAGGTGTTAATATTTTTCCAATTTTTTTTGTTTTTCAATATTTTCTTGTAAAATACACATAACATATTTTCTTAACAATTTTTAAGTATACAGTTCAGCGGTATTACGTACATTCATATTGTTGTGCAACCATTACCACCATCCATCTCCAGAACTCTGTTCATCTTGCAAAACTGAAATTCTGTTCTCATTAAACAATAACTTCCCATGACCCTCTCTCCCCAGCCCCTGGCAACCACCATTTTCCTATTTAACTTTTTTAAACCTCCCCTTCTCCCCATGCTCCAGCCATTGGTAACCATCATTGTACTCTGTTACTATGAGGTTGGCTTTTTGTGTTTGTTTGTCGTTTTTCACTTAGCATAATGTCCTCCAGCTTTATCCATATTGTCACATATGACAGAATTTCCTTCTCTCTTAAAGCTGAATAATATTCCACTACGTATATATCACATTTTCTTTATCCATTCATCAGTCAACAAACATTTAGATTATTTCCATACCCTGACTATTGTGAGTAATGCTGCAATGAACATGGGACTGCAGATATCTCTCAGAGATACTGATTTCATTTCCTTTGGTCATATACCCAGTAGTGGGATTACTAGACCATATGGTAGTTCTATTTTTAATTTTTTGAGGAACCTCCATACTGTTTTCTGCAGTGGCTGCACCAATTTATATTCCCACCAACAGTGCATAAGGATTTTTCTCCATGTCCTCACCAACACTTGTTATCTTTTGACTTTTTGAAAATAGCCATCCTAACAGGTGTGAGGTGATATGTCATTGTAGTTTTGATTTGCATTCCCTGATGATGAGTGCTGTTGAGCATCTTTTCATGTACCTGTTGGCCATTTGTATGTCTATGTCTATTCAGGTCCTTGGCCAATTTTTGATTCAGTTTGTTTTTTTACTATAGAGCTGTAAGAGTTCCTTATATATTTTGGATATTAACCCTTTATCAGATATATGGCTTGCAAATATTTTCTCCCGTTCCATAGGTTGCCTTTTCATTTTGTTGATTCCATATACCCTAAAAGCATAAAATCAAAAATTAAAAGGTAAAAAGAAATGGAGAGAAATATAGCAAATATGTTGGACAAAGAGTCAATATATCAAGAGCATACACAGATTAAGAAAAACCCTAAAGTTGTAATAAACGAGTTACAAATGGCATGAGTCGATAATTCACAAAAGGAGAAATGCAAACAGCTAACATACATGGTATTATACATTAAACCCCACTTATGGTCAAAAAGTAAAAATTTGAATGAGATTATTTTTGGCCTATCCAATTAGCAATAATTTTTTTTAAGGCTTGATTCTACTTCACCCCACCAGAGTTAGCAGAAAAGAAGGAAAGAAGACCTGCTGATCACATAGAAAAAATATTTAAAGATCCTTCTAGCAAAAAGAAAAATGCCGTAGGGAATTACCTCCTCTCCTACCCCAAGCAGCACTGCTGTCAGAGGCCCTGGATTGTTCCAATCTGTGCACAGTCCCAGGTTGCCCATCCAGTAGACTTTATCTTTCAAATCCATAACTACCAAGCTTTCTTCCTGCTGTGCTTTGCCTAATTTTCAGTTATTCACACTCTGACCTTCACCCCAGATTTTATATCTCCTGCTCTCTTAGGTAGAGTCCCTAACTTCTGCTGTCTGTTCTCCTGACCTTGATCCCTTTTTCTGCCAACATGATAGATGCTAAACCTCCTCATATCTAGTAGAATTCCCAGCCTTGGCTTCCCCTGCCCTATTTGATATGTTTTTATTCAAATTGTAGTGGAACCATATAATCATATTGATAAGCATTATCTGTACCATAAAGATAATGAAAGTAGCTAGCCTTATGATAGACTTCCTATGATCCAGGCATTATGTTGAATGCTTTACACACATTCTTCAATCAAGACTTCATAACCCTTTGAGATGGGGAGGTAGTAGTATTTTTATTTTGCTTATGAGGAAGATGTTAAGTGACTCACCAGCCTCATATAGCTGCTGATTCTAGCCAAGTCAGTTTGACCCCTACATGCACTCGACTGCCTCCCTGGGCTTTGACTGCATGGAACACATCTTGAAGACCATGATTTGAATTACAGAAAGAAATTCCTATTACAGTAAACAATGTAAATATAATGTCCTACTGCATTTACAGCATCTAGCCAAGGAAGTCAAATATTTTCTAGGAAACAAATCAGTACTAAAGTAAACAGAGCCTTATATTATTTTTCATAAATCATTATTTTCTATGATTTTTTCTAGAACTATGAATTGACAGATACAAAACAAAACAAAACAAAAAACCCACCGTACCATCCCATAACAATGAAAGGCCACCGTAGTCATATATAAAACCAGGTATTAGTATGCCAGGAGGTTGAGGGGAACTTTTCCCATGGCCCCAGTACTGGCCCTGCCGTCTATAGATAAAATCTACAGGCACTGAGTCTCCATATCTAAAGGGACAGGCAACTTCCCTCAAGGCTTTCTAGTAGTCAAAACTAAGACTGTGACTGGGAGCCATCAACCCAATCCTCACACCTCTTCTCAGCCGGGGCAGGAAGAGGAGAAGAATGGAATCCCCAGTCTTGCTTATTGTGAGGAAATTTTCTTTTCCCTGTCCTACAAAGCCAGGTTTGTTGGAGGGAGAGATGCACTGCTCTGAAAGAACTCCTGGCAGACTTGGGGGTAACTACAAGAAAGGAGAACCACTGGTGTGCAAATTCTAGGGTGGGTTTGGCCTGAAGATGGGGGCATGCACTTGAACACAGAGACTGTGCCCACTTCTCCTTATAGATTTCTGAAGGCTTCCTGGAGTCACCTTATAGCAGCATACCAAGGAAGTACAGAATAGTAATCCTGGGAAGGAAAACATGTGTGGCACCTCACCCCAGTTTCATGACAGAAGGTAGGTAAGAAAACCCCAGTGGTTTCCACTGGTCCACAGCAAGGACTACACAATAGACAAGGGACAAAGAGACAAAAATGGCTATCCAGACAACCAGGACAAATGAGGTGACACCCTACCAGGGAGAAGACAGGAGGTATGAACCACGCAGGGTTGTCCCTCTCTAAGAAAGTCCTCATTGACAGAGTGGGCCATGTTGGCCTGAACAAGAAACCATCATATGGAGACCATTACATCAGCAGAGGCTGCTAGAAACTGATAGAACCAGAGTGACAAGGGTAAGTACAGGTACCTCCCCACAACTGGCCGGTAGTCTAGGGTATAAGACTACTGTTACCTCCTCTTCCAAGAGCCCCTTGCTCCAGTCATGGATTATCTGCAGGACAGAGAAAAGGGGAGGAAGTATCTTAGAAGCCTGCTGTATCTTTCTATCTATCTATCTATCTATCTATCTATCTATCTATCTATCTATCTATCTCCATCTTCTATTTATCTCTATGTCTAGTTCTCAACACCCCTCTCTGTCTCTCTCTCTGTCTCTTTCTCTCTCTCTATCTCCCTCCCTCCCTCTTTTTCCAATACCCCCTTCCAACACACTTTTTGGGTCCCTTGAGCAAGGGACTAGGGGGGAAAGTTTTAAACTGTATTGGACTGAACTTTACTCATCAAAAATGACCAGTATGTTTTGATACTTACTTAAGATTCCATTAAAGGAAGGTAAAAGAAGGTTCTACAGAGTTTAATAGAAAGAAGTATCTGAAAAAAAAAAAGTTAAAGTTCTTAGTATATCCCACTGAGTTGTTAAAGGATAGATTACATACTGCACTATATTGGAAGAACTCTTGCCAGAACCTTACCAAAAATAACCCATTTTCTAGCACAATGTGCAAGGGTGACTGAGGTGAACTCTATTTCTAATCTTCTTTTTTGGAAAAAAAAATCATTTAATACAATTTCCCTTCCATGGCATCCTATCACTAGATATCAGGGCACTACAAGTTAAAAAATCAAATCAAAGACCTAAGTCACATTCATGCACATCAGATAAACCTGAGATGGAACCTGCAGCCCCCTTCTCTGTGAGTCATCTCAATATTACAGAAAGCTGTGACCCTGTGTTTCCAGGAGGACCAGTCATACAGTTCTGCTGTGCAGATGAGTCATAAGAAACCTGGCCAACCGTACTTGACATCCTCAAAACATCTCCCCAGGAGCTGGCCATTTTCTTTCCATTCACTTTTATTCTTTTTTTTTCCCTCATATTTCTTTCCAGAAGCCACCCTTATTTGAATTAGTATGACAAGAATATCCTACCTGCTGCCCTATGGAAATGACAAGAAGACTTTCAAAAATCAGTACAACTACAAAATGATTCTACTATAGGATCCCTACTTATAAAAGTAAAATCATTTTTTTTTTTCCTCCACCAGAAAACGGTCCAGATTCTCAACAGTCTCCAATCTCAGCTTGGTACCATAATTGCCATAAATAAACTTCTTACGCACTAAAACCAGTTTTGCCCTTTTCCCAGGAGGCTTTTGTAAAGCTCAACATAAATTCAGCTATCTCATATGATGCAATTGTGATTTAGGAAAAGCCAAGACCATCATCAATACACAGTTCCATCCTCCCACACCAACAGCCCAATCTAACTGCTGCCAAGTCCCCAAACCCTGAAACTCCCACCCACAAGCTGCCAAACCCTCTGGTTGCCCTATCACTGGCAGATGCTACGATGCTCTGTCAGTAAAAGGTTTGTGAGAAACTGAAAAGTGTACAAAATCAAACAGAATGCAAAGACATTTTTACTGAACTCAGTATTTCAGGATTCTGGAATACTTAATGCTTAAGAATTAAGAGAGATTTGGGGATCCATAGCCCTGTGCTTCTCTGTTTGGCCTACTTTAAAATGGCTACTACCTGCCTATCCCAAAAGGAATCAGAGATGGCAGTTTTCGAAGACTTTCAACTTGCCCCCTGAAAAGCATCATATACATACAATTCTGTAAATGCAAAATATTCCGATCACAGGGAGACTTGTGTGTGTCACAGTCATTATTTCTACATTGAAGTAATACAATGAACACTCACCAGTGGAGCCAAGTTATTTTCCTAAGGGGGAAGCCCTATTCCACTGTCATTCACACGTACGACATTGAGCTGTGTCCAAAGACACTGACTTAGTGACATAGCTGAAATGCTACAACTACAGTCAGATTAGTCCCAAAGAACTCACTAAGGTCCTTCAGCCAATCATGTAATTTTTGTTTCTATCTGGACAACAGTCCTAATACCCTGAGCCCCTCATCTTACGTGTAGGAAAACCGAGGCCAAGAGGCTTAGCAAAATGGCTAAAAATCCAGACTCCTGGATTCCTAGCCCTGTGCTCTTTTCATTCCCTTCCTCTGTGCCTTAGCCTAATATAAACCCACTCTCCCCACACATACTCCCCCCACCCAAGTCTCACCTCTGTGCTATTACCCATGCACTTCAAGTCCCCAAACTGCTTCTCTGACTGCTTGAGCTGACCTTCTCTTTTCCTGATGCTTTACTCAATCCCTCCTGGCACAGCACTGTCCTTCTCTCTAAGACCGTGCCCCTAAAACTTGGGCTTCTCCTGCTTCCCACTCAGTACCTCCTGTCTCAGATTTCACTCCAACCCAGCCCCAAGATTCCTCTCTGATTCCTGAGCCCCTGGCCTCCCTCAATTAATTCTTACCCTGAAAGCTTATGTACTGCCATAGTACATAGGTTTTCTGTGGTATCAGTATTCTACTCTACTGTAACAAATTGTTACAAAGTCAGTGACTTGAAACGACACAAATTTATTATTTTATAGTTCTGTGGGTCAGACATCTGATAGAGGTCTCACTGGACTAAAATCAAGGTGTGCTCCCTTCTGAAAGCTTTGGGGAAAATTAATTCACTTGCCTTTTCCAGCTTTGCAGAGGCCACCCCCGTATATTGATTTCATGGCCCCTTCCTCCACCTTCAAAGCAACGTAGCATCTCTCTGAGCCTACTTCCTCGCCACTTCTTTCTCTGACTCTCCTCTTATGCCTCCCCCTTCCACTTTCAAGGACCTTTGTGATAACATTGAGCCCACCAGGAGATCCCAGGATATTAAGAATATCCCAGGACATTAAGTTCAGCTGATTAGCAACCTGAATTCCATCAGCAACTTTAATTTGCCTTTGCCGCGTGATCTGATGTATTCACAGGTCCTGAAGATTAGGACGTGGTCATCTTTGGAGTGCTGTTAATCCTTCTTCCCTTCAGCACCTTCTGCTCATCCCTTGACACCCTCCACCCCAATCTACAGAAGAATGGGTTCTCAGTTGATTGAATCCCCAAATGACTACTGGGCTCATCTCACCCTATGTGCCCCAGCGGTCATTTGGAGATTCTTCCCTCAGAGGTCTGGGAAGGGCATTGGCCAGGCCAATCCACAGCCCTCTGTGTACATAAAGCCAAAAAGGGCTGAGCCTAGAAATAGAGAAGAGAAAGGTGGGAGCTAGCGTGGAATCCAAGGACCCAGAAAGAACAGCACATGCAGTGTTATTGTTAAGGCTGGCCTTGGAGCTGATCAACGTAAACACACAGGCCACTGAATGTGTAGGCTGAGCTTTCAAAAGGAAATTCTGGGGACCAAACATCATAGTAGAAATTATGAAAAGCCACTGCATTGTGAGGTAATCTACATTGTGCTTTGGGGGAAAAAAAAACTCCAACTCAGACAACTGTGGAAGATGTTATGGAATCAGCCCTAGAGAGTCCTGTTAACCACCTTGTAAAGACTTACTTTTTCAAAGAAATTTCGAAACAATTTAAGATTCACAGGAAGTTGCAAAGGCAGAACAAAGAGATCCCATGTCCCTTCACCCAGGTTCCCCCAATGAGTGCATCTTTCTATAGTACAAAATTAAAACCAGGAAATTGACATTTGTATAGTGCGTGTGTATAGTTCTGTGCCATCAGACTTATATTTTTTTAATTTTATTTTATTATGTTAATCACCATACATTACATCATTAGTTTTTGATGTAGTGTTCCATGATTCATTGTTTGCGTATAACATTCAGTACATGCCCTCTTTAATACCCATCACCAGGCTAACCCATCCTCCCACCCCTTCCCCTCTAGAACCCTCAGTTTGTTTCTCAGAGTCCATAGTCTGTCATGGTTTGTCTCCCCCTCCAATTTCCCCCCGTTCATTTTACTCTGTAGGAAGGGTAAAACAGACTTATATCTTAAAAACCATAACTGGACAATTGAATATATGTCTATATTCACCACTCAGAATCCTACAAAGATGGCAGTAACCTCCGTGGAACTTATGGACCTACCTTCTACCAGCAGACCTGGATTGGGGGGCTTCTGAGAATCCACACAACCCCAAGATAAAGTGTGCAGTGAAGCACAGAGAACTTGACAAGGGCCGACATCCGCAATGCAAAACCACAGGGAACTCTCAGTCCTTGAGACACACCTGCTGAAAAGAGGAAATGCTCTTGAAATATTTTCATATGGTTTTCCTCGGTGTATGGGAATTGTCTTAAAACTTCAAGGATGCCAGCCATCTCTCAGAAGAGATGGCAGAGTTGACTGAAATCCCATCCAGGGTCTCCCTTCTTTCCATCCCAGGAAAGAACACAAGAAAAATCCTCTGAATTAGGCCCACAAAGTATCACAGAATGTTAGACCTACATGGGCCCCTAGAGACTTCACAGTTTGGTCTTATTCTTTAACTTACATATAAGGAAACTGAGACATGGAGGTAGAGGAGAGATTGCTCAGTCATACAGCTAGTTAGTGGTTGTGCCAGCATTAAAACCTGAGTCTTCTAACTCCCAAACTGGTACATTTTCTGGTATCCACATTATCTACAAATATATGCTTCAAATATATGCTCCTGAAATTCAACATGATTTTAAGAAAGGGAATAACACGATAAATGAGTAATGCTGTGTGGAATGAATTTGAGCGGGTCAGAAGTTGATTGGAGGAGACTGGCAAAGAGGCTGTTAGAATACATTGAAGGATATATATCATGGCTTCAACTAAAGTGACGGCAATAAAATTGGAAAGAAGCAAAAGGATTCAAGATATATTTTAGAAGTAGAGTCAGAGTTAGCTGAACTCTTTCATGTCGGTCGTCAGTAACAAATTTCTGCATCATCCGGGGAAGGCTAAGGATCCAGACTATGAGCATGAAACAGAGTAAACTGTATGGAAGTTATATCTGAAAACTTGGCCTCATTGTCACTGTCATTACTAGGACTCACCAACAGCTACTCAGTTCAGATGGTTCCACTTGTCTTGGCAAGCAACACCTACTTGGTTCACACATTTATAGACCTCGCTTCCTTCATACACTTAGCTTCCTGCCTAGAAAACTGACATCCAAATTGTGCCCCACCATTAGGTTCAATTGTACAGTTGGGCTTAGGTATTGACATGCCAGTCTATATCAGTTCTACCATATCTGTTGGAAGTTCTACTTGCAAGTTCAAGTTAGCCCAGGTTTAGTGGCATCTTAAGAGCTTCCTACCCTGGGTGCCCAGAAAGGCAAATCCTAATGCTGGTGTAAACATCAGATGAAACCTGAATCATCTAAGCATTCAGCATATGGTCGGTTCATGAATCTATCCCTTCTACCCAAGATCCTCTAGTTCTCTGAAGAGCTGGAACCAGTTCACCTGGGAACCTGACCTCTTATCTAATGTCTGTAATCCCTTTCCTGAGACTGGCTTTCCACATACCTCCATCTCCCATGCTCCTCTGGGGCTCGCAACGCAGACAAAGACACCAAGAACAGCTGTCAACCCAAAACCTGTTGTTGCTCTTTGCATGTTTCTCTTGGACTGGACACTGGACCACATGAGAGCTGGTTTTGCCACATTCCTCCAGGCTTAGTTTTGGTCTTCCTGTATGGAAAAGTCTGCCTTGTTTGAACTTTACAGTGGTAGGGAAAAGAGAATGGGCAACCCTCAAGCATTGCTGATTGAAAAGTAAATTCATGCAACCACTTTGATGAAAAATTTGGCACAGTCTTGAAAAGTTAAAGATGCAGATATCCTGTAATCCTACTTCTAGGCTTATGCCCAAGAGAAAGGGATGATACGTCCACCAGAAAAAAAATACAAAGTTGTACAGTGCCACTTTATTCTTTTTGAGTGTTTGTTTTTGTTGTTTGCCCAACGCGGGGCTTGAACTCATGACCCTGAGATCAAGAGTCGCATGCTTTGCAACTGAGCCACGAGGCGCCCCCAAGAGCCACTTTACTCTTAATAGCAAAAACTGTAAATAATCCAAATGTCCAACAAAAGAAAGAATAAACAAACTGTGAGATAGTCATTGAATGGAATATCACCAGTTTAAAGAAAACTTATTAATATATACAGCAATATGAATGGATCTCAGAAATACTATGTTGAGCAAAACAATCTAGACCGAACAGGTACATACTACATGATTCCATTTACAAGAAGTTTTAAAAAAGGCAAACACTAATCCAAACTAGGTCAAACCATATTCAAAAGATTAATAAAGTTGTGTGTAACTGGGATACTTCATTTTTATACTGGTAAATTTTTTTCCCAATAGTTCCATTTGATATTACAATGTTTGGGTTGCTATTGGTTTTTCTGATGCCATTGTTTATCAAAATAGAAACCACTTTGCATTCTACACAGAAAACGATGGGTGATTATAAAGTTTGGTAAAGACCCAGCCTCTTTTTCTCCTGATATAAAACAGAAAAGCTATGATGTCAGGTCACAGGCTTCAGGAGAGGGGAGCAAGCCCAGGCACCTATATGGTAATTAGGGAAATCTGCTAGCCACCCTTTCTGACAAAGACGACAAAATATGGGCAGAGCAACTAGTATGGAGATGGTCTCTGATGGTTATCTCTAGTGGGACATGGGAAGTGGGGTTATTGACTGGCAGGGGCCATGGGGAAACTCTCTGGGGTGATAGAAATAGTTTGTATTTTGATCTGGGTGGTGGTCACATAAGTGTATACATATGTGAAATGTCATCAAATTATATACTTAAAATTTGTGCATTTTACTGTATCTAAATGATACCTCAAAGTTATAAAAATAAAAACAAATAACAATAATGTTATCACTATGAAATAAAGACAAGCAAAAGTGAATCTATTATTCACTTCCCACCACTCAGATATAACTACTGTTAAGTGCCTTTTGTACCCATATCTTTTTTTAATTGATTTTATTATATTATGTTAGTCACCATAAAGTACATCATTAGTTTTTGATGTAGTGATCCATGATTCATTGTTTTCATATAACACCCAGTGCTCCATGCAGTACGTGCCCTCCTTAATACCCATCACTGGGCTAACCCAACCCCCTACCCGCTCCCCTCTAAAACCCTCAGTTTGTTTCTCAGAGTCCATAGTCTCTCATGGTTCATCTCTCCCTCCGATTCCCCCTCCCCTTCATTTTTCCCTTCCTTCTCCTAATGTCCTCCATTCTATTCCTTATGTTTCACAAATAAGTGAAACCATATAATAATTGACTTTCTCTGCTTGACTTATTTCACTTAGCATCATCTCCTCCAGTCCCTTCCATGTTAATGTAAAAGTTGGGTATTCATCCTTTCTGATGGCTGAGTCATATTCCATTGTATGTATGGACCACATCTTCTTTATCCATTCATCTGTTGAAGGGCATCTCGGCTCCTTCCACAGTTTGGCTATTGCAGACATTGCTGCTATGAACATTGGGGTGCATATGGCCCTTCCTTTCACTACATCTGTGTCTTTGGGGTAAATACCCAGTAGTGAAATTGCTGGGTCATAGAGTAGCTCTACTTTTAATTTTCTGAGGCACCTCCACACTGTTTTCCAGAGTTGTGGCCAAATCTTTTTAACTTACAATTCATACTGCTTTTTAAAGCAGTTATAGTCTATGGAAAATATTTACCATTTAATTGCTTTCTTAAGGAGTGATCTTCAAACATTTTTGTAGCAGGAACTTCTGTGGGTACCCTCAACTTACAAATATTGCTCTGGTGGAAGCATACTTAGAAGGCACGCCTGTGTGACAGTCCTCCTCCATCCACCCCTGGCAGCCTCTGAGCCTCTTAGTAGTAGTACCCACGTAGCGTCAAGCCGCTGTCTTGGTTTCATTTGTGATGAATGCATTCCACTTCACAAATGACCCACAGTTTGTTCAACTCTGATGGTGACAAAAATATCAAGACCTGAGCATCCACAGCCTCTTCTCCTTTGTGGCCCCACAAAGGAAATTCTGAAGTTATCTGATGACCTCATTCACTAATTGAGTTCATTCACTCACTCCACATTCAACACCCCTCAAAAAAGATGACTTGGTCCAACCCAGTAGTAAGGCTTTTTTGAGGTAGATAGGTGCATGAAAAAGAAAAAAAGACTTGTGAGATCTTCCACTGACTGGAAAGGGAAAGAATTATCAGTTGGAAAACAGATGCAGGAAAGGGGAAAATGGGGAGGAAGAAGATAAAGCTGGGTCCAAGAAAGAATATGAAAGAAATTTTGGACAAAGAGGTAATGGAGCAAATTGGAAGTAGCTGCAGAGGACGGGAAAACTGGGAGTTAGGGGAATATGACATCGTGAAGAGCAGTTGGGGCAGGAAAGCTCCAAAATGCCTTTTCGAACACACATTTACTAGTGCCCCACCCAATGCTATTTTTTTTTTATAATATGGCATTTTTTCTGTTGATTTAAAATTTGTAACTTCATTGTATACTAATATGTTATATACACTTGTGACTGTTTCTAGACTTTTGATTCTCTTCTTATGATCTGATGATCTATTTCTTAACTCATTCCACACACAACAAATTATCACAGCTTCATAAGGTGTTTTAATAACTTACAGGGCAATTCTCCCCTCATTACTTTTTAAAATATTTTTTAGATATCTTTCAATGTTCATAATTCCATCTAAACTTTAGAATCATTTTGTCATATCCCCAAAACCTAACCTAATTTTGGAAAGAATTTAAAGAGTAAGTTAGAGTAATTTTTATAATGTTATAAAATTTTATAATTATTATTAGTTAATACATAATTTTGAGTCTTTTCATCCAGAAATGTGGTCTGTCTTCACTTATTCAAGTCTTCTCTTGTCCCTCAGGAAGTTTTGTTGCTTTCTTCATACAGTCCTGACTATTTCTTGAGAAATTAATTCCTAGGTCTCTGTATATTTTTATTGTAACTGTGAAAGGGATCATTTTTTTCTATTATGTTTTCTAGCTGATTTGTGTTGGTTCATATATATACGTGAAATCAGCGTGCATATATGTATATATGTCATGATATAATATGATATGCATGTGTGTGCACATATACTCTAACCAGACTACCAAAAAGTCATATTAGCTCTAAAAGTTTTTCATTTGATTTGTTTATATTTTCTAAGTATTTTCTAGGTAATGATAATTTTGTCTCTTCCTTTCCAATATTTTTATCTAATTTATTTTTCTCTTTTTAAAACAATGGCTAGGATGGGGCACCTGGGTGGCTCACTTGGTTAAGCGTCCAACTCCTGATTTTGGCTCAGGTCATGAATCAGGGTCGTGAGATCGAGCCGAGTCAGGCTCTGCCCTGGGCATGCATGGAGCCTGCTTGAGATTCTCTCTCTCTCCCTCTCCCTATGCCCTTCCCCTCTGCCAGTGCACTCATTCTCTAAATAAATAAATAAATAAATAAATAAATAAATGTTACCACCCATTTTCTTTGTTCTTCACTATAATTTTTGCCCAACTTCATATTTTTAACTCTCCTAGGTCACTGTTATAATGGCATATAGTTAACTGTTGGTTTAGTTTTGACAGAGGTTAAAATATACATACGATGAAATGCCTAACCTTAAATGTACAACTCAGTGAGTTTTGATAAACATATATAACCATGTAACTACTGTGGTCACAATCAAGATATCAAACATTTCCATCATTCCAGAAAGTTACCATGTACCCCCATAGACAACAACTGTTCTTATTTCTATAAACATAAATTTTGCCCCTTCTATAATTTTATATAAATAGAATCATTCAGTACATATTATTTTGTGTCTGGTTTCTTACACTCAACATGATGTTTTGGGGATTTGCTTTTGACACTTTATATATCAGTAGTTCATTCTTTTTTCTTGCTGGGTAATATTTAAATGATTTATACCATAATTTATCCTTCTGTTGATGGATATTTGGGTTCTTTCCAGTTTGGGGCTGGTATAAATAAAATTGCTGTGAGCATAAGTCTTCATTTCTTTTGGATAAATACCTAGAAGTAGAATTTCTGGGCCACAGCACAGGTGTACGATTAATTTTATATGAAACCACCAGAAATTTTTCCAAAGTGACTGTGTATTTTATACTCTCACCAGCAGTTTCTCCACATCTTCACCAACAATTGCTGTTGTCTTTTTAATTTTAGCCATTGTATTGGGTATAAAATGGTATCTTGTACTTTTCTGTTTTCCCTTAAGACTAATGGTACGGAGCAATTTCATGTGCTTATTGACTATACATCTTCCTTCATGAACCACCCGCTCAAGTCTTTTGCCCATTTTGTATTGGGTTGTCTATTTATTACTGACTTGTAGACGTGTATTGTAAATATTTTCCCTGAATATGTGTCTTCCCTCTTTGTTCTTGCCATGGTAACTTGATCAGCAAAAATTCTTAATTCCATTTTATCAGTTTTTTCCTTTCTGTTCAATGCCATTTATCCTCTCTCTAGGAAATCTTTTCCTAACCCAAGTTTGTTTTCCTCCAGAAGTTTCATAGTTTTGATTTTATGTTTGGATCTCTAATCCATCTCTTAAGTATTTTATGTTTTGGGGTGCTAATACAGAATTATATTCTTAATTGCATTTCCCAATTATTTGCTGCTGATCTATAAAAATACATTTGATCTTATGTTCTGTGTTCTTTCTAAATTCACTTATTAAATTCACTATGGCCTTTCTAAATTACTTTGGCCTTTTAAAGTTCATTTATAAGTTAAAGTAGTTGTTTTGTAACGTCCTTAAGTTTTCTATGTGAAGAATCATGTCTGGCAGAAATAGAGGGTTTTACTTCTTCCTTTCCAAGTTTTACAGGTCTTACTGCTTTTTCTTGCTTTATTGCAATGGCTAGGAGCTCCAGTGTAGTATCAAATAGAAGTAGTAAGAGAGGATATCCATACTTTATTCTCAATCATAAGGAAGGCTTTCAATATTTCAATGTTAAATATGATAGTACTATAGGTGTAGATGCTCTTCATCAAGTTAAATAAATTTCTTTCTATTCCTGACTTGTTAAGTCAAGAATTGTTGAATTTTGTGAAATGCTTTTTCTGCACTTATTGAGAGGATTATATGGGGGTTTTTTTCTTTATTATATTAATATGTGAAATACATTAACTAATTTTTGTATTAAACAACTTTGTATTCCTGGAGTAGGCCCCACTTGATCATAATGTTATTAACTTTTTTATATATTGCTAGATTCAACCTGCTAATATTTCATTAACGATTCTTATTTCTGTCTTAGTTCAGGCTGCTATAACAATATCACAGATTTAGTGACTTCAAACAACAAACATTTATTTATCACAGTTCTGGAGGTTATGAAGTCTAAGATCGAGGCACCAACAGATTCAGGGTCTAGTAAGGGCCCTCTTCCAGGTTGCAGACCGTTGACTTCTCCATCACATTGGGCGTTAGGTTT
Organism: Callorhinus ursinus; assembly: GCF_003265705.2. Taxonomy (NCBI): domain Eukaryota; kingdom Metazoa; phylum Chordata; class Mammalia; order Carnivora; family Otariidae; genus Callorhinus; species Callorhinus ursinus. Next base: position 28,253,269 of record NW_027397086.1, on the reverse strand, counting down.
TGAACATATGAATTTTGGAGGGACACATTCAGTATATCACAGTAGCTATAATCCCAGGGAATACTGATCAGCAATTTTCTTTTTATGAAACATTTTTCTCGGGTTTGGTGTCTGGGTAATGCTTGCTTCATAAAATAAGTTTGGAAATGTTCCCTTTTCTATTTTCTAAATTTGTTTAGCATTCATATTGTTTCTTCTTTAAATGTTTGATAGTATTCATCAGGGAGACCATCTGAACCTATAATCTTCTTCATGGGAAGGTTTTTTTATCACAAATTCAAAATTTTAGATATAGGGCTATTCAGATTTTCTATTCCATCTTGTATTAGCTTTAGTAAGTTATGTTTTAAAGCAATTTGAAACTATCTAATTCATTGAGTTTAATGGCATAAAATTTCCATATAACCTTTAACTATTCTTTTAATGTCAGTATGATCTAGTGATATTCTTCTTTCATTGGTAATTGTTGGTAATTTTTTTTCACATTGGTAACTTCTGTTTTCTGTTGGTAATTTTTTTTCACATTGGTAATTTGTTTTCTGTCCTTATCAATCATGGTAGAGGTCAATTTTATTACAATTTTATTTTATTACACTTTTCAATTTTATTACACTTTTCAAAGGACAAGCTTTGGGCTTTGTACAAACAATTTTCTCCATTAAACGTCTCTTTTCTGGCTGATTTCTGCTGTTATCTTTATCTTCCGCTTTGGGTTTAATTTGGTCTTCTCTTTCTAATTTCTTATGAAGGTAAGAAAAGTAACATTAAGGTAACCTTTTTAAGGAGGTTTGGAGACAGAGCAAGTAGTGAACAAGATTTGTATATGAAGCACACCAAATTCAAGCCTGGGTATCACTTTCACTTGAAGTCTTGGAGATTACCTCCAGGTTGTAGACACACACACAGATGCTTGGGCTTCAGGAGATGTTCATCCTTGGACACACACTGAGTGTTTCTGCATATTGCAGTATGAGATCCAGAGCCAATCAAAGTCCTGAAGGACCAGTTGTTCACTGCGTTGAACATGTCTGGATAGTCTACTGGTGTGTCATCATGGCCCAGACTAAACATGAGTCTGGACTTTCAGGCAAGGATAAGCTCCTAAAGTTTAAGCCTCTTTTTCACATCTCTAAAGGTTTCCCTAGGAAATCAGTGGAAGAGGGTTTGTCTCAGCACCACTATCTACATAAATTTGAGTTCTTATAGAGACCAGAATAATGAAGGTTATTTATTTTGAACCATGGGTCCTGGATATCTTTGATTTTCCTCAGATTATTTTCTCCCAACCCTTTTCTGACAGTAAGTAATATGTCTCTTATGACTTATTAATTTCTATATGGACTTAAATTTGTGGAAACTTTTCCACTGTGAAGTTGTACAACTGCAAAAGAATTTGGAAAAACAGCAGATCCCATGAGACAGACCTGCCTCCAACCTGGAGATCTCCTCCTGCATTTGTGAAGCATCCATTCAGTTCCTTTACCACCAGAGCTATACTCAGGGGAATAAATCTTGAAGTTGTGGGAGCTCTAATGTGGCAGTGGAGGGGAAGGTGGGGCCTGCTTGCTAAAAACAATCTGTTCCCATAAAATTTAAGGAAAGGCAATATTTTTGCACACTTTTCTGTATTGGAATATCATTAAAGTATTGGATATACAATGCATCTTGCCTTTTATTCTTTCAAAAACTATTTATTAAATGCCTACTATACACCAAGCATTGTGCAAAGGATAAAGGGATAAAATGGTGAGCACAAAAACAGAGAAAAGAAAGCTAAAAGATAGTTATGACTGGAAAGAGTACAAATGGAAAAGAAAAAGTGAATTGCTGGTGGGACTTTGTATGCTCTTGGGTCCTTGAATCAGAAAAAAGTAGTTATGCTGGATCCCTCTGACATGTATAGCAAGGAGTGTGTGTGTGTGTGTGTGTGTGTGTCTGTGTGTGTGTGTGTGTGTGTGTGTGTGGTGCCTTTTGGAGAAGATGAGGGAGCATAAGGAGAATACCTCAATTTCTGCCCAATAGAAGTGGGAGGATGGAATCACTGATGTTCCAGAAGCTAAGAAAGGAAAAATGTAAATTATTTTCTTTACGCATGTGGTTTGCACAACAACCTCCAACATAAGACTCCCACTTGGGTCCTAAAGTTGGAAAAATCTAGGGAGTATGGAGAAGAGGAACAGAGCTACAAGACTTGACATTGTATACCAGGTGCCAGCACTAGCAGACAAACTCCTAGAGGGAGACCTTTGTAAGACATTCTCCAGGTTCATTAGCCATGTGCACTATGAATCTGGTAGTAGTATCATCTACCTAAATTAGAGAGAGATACTTCTCACATAAGTCTCTTATGTGCAGGCCGGGTAGCAAAGGAAGAGTTCTTTAAGTGGGGGTAATTTGAAAAGCCCTTAAGAATTCCCTACCCCAAATGGTACTTCCCATGTTGACTGAAATTCATTTGTTTCAATGCTTAGAAGCCATCTTTACTCATCTCACTATAACTACAGAAGTAGTTATAGAATAAACAGTAATTAAAGATTCTGAAATCAAATGGCCTTGTTCATCCTGGGCTTCCCCACTAATCATTCACGTGACTTTGGGGTATGTTTCTTAATAATAGCTAAGAATTACATTTATTGACCATGTAATCACTTAGCAACAATAGGGCCAATCACTTTACATGTATTTACATGTATCACTACTCCCCACAATACCCTATGAGGTATGAGGTATAATTACCAGTTTACAGACAAGGAAACTGAGGCATGTATGTAACTCTGAGGTCCAAAACTAGTAAGTGGAGGAGCTGAAATTCAAACCTAAACAGACTTAACTATTATTATACTGGTCCCCTCACTTAAACCCTCTAAGCCACTACTACCTCAGAGAGCAGTAAGGATCAGATAATTCTTATATATTTGATAGAGTGCAAAAGTGTTCAACACTATATTACTGTTATTTCAGATAAATTAACTCTTGAGAAGAATTAGAGCAGTACTCAGCAAACCGATTTCAATTTTACTTTATTAAGCTCTGTATTAGGTGCGAAGGTGCTACAGTGATATATAAGACTTGATTCTTGCCCTCAAGAAACACAGAATTCAAGGCTTACTTACATTGCTCTCCTAAATAAAATCCTTCAAGGGCTCTATATTGCTTTCAGAAAGCTCATGTCCCTAGCATGACATAAAAGGCCCATCACAATTCCACCCTGTCTTGCCTCCTTGAATGTATCTCCTGCCACATCCTCCATCCACACTCCAACCTGAGCTACTTATTCTTCAGATGTGCAAGACATTTCACATCTCAATAACTCACAATGTGTTCCATTAGTCTGGGAAATTCCTTCCCCTACCTCCATTTCTCCAACTTCCTGATTCAACTCAAATCTCTCTGGAATTCCCAACCCCTGCTACATGAAATGCTCCCTCTCTGTGCTCCCACAGAATCCTGCACACACTCACTGTACTTACCACATTGCACTGAAACACTTCTGCTCATTTTCCTCCACCACCATTCTGTAAGCTCCTGAAGACTTAGTGGTCTCTTAACCCAACTCCCACAACAATTTTATGCACAGTAGACACTCAATGAATGTGTACATAATGAACAAATTAACAAATAAACTTTAATTAGTGCTCTAATGAGGGTATAACGATTTAATGGAAGAATGAGCAGAGTGAAATTGACTAAGAGGGTCTGTGATGACTTCTCTGAGGAGGTGGCATCTAAACTGGCTCTTTGTGGGAAGGTAGTACTTGAATTAATGGACATATGCAGAGGACCTCCCAGTAAGAAAAGGTTTGAGGAAAGGCCCTTGAAGGAACTTTTGAGGTATAATAAGTAAACCTCTGTGACTAGAACATAGGGAAGAAAAACGGAGAGTAAGGCAATAAAGTGGCAAGAGATTAGTGGCAATAAAACTGGGACTTGGAGAAAAGCCAAACCATCAAAGTAATTCACAAGCAATTTTCAATTTAAAAAAATCTTACTGCTGTAAGTAATGTGATCAGCTCCCAATTCTTCTTTTTGTATTTCTTCTCAGTCATTCCTAACTGACCCCTGATAACCATATCAGAACTACAGCTATGTGTACAAAGAGAGGTTGTAGTGGAAGGACAGAAACAGGAAAGGAAAATAGTATGGAGAGAAAAATAAGAGGAAACTTATCTAAATTAACATACCAAGCAGATAGGAGTGTCTCACCCGTAAAACAGCAGAGACCATGTCATCAGTAATTTGACTATTCTTAGATTTATTTTTAATTTTATGTCATTTTTTACCATATATATTTCTGCAACCAACCCACATTAACTAATCTAAGATGCAGAGACAGAGATCTCTAAAGGCAACCAATATCATTTTAGGAAGGAAATGCTTTGGCCCACATGCTTTGCACTGCACCTAATAGCCCCTGGCATCACTAAAGAGTCAATCTGGGACAGTATTGAATACAGGTTGCATTATATAACAACAAAATGCACAACCACTTTACTCACTGTGCTCCCTGCTTCAAGCACCAACTCAATATTTACTGCACACCTGTTATGAGAAAGACACTGTTCTTGGCACAGATAGGGAATCTGGGATGAATCTGGTAAGATCCAGGCCTTTAAAGAATGTACAGAGTAGGTGAGCCAAATGTGTACATGATAACGCAATTCAGCATGTAATGTATGAAAAACGTAGCATGGCAGCAAACAAGAGGCATTAAGTTGAAATGGGGAAAGATTTCATGACAGGGTTAACTTCAGGGACTACTAGGAAAAGTTTTCATTATGTTTCTTTTTTTATTTATATTTATATATTTTAATTACAAAGGTGACATATGTTCATTATATAAAATTTCTAAATACAGGAAAAGGAAAAAAATCACAAATAAACCACTATATTTTTGTATATGCCATTTAAAAATTTATTTATTATAAAAATGAAACCATACTGTACATTCCTTTCAGTAAACAGCTTTTTCAGGCAACAATATATTACAACCATCTTTCCATGTAATTTACTATACTTCTACAACTGACTTTTATATTTAAATAGGTGCATATCAAAAGGTATAAAAAAGTATACAGTAAAAGCTGTCTCTCTCCCATCCCATTCTGCCATTATCTTTTAGTTTTAACCAGAACCAACCACTGTTACCAGTTTCTTGTGATCATTCCACAAATATTTTGCTTATGTGTAAATATTTCATTTTAAGTAAGTGGTAGCCAGGCACACAAAATTTTGTACCTCATTTTTCTCTCCCCAGGCAATACACATATCACTGCCTTGTTCCTCTTGGTAGCTACAAAGTGTTCCATTGTATGAAAATATAATAACTTGCATCCAGTCCCCTTTGATGGACATTCAGAAAATTTCTAATATTTCACTATTACAATATTGCTAGAGGTATCCTTAAAATGTAAATATGTACAAATTTGTAAATATATCTACAGGAAAAATTGCTAGAAGTAGAGTTTAAGCTCAAAGGATATGTATATTTTAGAATTTGAAAAATACTACCACAGTGTCCTCCATTCAGGTGGTCCTCCTGCCAATTACAAATGAGAATGCCTATCCCTTTCCCTTACTTGTGGCTGCCCAGTCAAAAACTATCTCCCATTCTCCCATGCTCCCCCATCCCCAATACAAACACACCTTAGAAACAGGTGAGATCACCTATCTGGCCAATGGAATGTGAGAATATGAACACAAATGACAGGCATCATGTCAAGGCTAAAGTAATTGAGAAGAGAGTGTGCATCCTCCACCATATCTTTGCTTTTCTGCCAGCTGGAAAGAGAAGATTTCAAGGCCCTAGAAATGGTAGAGCCACACGATGCAAGGAACCTGAGTCCCTGAATCCATACAGAGAAAAAGTGCCTATCAACCAGAAACATCCACATGGGACTATTACATGAGGGAGAAATAAGTTCCTATTGTATTAAACTGTTGAAATATCAGTGTTTGTTAAAACATCTTGCTTTATTGTAACAAATATACCAATATATCCTTTTTTATGTAAAATCTCAGATCCTGGGGTGCCTGAGTAGCTCAGTTAAGTATCCGACTTTTGATTTTGGCTCAGGTCATGATCTCAGGGTCATGAGATCGAGTCCCACATCAAGCTCTGCATTGGGTATGGAGCCTGCTTGAGATTCTCTCTCTCCCTCGGTCCTTCCCACCACCTCTCTCAAATAAATAAATAAAATCTTTAAAATCCTAGATCCCTAGACACTAATAATGAAGCAGAAAGAGAAAGAGAAATTAAGAAAATAATCCCATTCACAATTACACCAAAACCAATAAAATTAGAATAAACTTAACCAAGGAGGTAAAGACCTGTACTCTGAAAACTCTAAAACACTGATGAAAGAAACTGAAGACAACACAAACAAATGGAAAGACATTCCAGGCTCATGGACTGGAAGAACAAGTATTGTTAAAAATGTCTAGACTACCCAAAGCAATCTACAGGTTTAACGCAATCCCTATCTAAATATCAATACATTTTTCACAGAACTAAAACAAACAATCCTAAAATTTGTATGGAACCACAAAAGATCCCAAATAGCCAAAGCAATCCTGAAAAAGAAAAACAAAACTGGAGGTTTCTTGAAGTTCCAGACTTCAAGAAATATTAAAAGGCTGCAGTAACCAAAACAGTATGATACTAGACACATAGATTAATAGAACAGAATGGAAAACCCAAATATAAACCCACAATTATATGGTCAATTAATCTTTGATAAAGCAGGAAAGAATAGACAATGGGGAAAAGACAGACTCTTCAAGAAATGGTGCTGGCAAAACTGGACAGCTACATGCAAAAGAAAGAAACCAGACCACTTTCTTACACCATACACAAAAATAAACTCAAAATGGATTAAAGAGCTAAATGTGAGATCTGAAACCATAAAAATCCTAGAAGCAGGGTGCCTGGGTGGCTCAGTCAGTTAAATGTCTGACTCTTAATCTCAGCTCAAGTCTTGATGTCAAGGTTGTGAGTTCAAGCCCCATGTTGGGCTCCACACTGAGCATGGAGCCTGCTTTAAAAAAAAAAAAAAAATCCTAGAAGAGCACAGGCAATAATTCCTCTGACATCAGCCCTAGCAACATTTTTCTAGATATGTTTCCTGAGACAAGGGAAATAAAAGCAAAAATAAACTATTGGGACTACATCAAAATAAAAAGCTTCTGCACAGCAAACAATCAACAAAACTAAAAGGCAACCTGCTGGAATGCAAAAACATATTTGCAAATGATATATCCAATAAACGGTTAATATCCAAAATATATAAAGAACTTATATACCTCAACACCCAAAAAACAATCCAAGTAAAAAACGGGCAGAAGACACAAACATATGTTTCTCCAAAGAAGACATCCAGATGGCCAAGACACATGAAAAGATGTTCAACATCACTGATCATCAGGGAAATAAATACAAATCAAAACCACAATGAGGTATCACCTCACACCTGTCAGAATGACTAAAATCAAAACCACAAGAAACAAAAGGTGTTGGTGAGGATAAGGACCAATTCACTGTTGGCAGGAATGCAAACTGGGGCAGCCACTGTGGAAAACAGTATGGAGGTTCCTCAAAAAGTTAAAAATAGAACTACTCTATGACCCAGTAATTGCATTACTGGGTATTTACCCAAAAAATACAAAAACACTAATTCAAAGGGATACATGCACCTCTATGTTTATAGCAACATTATTTACAATAGCCAAATTACAGAAGCAGCTCAAGTGCCCATCAACTGGTGAAAGCATAAAGAAGATGTGGTGTGGGGTGTGCCTGAGTGGCTCAGTCAGTTAAGTGTCCAGCTCTTGGTTTCAGCTCAGGTCATGATCTCATGGATTGTGGGGTCGAGCCCCACATCCAGCCCCACACTCGGTGGCATGGAGTCTGCTTGAGATTCTCTGCTCCTCTCTCTGCCGATGCGTGTGCATGCTCTCTCTCTTTCTCTCAAATAAATAAATAAAATCTTTAAAAAAGAATGAAATCTTGCCATTTGCAACAACATGGATGGAGCTAGAGAGTGTAATGTTAAGCGAAATAAGTCAGTCAGAGAAAGACAAATACCATATGACCTCACTCATATGTGGAATTTAAGAAACAAAACAAATAAGCAAAGGAAAAAGAGAGCAAGACAAACCAAGAAACAAACTCTTAACTATAGAAAACAAACTGATGGTTACAGGGGGGAGGTTGGTGGTGGGATGGGTGAAATAGGTTATGGGGAGTAAGGAGTACACTTTTTGTGATGAGCACGGGGTATTGTATGGAAGCATTGAATTGCTGTATTTTACACTCGAAACTAATACGGGTGTACGTTAACTATACTGGAATTAAAATTAAAAACTTAATTAAAAAAGTATCATTTAAAATAGCAACCAAAAATGAGAAAGAGCTAACAAAATACATGCAAAATATGTATGCTTAAAAAAATACAAAACTTTAAAGAGATAAATAAAAAATGGCACTATATAACATGTTCTTGGATTGGAAGACTCAATATTGTTAGAATGTCAAGTCTTTTCCAAACTTAACTCTATATTCAATGGGGTCTCAAAAAGAATTCCAGCATAGTTTTTGGTAGAATTTAGCAGACCAATTCTAAACTTTATATGGAAAAGTAGACGGCCTAGAATGGGTAGAACAAGTTTGAGAAAGAGAAATAAAGGAGGATTCACATTACCTGATTTCTGTACTTAATATAAAACCAAGCAATTGTGGGGCACCTGGGTGAATCAGTCGGTTAAGTGTCTTGACTTGATTTTGGCTCAGGTCGTGATGTCAGGGTCATGAGATTGAGCCCGCATCGGGTTCCATGCTAGGCGTGGAGCCTGGTTAGTTTCTCTCTCTCTCTCCCTCTGCCCCTCCCTACCCTCACGCTGGTGCATGTGCACTCTAAAAACAAAAACAAAAAACAAAAAACTAAGCAATTAAGACAACATGGTACTGGTAAAATATATAAATATACATCAATGAAATAAAACTGAAAAATAAAAACAACCCAGATCCACAGTTCAAAGAACACATTTAGAAAATATTCCTTAAGTATTTCAACGTTAAGTATGACAATGGCTATTAGGAACGTATCATCTCCTGGATTACCAAGAACTGTTTTTTATTTCTTTATCACAAGTGAATTTATTAAATACCACTGTAATATCTGTGGAAATAATCCTAAAATTTATTTCCTTTGATCTAATAAGGTGATACATTAAATTACTATTTCCTAATGTTGAAACAGCCTTATATATCTGAAATAAACAGTGTTTACTTGGTTATGATATTTTTTTAAAGATTTTATTCATTTGAGAGAGAGAGGGAGCGTGAGAGAGAGCGAGAGCAGGGTGAAGGGCAGAGGGAGCAGGAGACTCCCCACTGAGCAGGGAGCCTGATGCGGACTCAATCCAGGACCCTGAGATCATGACCTGAGCCGAAGACAGACACTTAACTGACTGAGCCACCCAGGCGCCCCTTGGTTATGATATCTTTATGTGCTGTTGGATGTAAAGGAATAACCAAGAAAAAAATAATAGACGGGGAAACTCTTTAAATGATTCATAATTTCAAATTTCAATTGAGGAATTAAAAGAGTATCTGTTACCCGGAAATGCATGTGAATGAGGTATCGCACTACCCAGATCAAAAATAAAAGAAATGGAATTCCTGAATGAAAAGAAAAGAGAACTAGAGGGCAGGTCTAGGAGGCCTGATTGCAAATAAAAGAAATTCAAGAGGGACCACATTGGAGAAAGCAATAATCAAAACACAGTGCAAGAAAACTTCCATCAGGAGGAGACTTGAGTTGTTAGATCAAAAGCACTCACTGCATGCCAGGCAGGATAAATGAAAAAAGGCACTTAGATATATCCTGGCAAAATTTCTCCAGTTTAATAAAGAAAAAATATAAACTTTCAAAAAAGAAAGAACAGGTTACTTACAAACGAATGAGCATGAGGCTGGCACTGGGACACAGCTAAGCACAGAGGCTCTGAAGTAAGACTACCTGGCTTCAAATCTTGGTGTGCACCTGGTTAAGTTACTTAACTTGTGTTTCTGTAAAACAAGGATGATGACAGTACTTAGCTTCTAAGGTTGGCTGGAAGCAGTATTTGAGATAATACATGGAAGAGTCCAGCACATAGTTAATTATAATCACTGGACTTTGACTTGTTAATATCAGAGAGTGAAAACTATGTAGACTTTTGAGAAGGCAAGAGCCTGAACCCTCCCCAGAGCTTAATGTTTAGAACTAATGATCTGAAAAGCTGCAGGATGAGCCCCACTCTACTGCCTCTAATGTTACCTGAGCTCATGCAAGTGAGAACTGATGGGCAGAAAGAATCTCACTCATTAATTTTTACTAATGTGAACAAGGCAAGGATGATAGTTTTTTTAGCCTGGAGCTAAAGATTATCAGAGATGAAAAAGTTGTAGACTCTGTCAAGAGTAAATGGACTCACAGTGGAATCTCTTAAGTCATTGAGGACTCTCCTACAATGAATAGATCTTATTGTTACTGCCATGCAGGACCCTCCAAAAAGTGAACTAGTATGGGATTTGTGGCTACCTGATTTGGGTGTCATAAAAAAGTTATTTCATTCATTCAGCAAATTGTTTGGACACGTCTATGTTATGTGTGAGGCAATATACTGGGGATCTGACTGTGAATAAGACACATCAAGTCCCTTCCCTCAAAGAGTTTACATACATGAATCTTGATTTATGTGACCCAAATTTGAATGCCCATGTGATATAAGAAACTGATCATACTAAGGTCATTAAAAAAATTTAAAACACACACACACCTCTTCTACCCAATTACACAGAAACAAAACAAAGAATCAACTTTTTTTTTTTAAGATTTTATTTATTTATTTGACAGAAAGAGACACAGCAACAGAAGGAACACAAACAGGGGGAGAGGGAGAAGCAGGCTTCCCGCTGAGCAGGGAGCCCAATGTGGGGCATGATCCCAGGACCCTGGGATCATGACCTGAGCCAAAGGCAGATGTTTAATGACTGAGCCCCCCAGGCACCCAAAAAATCAACTTTCAATAGTTAATCATGAATAGTTGAATGTTACTATAACTTAATTTGTCTCATTTCTTATAGTTCTGTGAATGCAAAAGCTAGCATAACAATTTGGTGGAACTCTTGTATTAATTAGTTCAATTTTACTTAGTAAGCACTTAGCACCAACCAGAAATATTTTAAATGTTCCTCTCTAGATGCTAGCTAAAAATTCCCTAGTCCACTACCTATCTTCAGATGGAAGATTTCTTCAATCCAAAAGGAAGATATAGAATTAAATTGCATATAATGAATGTAGTGGGTTGAATGGTGTGAATGGTGGCCACTGAAAAGATATGCTCGTGCCCTATTACCTAGAACCTATGAATATTACCTTATTTAAATAAAGGGCCTTTGCAGGTGTAATTAAGGATCTTGAGATGAGGAAAGTATCTGGCTTATCTAGGTGTGCCCTAAATCTAATGACAAGTGGAGTCTTAAAGTCGGTCCTTATAAAAGTCCTTTTCTGAGAAAGGACAGAAAGAGGAAAAGACACAGAGCAGAAAGGAAGGAGGCTATGAGAACACAGAGGCAGAGCTTGGAGTGAGGCAGCCAGGCAAGGAATGCCAGCAGCCAGCAGAAGCTGGGAGGCCAAGAACCTTTCAGACTTCTGGCCTCCCAGACTGCGGGAAAGCACATTTCTGTTGTTTATACCCCTCAGTCTGTGATCATTGGTTACCCCAAGACAGAGTGAACAGAGGCATTCTGGTAAGGAACCCTGGGTTCAAGTCCCACACCTGGCAGTTAGTCCCTATTTGCTCCTTAGCAAGTCCCTTAGGCTCCGGAGCCTCCATTGCCTTATTAGTAAAAATGGGATAATCAGACCTGTGCTACTATCCCCCAGAGTTCTGACAAGACTAAAATGAAATCATGTCTGTGAAAACACTCAGAATACTGTAAAATTCTAAGCAAAGATGTATTGTTATTGTTATTATTATTATTATTATTATTACACTTTATCTGGAATTCCAAATGAGGTTTGGAGCCTAGGCTCTTCATTCAAAACCACTTGCTGCAACCCTTTATGCAAATCAATACTTGCCTAATTTTAACAATGCCAACATTCTATCAATTCTTAATACCAAATTTTATTTATAGAATTAAGCTATCACTAATATACATGGTACACATCTTTAGTGCTAGGATTTAATGAAGGTCTAATTACCACTAACCCTATCATCTATTTTATTTCCCTCCAGATACCTTCTACCACTGTCATACTAATTTAGTAAAGAGACCATCTAATTGGTTTATTGCCCCATATATATTAACAAATCAGTTCTAGCTGATTTGCCTTCAACAATATCTGTGAACTCACTTAACATAATCATAATTCTTTCTCTAGCTGACCTTAATTATCCCATACTGAATTTTTCTCAGCAAAGAGTGAACCATTAATAACCTCTTCCTCCTATTTCTGGTTTTCCCCAATAGGTAGATCCTGATCTACTGCCAGACCTAGTTCTTCTTTCCTAAAATGAAGTATATTTATGAAGTATAATCATAAACTAAGGACGTTAGTTCCACAAGTTATGCACAAAAGTTAATTCCATAACTCTATAATCTTACTTTATCCATGTATAAGTTTATATTTTCTAGAGAACTTTTCCATTTTTATTTTACATAAAACATCTTCAAACACATTCTAAATTATTGAGAGGTTGGTTCTACGGCAAGCTGCAAATATCTTTCCTTCAGGGCAAGGAAGTAGGACATTAAAAAAAAAAAAATGGTACTCTGATAATGCAATCTTGTACCAGAATTTATTTTCTTGTGTCTTAATCATTCCATTCTATATCGGAGTTGAATGGCATTCAAATCTTCCTTAGATCTAACCCAGAGTACCATAAAAATTTTATTGTCTGAAATGTTGCCTCTTCAGAGATCTTTAAGTAAATGTAAAAGAATTCTTCCTAAAAACCAGTTGAACAATAAAAACTTCAATGGACTTCAAGATTTCTAAATGTAATAATCACTTGCTATTATTTTCATCAACATACATCCTTAAAATGAGATGTCCTTCAAGAATGCTATAGGTGGGCTGCCTGGGTGGCTCAGTCGTTAAGCGTCTGCCTTTGGCTCAGGTCATGATCCCAGGGTCCTGGGATCGAGCCCCGCATCGGGCTCCCTGCTCGGCGGGAAGCCTGCTTCTCCCTCTCCCACTCCCCCTGCTTGTGTTCCCTCTCTCAAAAAAAAAAAAAGAATGCTTTAGGTGTTCCTACCAAGCCACTGAATTGTGAGTACTACGTTATCTTCATATACCTAACTTCACTACCTTTTCATAGGGAACAATTAAATCACCTCCAATATGCATGCTAAGCATCCAGTTCTCAGGATGGTCACTAAAAAATTTCAAATCAAAAATTATCCTTGGAAATCCACAGCCATTATTTTGTGTATATAGGTGACTATTACCATATGGCATTATCCGTAAATTTAAATATAGGCTTTATCCCCCTACAAATGGATTTATAAAGGTAGTTACTGCATCATCTCAGATCAATAAGAAATTTAGTAACAACAGTCTCCTAATTTTCATGATCTCTGAATGGCCTACAAAAAAGTAAACTGTAAGCCTCTTCCAACTGTAGCCTCCACATTTTTTAATCAATTCCACATGAAACTGCCAAAATACTACATATTCTGTGAAATGTGTTAACTCCCCTGACAAGGAATATCTTCCTTAAAAGTTCTAACTCTAGATCCTCGGAAGTCTTCTTAAGAAACTTAAAAAACATCCTGCCCGGCTGGCTCAGTCTGCAGGGCATGTGACTCTTGATCTCAGGGCTGTAAGTTGGAGCCCCATGGTGGGTATAGAGATTACTTAATAATAAAACCTTAAAACAAAAAAAAAAAGAAAAGAATGAAAGAAACTTAAAAAACATCCTAAAAAGCCATCCATTCCCCCAATCACCCATCTTAGCCACCAAAGTATAGAATCTGGCCCCTCGCCACTAGAGGGGGATGTTTCTTCTATTGGTTTCTCTTCCCCCTAATCTGGCTCACCAGAATTTCTGGTTGAACTAGAAATAAGCCTCAAGATAAACATTCTGACCTTTATTTCTCCTTCATATTGTATGGTCCCTTCATTTTATTTCAGGCTATAAGTTGCCACTAAAATATCAACTTCAATCCCTAATTATTTGTATTATTATGCCCAATACCCACACTTCCTTGCCTTTTGACAGACTAATAACAAGCTACACAGAGCTGGTTCTAGAGACTTCAACATTAGTTCACTGGAAAATAATCAGAAAATCCAACCAAGCCTGAGTATTCGTTTTTTAAAAACAGGGGTTTTTTATTTGCCATATTCACATGATTTCAATTGAATCACAATAATACTATGGGAAAAAAAGACAATTATTAACCAATTTCAAAGAAGAAACTCAATGTTTTCAAGTGACTTGCCCAAGATTACAGGTGCCAAATAGTAAAGCCATAATGAAGACTCAAGTACCCTGACCCCTAGACATTTCTGGTGCTAGTTTATGCCATGAGTAAGACAGGAGATGAGAAAATAGACCAGTTCTTTACTGCTTTCTGTGAAGACCCCCAGTCTGAGGCAGAGCCCTGTAGAGAAGACTGAGCCAAGCACTGGCCAGTCAGAATCTGCATACACTTTATGAAGCCAGAAGAAAGGGGAGGGAAGACTCTGATGAAAGCAAGCCTGTCATAATAAAATCAACTCCATCTGATGTGGAACTGCTGAGACAAAGTAGGTACACCACTCAGAATGCTTCTGGCTGCAAGTGACAAAATCCCAGATCATGCTGGCTTACACAATAAGGAACTGTATTATCTCACAGAACTAGAAGTTCAGAGGTAGATCAGACCACGTACACTACAGTACAATCAGCAATTCAGTAAGGTCATCGAAGGCTCAGATTTCTTCTCTCATTCTGCCACCTTCTAGATGAGCTTCATCCAAAGCTAGTTTCTCTCATTGTCCTAAGATGGCCTGAGCAGTTCTAGCCAACATATTCACACATAACATCATCAGAGGAAGAAAAGGTACCATCCCTTTATCTCTTTTTAGGGACAAGAAAATCTTTCCCAGAAGCACTCTGGCCCTCCTCCAGACTTCCTTTCACATTTCATTGGCCAGAATAGGTTACAGGCCATTCCTAACCCTTCACTGCAAAGGAAATGGGATCAACCACAATTGCTTAGACTAATCATTTGGGGTAAAATGAATGCTGAAGAGTCAATCACCATGACCATACCATGGGCAATTTATAATGATGACTATTACTGTGACATTGTTTTCACTCCAGAACAAAACTGTAACTGAATTATGCTGCTTCCATGATCATAACTATGAGGCATGTGCTTTGCCTGAGACTCAGATAATTACTCCTTGCTCACATCTCATATTTATCATCATAAAACTTATTCATCAGATAGAAAACATTTTATTAAAACTTTCCTGTTTGATCCACTATTTTTTTAAATTTTTAATGCAACATTTTAGAGCAAGAATAGTAAATAGGTTTGTGTCCCACACCTACTCCAGTAGAAACAGCTATCTAGAACCCTACTTCAAGACAGATCCAAAGCTGAGTTTGGAGCCAGTGAAAAATAGTGACATGACGCATTAGTGATATCTTATCTTCCATGGACTTGGGTTTGGGCGTATCCTGAGTATATATGCCAACCCCCATTTAGAGAAAATCTCTTTAAATAATTCTCCTCCAATGATGGTGGATTTCTCTGTTGCAATGCCTTTTTTATTTTAGTGGGGATCCAATCTACCTTCTCCCCTCTCTTCATTCTCCCCGTGTAACTTACATACACACACACACACACACACACATATATATGTATATGTATACATACACACATAACATACATCAGGCATGAACTCCAGAAATTACTTTATATATAATCAGTTCCACAGGAATTCTAAAAACTGACCCCTTTTGTAAGTCCATAGAAAGGCTTGGCAGAATGGCTTCACTTACAAACTGTCTCACTTAAAGGAGGCAGAGGGTTTTGGGGGCCCAGTCTGGATGTAGGCCTAGGCAGGATTGAGGGACAGATGGAAAAAGAATGGCCATCTATTCCCAGTTAAAATGGACGAGTCCACAGTTGCCAGACAAAAACCAGAAAGAAACTAAAACCTAATCCAGGGCAAAGGTGACTAATCAATAAGCGAAGGATCCTTAAATGACAGATTGCAAACAATATGCAGAGTTTATGTGTGTAAGATGCATCTAAAGAGACAGGGAAGGGCAAGAGTGGTTGTTCTGGGATGAATTAACTTAATGGCTTTTTTCTTTTGTCCTATTCCTTATCTACATTTTTCTGAGTGTCCTATACTGCACATACCCTGCCTTCTTAATGAGCGGGGGAAAAAATAAAGGAAATATGTTTTTATCTTATCGTTTGATGTTTTGGTTGTTCCAATTAACCTCTAACTGCCTTGTAGTTAAGATCAAGCTTGTCCTACTATTCTCCTATGGCTGGGAAGCAAGGTTGTTTTAATTTTTTGATATCACAAGCAACAAAGTACTCTTGTAGCTGAAAATTAATTTGAAATATAAAAGAAGAAAAATTAGAAAAAAATCCCTAAAAAAATGAATCAAATGTGTTTAATCACCCCATAATACTCTGAAATTACCACTACTCAAAAATTTGGTAAATTAGCATATTTTTTTAAGTCAAATCATTTTTTTACCCAATTGCCAGTTGGCCAGTTTGCTTTCACCTAAATTGTGTTCGGCCAAAATTGGTTTTGGCCAAAATAACTTTTAAGTCAAACTGGTATTGGACAAAGAACATACTACCAGCATCAGGGGAAAGTCTAAAGGCAGAGATAAGAAAGAGGACCCCTAAAAAACATTCAGTAATAAAGAATAAGCAAGATGGCCTGGACAAATATGAAAAAAGAAAATAACCTAGTACAATGGTTCAAAAGTAGAAGGAAATCTTTTATCAAGGAGCTGTAAAACTAACCCAAGTAGCTTAGTAAGCACTAGTAAGGATACCATGTTAATTGAGTTTCATCTACCTGCTTGAGTTCTCTCCCCAGAGTAGACAATGCTAAAGCTTTCCCCCGTGTTCCCTATAAAAAAGCCTAATCTGCCTGGGACTCAAATTGAAGATGAATGTTCCCCCAAATCATTCCACAATCACTTTCCCAGTAAATGAGGTTCTGGAGCTAGCCACTGCGTGAAGGAGGATCCAAACCAGTGTTTTGACATATTATGGTTCCCATTCCAAATTTTGGAAGGTAATATCCCATACTGTCAGACAAAGTAGAAATGGCAGATGATAGGAATTTGCACAGACAGAAGCAATCCCAATTGCATTTAGAAGTAAAGGACTCAGGTAGTGGACTTCAGCTTCTACAATAGCTGGTCAATATGGCTAGAAAGAGCTAGAGGACATCTCTAGTTTGAAGTCTTCAAAGGAACCTGACTGTAGTTAGGATTTCTCTTTAGCCACTTGTTGTTCAATGGAAAATCCTGGAGAGCTTTCTGAGCAGCCTGTATTCACTCCAATATTAACTGGCTGTCAGGCTGTTGGTGTTGAGGTAAACAGGGAGGTAGGAGGGTGAAAGACATCACTGCTATTTAAAAAAGAGGTGTCCTATAGGGGGGATAACAGAGAACTGTATTTATATTCAATCACAACAAAGTAGGTGTGAAAAAAAGGTAGATAATTCAGTCTCAGTTTTGGTGAGAAGCAGAACAACATGGAGATGGGCTATTCACAAATGCTGTTGGGGCAACTGAGTAGCCATCTGGAGAAAAATGAAGTTGGACGCACCCATCACACCATACACCAAGAAAAATGAGCAAAAACTTAAGTGTAAAATAGAAACCACAAAAACAGTAGAAAACAATGTGAGAGAATTCTTTCATAACCTTGTAGTCGGGCGGGCTTTTCTAACTATGACCCAAAATCCAGAAGTCATAAAAGACTAACAAATTCAACTACATTTCAGAAAAAAATCTACTTAGCAAAAACATCATAAACAAAGATAATGGGAGGGGGCATGTTGCAACTCATATTACAAAGGGCAAATATTATACACATCAGCTACAAGGTGGTTTTTAAATGAACCCCCCACCCACGCCCAAGAAGGGCAAAGGATTAAAGACACACTTCACAAAAAAGGAAATACAAATGGCTCCTAAATATATGAAAAGGTATTCAAACTCATTCATAAGAGAAATAGAAACTAAAACTACACCAAGATAACATTTTTCACCTATCAGATTGGAAAAAATCCAAAAGCTCAATAATACATTTTGTGGGCAAGAATATGGGTAACAAGGCACTCCCATATATTTCTGGTGGAGGTGTACATTGTACAACCTCTACGGACGGCAATTTGGTAGTACCTATAAAACTACAATGAGATATACTCTTTGGTCAGCAATTGTACTTTTAAGAATTTACCCTATAAATACATTTATACCAGTATGAAATAATCTATGTAACAAAAGTACTTATTGCAGTATTGTTTCTAATAGCAAAAGATTGAAAATTTCCCAAATGCCCATCAATATGGGACTCATTAAAAAAAATGATGCTATATTCACACAATGATGTGGAATAGATTTCCAAAATGTATTATTAAAGTGAAATATATCTGGGGGATGCCTGGGTGGCTCAGTCAGCTAAGCATTCAACTTTTGATTCTGGCTCAGGTCATGATCTCAGGGTCGTGAGATCGAGCCCTGCATTGGGCTCTGTGCTGGCCGTGGAGACTGCTTAAGATTCTCTCCCTCCCCCTTCTCTGTTTGCCCTTGCCCCTCTAAAAAAAAAAAAAAAGAAAAGAAATATATCTGGGATATTTTCCCACTGTTATGGAAAGAACTCCAAGATACACTGTTAAGTGACAAAGGGAGAATAATACATATAAGCTTCTACTTATATAAAAGAGAAAAACAGAATTTATATTTGTAGTGCCCTGAATATGTATTTAAAAATTCTGGAAGGATGGGAGTTGAATAGATGGGGAACAGGGTGGAAGGGAAATTTTCATTTCTAAACATTTTGTTGTTTTAATCAAGTGAATGCATTACCTTTTTAAAAGTTAAAACTTAAAATGCTTAATATAGTAAATGTTTAGTAAATAAAATTCAAGTTACATCTATGAAATACTCTACATTTGGGCCAGTCTGTGGGTGCTATAGATGGCAGACAAGTGACTGTGCACGTGGGGAGGCCTTAAACAGCAGCATCCAGAACTGAGAAGCAAAGTGAGGGTTACGGTTGGAAACCTGATGACTAGATGTGAAGAACTCACTGATGAACTGGTTGCTTATGGCCAGAGCAGAGATGGTGAAGAAAAGAGAGAAGAGCACAATCTTGTGAAAGCACCATAGTAAAAGAGACACATCAAAATAGGTAAGCCAGAGATTCATTCTTAGAGATAGTTGACATCAAAAGGTGGTACAATTTCTCAGGATACTGAATTGGTTCTTAGTTCAAACGCATGTCACAGAGTGGTAGAACTCAGGGCGTATGGCCCTCAATCGGGGCAACTAGAAGTCTCTGTCAACTAGTTGCCATGGTGAGCCAGGGAGTGCAGGAGCAGCGGCACAGGGATGTGCAGCAGGCCTCCTCTGCTGCTCTCTTATGCCTAAACTCCAAGGAAAACTCTCTCAGAAAAGTTAGTAAGGCCACAGGATGGTTAGGATAAACAAAACAGAACATTTTGAATAAAATTCCTGAAAACTGCTTTCATTCATTCATCAAATGTTTACAGAGCACCTATTCTGTGCCAAGAACTGCTCTAAGTGCCCAATAAATTCATTCCCCCAAAGTAAGTATCTCGGAGATAATTTTTAAAAAGATATTTTAAAAGATTTTGAGATAATAGAAGCTTCTCTTAAAAAAATTTTTGAAATATGAAAAAGTCACTAAAGTGACTTGACATGTGAATTTAAAAATAAGACAATCGGGGCGCCTGGGTGGCTCAGTTAAGCATCTGCCTTCAGCTCAGGTTGTGGTCTCGGGGTCCTGGGATCGAGCCCCACATCGGGCTCTCTGCTCGGCGGGGAGCCTGCTTCTCCCTCTCACTCTGCCCCTCCCCACTGCTCATTCTCTCTCTCTCTCATAAATCAATAAAATCTTTTTAAAAAAATAAAATAAGACAATCATTCTCAGAAATTAGAAATATTGAGGAAGTCTGTTTCAATTTTACTAAACTTCAATAGGATAAATCTTTAAAATACAGCTTTCTATTCTTATCACTACAACTGATAGAACAGGAAAACATAACTGGAAAAGGGAACTAATTCAGAACAGATGTCAGGGAGGAATTTTTCCAGTAGTGAGCTATAAACATGCAGACTAAATACTGGAAAATGTATTATGGTAAAAAAAATCAGAATCAGTTACTAATTACATGATCTAAGCAGGAAACCAGATACCTAAATATGTAGAACAGGCATTTAAAAAATAGCTCTAAATTAATGGGCAAACCATGTTTTTACTTTCCAAACCTCAGATAATACATAAACCCACAATGTGTTAAAATGCAGGTATTTCTCAAAGCCTATAAAGTCGGCTCTTATTTATCCATAAAGATATATCCAACTGCAAATGTTAACAAGTTTGCAAACAGAATTTATTGTATTCTTTCTTCCTGATGTGCTAATATTTTTTCAGCCTAATACCTACTTGGTACTTTCCTTTTGACCAACCTTCTTAATATTTCACCCTAGCTACTTACACTCTACAAAGAGATAGAAAGACTTACAACCCCACCATCACCAGTCATTCTCCACAAAAAAGTGAAAAGGACAGTTATTCCTTGGCTGCTACTTCTAAGAAGAAATGGTTTGTGCCTAGCATGCAGTGAGGATCAGAAACGAACTGAAACACTATCTATTCCAATGAAAGTTTATTAATTTGTATGAAGTCAATTTGCTACTCATCCATATTCAAATGAATGTACAAAAACAAACTCCATAGCTAAATATAAAATGACTTTTGGACTATCCAGGTTTCTGCTTGTTTCTACTTTATGGATAAAAGAAGCCTGTGATGCTAGCAGTACATTAACTCTCTCAGGCTACCAAGATCCCACTCAATGGCTACAATTAATTATCAAGCAGGCCAAAGCAGTTTAATATTATATTACTATTATGAACACACACTATATACATACAAAAGTTATTGAGCCTACTGACTACAGCAATCAGGTAGTGACAGGAGACCAGACCAGAGTTGACTCATGATTCGCAATACTTAACTGGCCTAAAAAATGCATTCAACTTTAGAACCTAAAAGAGGGGCGCCTGGGTGGCGCAGTCGTTAAGCGTCTGCCTTCAGCTCAGGTCATGATCTCAGGGTCCTGGGATCGAGCCCCGCATCGGGCTCCCTGCTCGGCAGGAAGCCTGTTTCTCCCTCTCCCACTTCCCCTGCTTGTGTTCCCACTCTCGCTCTCTCTCTGTCAAATAAACAAAATCTTAAAAAAAAATTAAAAATTTTTAAAAAAAAGAACCTAAAAGATCCTGAAAGGTCATATAGTGAGCCCAGCAATGTCATTTTATACATAATGATATTAAGGCTCCCAAAAAAGCTTAATAAACTTATCCAAAGTTGGGCAGCTTCATGGCAGCAAAGCCAGACCCAGGCCTCTGAGAAGCAATCTAATGCTCTCTGTGAAATACAGCATCTCACTCTCAGAGAATATGCTGAAGCAACTGAAGTACATGTGAGGAAATCATTTTTTTTTCAGAGTTGGGTAATAAGAAAAAGGGTTATGCGGTTATACTTGGAAAGAAATATTAACTTCATCTATCATTTCTAGCTAAAACGAAGATCTTATTTTATAGGTATACATGATATCCTGAATTGATTGATCACATAGGAGTAATAACTTTTCTCCCCCAAATCACTGTGGTCTTCCAAAGTTTACCAGCAACTGGGGAAAACATGACTAAGAAATAAACTCTTTTTAACCACATTGCAAACCTGTTATTTACTAATGGACAAAAAAAAAAAAATTAATGAGATTTTAAAATATTATCAGCACTTATACTATTAAATAATCTTTCTCAGTTTTTACTCTTTCTAAAATCTTCCATAACACAGAAAGTCTTCCCTGATATATTATAATGCTTTTTCCTTTTAAAGTAAATTTTAATATTCTAAGTCACGCGGGCCTCTCTCTAAAACTTCCAATAAATGTAATTCCAAAATCTCCTTGCCTAATTTACTTCGGCATATATATAGTGCCATACAAATCTAGTTAAATATATTTTGGAAAAGGTAAGAAATTAAGAAATTTTTATATTTAATTCATTATACACAGATGTTAGAGTTCTCAGTTTTCTAAACCTTAAGAAATTTTTCCAAAAGAAGAATGACAGGGCGCCTGGGTGGCTCAGTCATTAAGCATCTGCCTTTGGCTCAGGTCATGATCCCAGGGTCCTGGGATCGAGCCCCATGTCAGGCTCCCTGCTCGGCGGGAAGCCTGCTTCTCCCTCTCCCACTCCCCCTGCTTGTGCTCCCTCTCTCGCTGTGTCTCTCTCTGTCAAATAAATAAATAAAATCTTTAAAAAAAAAAAAAAAGAAGAAGAATGACGTTACATTTCCTAGGCTACAGCATCCAGTTCATCACTGAGAAAAAGCAGCGTAAGAGAAAGTCCAACAGAGGCAGAAAGAGGGTAGAATAAGAATCAAACCAAAGTCAATCAGGAAAAAAAAATCATAGCAAATCTTCCTACACAGAGGTACAAGCCAAACTGCAATTTCCTTGTATCACCATGCAACTGTCTGGGCTTGTGGCAGGTACCTTGACAAGGTATCTTCAATCAGGAAGTCAAAAGTTGAAGTTAAAGAAAACAACTAACATATGATCTCATTTATATCCATTCATGCCAAGAATCTCCTAATCCACATAATTTGTTACTCATTTTATGGCTGCTCTCTATTTATATTCAAATTTATAAGGGGGAGATATTTTATGGGTATTTACTATCCATGTTAAACTTAGGTGCCACCAAAATTTTAAAGATATGTGCAGCATGTTTCTGAAGGTTATAGTTTGACAGGGGAATAAACTATGGACACAAAAGGAGAAAAAGAAAGCAGTAAAATAACTCTATAAAAGACTAAAGCATAATCCGAGTTCGTTTCTTGAGCTAGTTTTACAGGAAAGATAAGATTTCAATAAGCAGAGAAGGGGAAGAAGGGAATGTCATACAAAGGAAAACTATGAACAAATGTGGGAGGGTGAAAAGATGTTTGAAGAACAGTAAAGATACCAGTTTGACTAGAATGGGGAAATTCTCTGGAAATAAAGAAGCCAGGATGTGGAGACTTTCGGGTTTTACTTTGAAGACAATATCCAGCTGCTGAAGACTTCTGAGCAACAATAGAATTGGTGTGGAAGACATGGTATGCAGGCAGATCAGACAGAAAATTACTACAGTAGTCCCATGTTCCTGAGCCCAGAACACTTCAGTTTGTAAGTCAACGTCAGCTGCAGTTACCAAATTTTATATATTTATGTTTTTTATATTTTATATATATGCACATATATATGCATATATAACACAGAACTTCTACAGTGATTCTAGAAACTTGCAATCACACAGTTCTTTCATTTTCCCTTCCTATTTTCACCTTAGGTAACAACTTTTGGCTTGGATTTTTATTTCACCTTTCTTTACCCAATCTTCGCATTAAGACGACTCATCCTCATTCTTTGTGTATTAGCAAAATCAACATTATGTGTCATTTCTTAATCAGAAGAGCATTTAAAGCAATTTTTTAAATCACCCTTTGCTGGCCGCCTGGGTGGCTCAGTTGGTTAAGCGACTGCCTTCGGCTCAGGTCATGATCCTGAAGTCCTGGGGTCGAGTCCCGCATCAGGCTCCCCACTCAGCGGGGAGTCTGCTTCCCGCTCTGACCCTCTTCCTTCTCGTGCTCTCTATCTCTCATTCTCTCTCTCTCAAATAAATAAATAAAATCTTTAAAAAAAATAATAAATCACCCTTTGTTAAAGCAATTGTTTTGTATCACACACAATAAATCTCCCCCAAATTTCATATTTTATCTTCCAAGAGAAAGAGCACTTTTCTTTTCTTGCAGACTACACCTACGAAACTGAAACAAAATGAAAGGTTATTTATGATCCAGTGAATCTGTAAAGGTTACTTCATAAAGAGTTTTTAACAGATTGGCTGCCATAAGTATCATGAAATTTGCTTTGTGTGTGTAAACTAGGCCACACCTCAATGTCCCTCTTCTAGGAAAAGGACCAAACCAGGTAAGTTTTCAACATTTCACAGATTAAGGTAGTCTTATTCTATTTGACTTCCCAAAAGAAGGGCATTCATTATAAAGTATTAAGCTTCATTTAATCCAAAATAGTCATCAAAAAGGTAATTTAGATTACTGAAAGCCATATTACATACACCTTACAGAATATTGTGTGATTTCTAGTAAATAAAATTTATGAAAAGGTATAGAACAATAGAGAGTAATTTGAAAAAGAAAAGAGAATGATTCATTTTGAGGAATTGCATAGGTTTAGGCACCTAGGAGTATGGAGAGGATGGGGTCCCAGACTGCAAGAGAGCCTTGTCTCTGCTTCCATGACTTTCCATTTGAGTGCAAAAATGTTGCCACTTATCAGTGACCACTGGAACCTCTCTAACAGTCAGTCCAGCTTCCTACCCAGAAGAGCACTAAGCCAGCTGATTGGCTCAGCGCAGACAACAGCCCTCAGCCCAAAAGCAGTCAAGGAACAAAGATTGGTGACCTGATATTCAGGAAGGAAAGGATGTAAACGAGGCAAGGGGTGGGGGGAAGCACAGAATCAACCAATACAGACGTCCAGAAAGACACATCCACTCAAAGAAAGAAATGCTTTTACCTGGAGATATTTGGCCAGGGATGGATTTTTTTTTAAGGTAAACAAGAATACGGGTTTAAAACTGTCACTGGAGGAGCCCAATTCATATGAACAAATTTAGTAGCTTTACAACTAACTTGAGTGGGCAAGGACCTTTTATATTAACATTTAGAAGATGGAGTTTATTCAATAAATTCATTAAAAGATGTCCTGTTTCCTAAAAACTGTACCTAATTTTAGGGTTCCTGCTTTACAATGATTCCAGGTCTGCGTGAGATTTCAAATTGAAGAGGGAATGGGTGGGGTGCAGAACACATGAAATTTTTACAGCATGGAAATAAAAGTATTTTTAAACCTTCTTGGGGGTGAAGAATTAAGCAAGAAGTAATACGTGGAAACTGTCAAGTGCTTCTCTACACACCCACCCACCAGATACCATCGCAGCCGGGTAGGGGAGTCTCCCTCTTCTTGCCTGACAGCTTCACTTTCTTTGAGGTCTTGAGCTGGTGATCACACTGGCCCGTCATGGTATTTTCAGTTAACAAAGCAGTTACTCAACAGGGGAAAAAGCCACAAAGGAGCAGAGCAGCTGCTGCTGCACCCGTGATGCAAGTGCAGGATGAGCCCCGGGCCGCCACCGCCGCCTCGGCTCCTCCGTGACGTCCGGGAGGGGTATCCCCGGCTCTCAGGAAGTGGTGGCCGCGGGCGGCTCCGCCCCCACGCGACTCGGGGCTGGCCAGGCCGCCGGGTGGCAGGAATGCCCAGCAAGTTGGCAGACGGCTTTCGCCGTCCGGCACACGCACGCCCTGCGGGCCGCGCGCCCCGCTCCCTCGCCCGCGCCTCGCCCTCTTCTCCCGTCACAGCCCGCACCCCCTCTCTCCCAAGGCTCACACCCACTCACCCCGACCCCCTGCGCAGAGCCTGGCCCAGCGCCGCCGGTCACTAGACGGGGTCGAGTCAGGTCCAAGATGGCGACTCCGCCCCCGCCCCCTCCGCACTCCTGGCGGGGTCAGGGTGCCCCCTCACGCGGCGGGCTCGCGCCCGAGGCCCGGCTAAAAATATCCAGGCTCGACTATATTTGGTTCGGCCGGATCCCGACGCGGCCGCGCGCACTCCGCCCCGCCCCCTCCGCCCCGCCCCGCGCGCTCCGCCCCGCCCCGCGCGCTCCGCCCCGCCCCGCGCGCTCCGCCCCGCCCCGCGCAGCACTGAATGGAGAAGGGGCGGGGGTGACCGAGGGGAACCTACTCCGCTATCTGCGGCGCGCGCCGGCGGCGGGGCCCGGCCAACCGCCGAATTTAGTAACATCTCCTGCGTCAATCACGCGCCTCCTGTGCGTCAGCGCCGCGCGGCTCCAGGTCCTGCTCCCCCCCCCCCCCCAGTCTTTGAATGGATACAATGGAGCAGCGCCCTCCTTCCTTCTGAGACTGGATTGGAACCCGCGGCAGTGCAGAGGCTCCGTTCCCCTCTGCCGGGTCAACTTTCGGAGCATCCTCCCACGGTCTTCTCCACACCACCCTGTCCGAAGTGGAAGTGGAATCGAAGAAATATACCTGTCGTATATATAATATTATTGTTTTCAAGTTTCTGGTGCTAACTCGAACCTTCGATTCTGAACTGTGTGCTGTCAACAATGGGATCCTACCCCCACTGCGCCACACACACACACACACACGCAAACATTGGGACATGTCAAAGAAACAGAATGTCACATCTGATTTAAGCGGACTACATGGAGACCATGCCTGTCTGAGTGGTTGCACTCAGTATTTTCTCCTCCTCAAAAATTCCTGTCTCAGAGGTTGCTTTCACTCAGCTGCACTTTGGAACTAGGAGACTTTAACTTTGATAAATTTTTGTTTTTGTTTGCATTGAGAAATTCACACTTAAATTCATCATTTCCAGGAAGAAACTGCTCTCCCTCACACAGTCGCCCAGGCTTTCAGCACACCATTTCATCACAAATGTGTCCCAGAAGACCAGAGCAAATCCCATGGCGAGGGACTAATAAATCCTGTTGATTGATTTCGAAATATTTAATTTGGCAGATGGGGGGCAACCATCAAAAAGTGAAAGTGCGAGCTGAGATTTCCATTTCTGCGGGGGGGGGAGAGGGGGAATGATTTGCAACAGTCAGACCCGCTCAGCTGTTCAACACGTGTGTGTTTGTTTTACACACATTAAGTAGTTTCTGCTGCAGCGCGCACGTGGATGATGGATGTGCACCCAGTTGGGTTATAGTGGGTCCAGTTAGGAAATCCACACCTTAGTATAATGAAATAAGACCTATCTTCCTGGAGCCATCTGCATCCCAGTGCGAAACACGCACTCAGCAAATGATGCGAGGAGGAGATGGATTAGCCTAGACGCTGAGGGCCAGCGAGGCTTAAACAGCTTTGGAACTGTTGCTTGAGGAAAGCGCAGCTGCACCTCAGGGAGTCTTCGGGCGGGTGCCTGACTCCTGCACCAGCTGCCAGGTCACTCGGAGAAGCTGGCTGGCGGAGCCTTCCCTTTCGGAAGAGCTGTCCTCTCCCTTACCCCCTCTCCCTGGCTCTATGCCTCGGGGCAGCCTCGGAGTCGCGCCAGCCGCACTCCTCCAACTCTACTCCACCCGAGCCTGACAGCTGGGCGGTCCCGCCTGACCCGCCGGCTGGCCGCTGCACCCTCTAGCCGACTCGCGCCCTGGCGAGCTGCGCCGCTGCAAAGGGGTTGGCGGCGCGGGTCCAAAAGGCCCCCCTGCCGCGGCTGGCCGCGCGGCGCAGTTTCCATTGTGCAGCCCTGAGAATGGTCGGGGAACGCGCGCGCGCACACACATGCACACACACACACACACACACACACACCCTCGCACACGCGGAACCGGCTAGGCCAGGGGAGGGAGGAGGAGGGTGACGTAGCGTCCCATGGCGTCACATTGACGTCTCGCATTCCAGGCACTCTATGGAGAGGCCGCTAGGGCTCCTGTGGCATAAATGACGTGCCGAGAGAGCGAGCGAACGCGCTGCCGGGAGAGCGGAGTCTCCTGCCTCCCGCCCCCCACCCCTCCAGCTCCTGCTCCTCCTCCGCTCCCCACACACAGACAAGCTCACACCCGCTCCCTCACTCGCACACACAGACACGCGCGCACACAAGCTCCGCGCACACACTCCACTCTCTCCCGCGCGCTCACACCCCTCTCGCCCTGCGCCCTCGCGGGTGCAGAGCCGCGCGGCAGCCGGACGCCCCTCCCGGACTCACTTTGCAACGCTGACAGCGCCGGCGGTGGCCTTGGAGGTGGGAACTGCGGCGGCATCCTCCCCCCTGGTCGCGGCCGGAGCCAGGACGCCAGCGGAACCCCTCGCCGGCACTCTCCCATGAGTCGGGATCGCAGCATCCCCTGCCAGACGCTCGCCACCTCTGGGAGCCGCTGGGCTTGTACACAGCAGCCCTTCCGGGACAGCAGCTGTGACTCCCCCCCCAGTACCGATTTCGGGGCAGCTCTCTAGAAACTCGCTCTAAAGACGGAACCGCCACAGCACTCAAGTACGTATGAGATTCGCCCAGTTAATTGGGGGACTTGCTAAAAAGTTGGCGCGCTGGGAGGCGTCTCTCCTGAAATTGACAACTTTGAGTGTGGGGTTTTTTTCCCCCTCGCCTCCTCGCTCTGGCTTTGCTCGCCGAGCGGCCCGGTGGGTTCTGATCTGAAACTTTTCCCCTGTAGCGGGCCCGCGGGGATCTCTAGAGCTCGCGGGATTCCTCCCCCCACCCGAAGAGGCGAAAAGCCTCTAACAAAGAGGAGGACCGGGATTTGTTCAGTAGCAGCTCCAGCGATGTAATTCAGGGTATTTCGGCTCTAGTTGTCATGGTAATGATGCTCTCGGCGGCGGCGGCGGCAGCAGCGGCAGGGAGTTGCAGCTCCGGTGATGAACGGCAGTAATTTTCCTGCCTTTTAACTAGGATTGAAAATAGAGGCTCCGGTGGGTCCAAGTTAATATACCTAATGGTGACTTCCAGCTGGTTGACTCGGAGGAAGCTTGGGAGGGAAGGGGCATGGGCAGCAGTGGCTGGAGTTTGCAAAGTCTCTCCGACGATCTCTGGAAAGAGGGTGTAATTGTAGGAATGTGGCTTATTGTATTGAAATGAGCCTGGGGCTCCACTAGGCACGTCTGCCTGGCGTAGCCTACTTGCCCTTGTACACTTTTCCCTTCAGAGGTAATCGGGTGTAATTGCCGACTCCCGAGCCCGGACACGCGTGGGGATGGTGTTCCTTTCCTTCGGGCCTTGGCTTGGTGTGGGAATGTTTTACTCTTAACTGACAGAACTCGCACTTTTGGAGAAGTTGCTCTGAGTGTTTCACTCTTAATAGAAATAAATGAAAGTTCTCAGTGGTGAGGGGAGAGCGGTTATGAGAGCGCAGCCTGCGGAGATAGACTACCAAAGGCACCTCTCGAACCCGTTGGAAGCTTGGGTCAGTACTAAGAGAGAAAGCATTTGTCCCTTAATTCTAAAGAACGTTCCTGGAGATTGCCTTTTATTTATGCCTCCGGATTCTTCAGAGGGAAGAGCTGCAAGGAGTTTGGTAATCAGAAATGTCGGGCTGTTATCCTAGAGCCTTAGGGTGCCAGGAGAGAGGTTAATGGCAAATCCGTCCTGAGTCTTCTATTCCCACGACGGAGAAATATTTTATAGAACTGAGTTGAGGAAAGAAAAAGCTGCCCAACGCGGCTACTGGGAACAATGAATGAGGTTAGAGTTCATTGGAGTTATCTTACCTGTATAAGGTGCTCCTAATGTGAATACCAAAGACTCCTCAGGCCAAGCCACCTCCACACCGGCTCCCTCCAGCCCCGCACCCACCCACTCCCTTCCTTGCGACCGCGCGCTCGCAGAAATTCTCCCCCGCGGTTTGTCTCCTCTCCCTCGGTCTTTCTGAGAATCTCTGTCTTTCCCTTTCTGTCGGTCTCTCCTCCACTCCTACTGCCCCCGCCCAACCTCCGCCCCCGCTCCCCAGGGTTGGAAACTCCGCGGAGGAGCCCCGGTCACAATGGTGCGTTTCACGGTTTCCTCCACATACTTCACCACGGGGAGGGGAACATGGGGGTGTTCCTTTCGTCTGCCCACGAGAAAGAAAGGAGCTTTGACAGAGCTAGTTATTTCTACCTAATTTACAACCCGAGGCTCAGTGCTCCCGGCCCCCGCGGCCGCGAGCCGGAGCGGCGGAACGTGTTTCCCGGCGCGGAGGCTTTGCCTAGGTAACCGGCCATGGGAGTGGGCGGGGGGGGGGGCGTGGGGCTCTTGGCTTGGCTGTAGGAAACGTGGTGTGACTCTTTCCCGCGAACGCGCGGCGCTCGAGGGGAGCCCTTTCCTTGAGGAGACGCAACCCTCGCCCAGCGGAGTCAGAGGCCGATCCTCGGAGAAAGACTATGCTCGAAAGGACCCAGGGGAGGGCAGGAATGAGGGCACCTACTGCAGGAGGTGGTGGGAGGTTGCTGGAGACCCGTATTGAAAATTCTGGGCGGACGGGAAGCTCGTGCCACAGCCGTGGGAAGATCCGCCCGTGCTTGCGCTAGAGCGAGCGCAAGATTTCCGTACCATCGGCCGGGGCAGGGCTGGGGCTGGGGGTGGCAAGGGAATCCCCCGTTTCCTGGCTTTCGAGGGCTTACCGGACCTGGGGGTTCAGATACGCCCCTCTTCCTTCAGGCAAGCCGCTGGCTCAGGGGCGCGGGGGACGAAACTTACACGCCCCTCTCGGCCCGCGCACCCCCTAGGGTTTTTTGGGGTGTGTTTTGGTTTTTTTTTTCGGTTTCACGTTCCCAACCCTCGAGATATGAATGGGTCCAGACAAAGGGGGCGCTGTAGGCCAGAGTTTGGGGCAGTGGATCCTTCCCTCAAGGCCCGCGGAGCTGCGCTTCCAGCTACAAAGTTTCGCTGAGGCTATGCGCAGAGACGCTCGCCCCGGAGCCGCGCTCGGCGCCCTCCGGAACGTGCCCCCTCGGGGCCGCCGGATGGCCCCGAACCTCGAAGTCGCCCACCCTCCGGGATACCTCCTGCTGGGTGCAGGGGGCCTCCCTCCGCCCACCCCACCAGCCTGGAACTGCAACTACCTTGTCCCCTTGTTTCCAGCGCGGGCCTATTTCCACTGTGCCCTTTTGTTTGCTTGACCCCTGGCCCCCCAAACTCGCGGCTAATAAAAGCAAAGCTCCATTAGCATTTAGAATGAAAAGCGCAGACTTTCTTAATTCCTCGGGGCATTCACGCATTCGTTCCGGACCTTGTGCATTTCCTATGCAACGTGTAAATTCTGTTTGGGGGGGGAGGGACAGTGGAGTTGGAAAACGGCTATTTTCCGCTCGTGCACACTCACTGACTTCTCAAATTGGTCGAAACTCGTCCTCGGGTGCTCTTTCTTTGGTTTTCCTGACTTGGCGAGCTCAGAACCAATTGTGGGGACAAGAGAGATCAATTTCTGGGCGATTACAGAATGCACGTATTTTTAGACGAGGTTTGGGTGCCACAAAACGGCGGTGAGCGCAGTGGGTGCCTGACGACCTTTCTGTGGCTCCCCCCCAAGGCGGTGTGATGCTTCTTGCCCAGGGACCCCGTTCACCTTAAGAACTGCTTCCTTGCCCTTACAATTCTTTGTAATTAACGTAGCATGCATAGTGACCCCCTACCAAACCACCCTCTCCCGATACGCCCAGCCCAGGCCACGACGACCACCCTGGTCTCACTTTGAGCTCTCTCCTCTCTCCCGGTGCCCGCAGAGCCTACTGCGGAAGAGCGCAGTCCGGCAAGCCCCGGCCCTGAGCCTGGACCCTCAGCGGAGCCAGGCAGCAGCACTGCCACCGCTTCGCCTCGCCGGACGTCCCCGCCGCCTACCCTCTCAGCCTCCGCTGGAGAGACCCACAGCCCCACCATTCAGCGCGCAAGATATCCTCCAGGTAGGTCTGAAGGCATTGACCCCCTTATTCCTCCCAGGTTGGGAGAGGTGGGGGTGGGGGGAGCCACACACCCAGAAGGCAGGCTGTTCAACTTGACCAGCGCCAGGACAGTGACTGCTGGCCACGCATTTCACAGCACAGGTGGCTTCCTTGCACGAAGCTCCTCTGGATACCACACCCTGTTGCTACCTAGTGGAGCAGCCAGATTAAATTAAGCGTTGCATTTCTCAAAAATATTTTTCCTAAGAAAAATGTCATACACCAATAGATTAGAATCTTTTTATACATTTTAATGTCTCCATTTTTGCTCTCCTTTTATATCCAGTTTATGCATGTAAAAGTTATGAGCTCGCTTTGAGCAATACAGAGCATTTATGTTTGTATAAAACCCAAATCATTTGATGCAGAGGTTGGGATTATTAAAGCCCAGACAGAGGAAAAGAGGAAAAGCATTTGAGCTGAAAACCAAGGAGTAAATTCGAATTGAGCCAAAGAAAGGATTGCAGGTTTGGCTTATAACACCTCTTTATGCATTTGTTAAAGAGATACCAGGTGCCTGGACTGTGTAATCACCAAGAGATACCAGGTGCCTGGACTGTGTAATCTATATATGCAGATAAATAGAACTTAGTACCAAGCAAACTCATATTCTAGCTGGAAACCTCAGAAAGACGCAAAGAAGAGCAATGCATGGAGACTGCCAAGGAAAGATGACAGAAGACGAATGGAGAGATCGTAGAGGTGCTGAAGGAAGGAGAATAGATGGAACATCGGGCAGTGTTCTTTCTTTTAAATCATTAGCCTTTCATTTCACCCCAACAACAAGACAGCAGGATAAGTAATCCTTGAACTTCAAACTAGTGAGTGTTTTTAAGGCCCTTCTTAGAAAATGAAGGCTTGAACTGGCCTGTCCTTATCACTGCTTCTTCCAACAGGCCCTCATCACCCTTTTTCCAGTCAAGATTTCATCCCATACACGCATGACTCAATCAGATTTGGAAATGTGGGTAAGAGAAAGATGTCAAAGGAAATGTGAAATACTCACCTTTTTTTATTAGTCACAAGTTCTATACCATAGACTCCAAACAGAGGTGAAGCACCTGCTTTTCCTCTGGTTCAGAAAAACCAACCACCAGAAACTGCCCATTTTATCATTTCTAGTTAGCCATACAGAAAGGGAAATAATTGGATAAAAAAAAATCAGCCATCAGATCCAATAATTCTCAAGACCTTCTCATCCAGCTCAACCTCTCTGAACAATAATAAGCATCCGGGGATACTAGTCCCTTTGGGAGCTCATCATAGTCAACTGGAAGAGAAACTGAACCTACTAAGAAACTGCTTTCTTTTGCAGAGGTACTAATTCTTCTGTCATAAGAAAATTTGTAGGCTAACTCACCTATTACAGTAGCTGTAAACTGTTGTCTTAAAACAGCCACTGATATATTTTATTAGTCAGAATTGGGGGAAATATATATATATGTATATATATATATATATACTGTATATGGCAGAGAGCACGTTTGGTGGGTGTTTTGTTGCAGCTGCTGATCTTTTTCTTTGCAGATGGCACAAACTCCCCCGAGTCCATTTCCTGGGCCTATGTTCCCACCTCTCCACCTAGCTGGCTGAAGTCATCAACAGGGGTCCAGTTTGTGTAGGCTGTGAGCTGTGTTTGGAGAAATGGGGAGGGGGTGGGAGAAAGCGACCACAACGTGTGTGGGTAGGCTCAGTTGGCACTCATAAAATGTTAGAATGTCAGTCTCCCTTGGCCAGTAAGTCCCACGTAGGACAGCCTTTTTTTTTTTTTTTTTTTTTTAACTAACTCATAGATTTCTAAATCAGTGCGTGTGACTTTGGGGACTTGTGGCCTCTTTCCCCAAAAATAAACCAACAGAGCATTCACTGGCTTTCTTTTTGTCCTCCCAACTTGTGGCTGAGACCATCCCCAATTAGTTTATAGGGCTCAAAAACCACCTTGTCAAAACATCACTGGGCTTATTGAAAGAAGGAATCCAATTTCCCAGATCTGGTGGAGAACAAGGGCAGGAGAAGGAAGGTGGGCAGAGGTCCCCAGGAGACCTGGTTTTGGCATTCTATGGCCCCTTTGACAGTCTGTCAGGGATTCTGCTTTCTTCCCCCGGGGAAGAAAGTAAAGCATGAAGCTTTAAATCTGTGCTACCAGAAGGAGAAAGGGATGGCCCTTCCTCTCCCATTTCCCAGATTAGAGAGCAGTGAATCCAGTGCTACCTGTCAGCTAGGAGAGAGTGCTGACCTGCTTCTGACGGACCCTCTTCCCTGCCCTGCAGATATGCCCTGCGTGCAAGCCCAATATAGCCCTTCGCCTCCAGGTTCCAGTTATGCAGTGCAGACCTACGGCTCGGAATACACCACGGAGATTATGAACCCCGACTACGCCAAGCTGACCATGGACCTTGGCAGCACTGAGATCACGGCCACCGCCACCACGTCCCTGCCCAGCTTCAGTACCTTCATGGAAGGCTACTCGAGCAACTACGAACTCAAGCCCTCCTGCCTGTACCAAATGCAGCCGTCCGGGCCGCGGCCCTTGATCAAGATGGAGGAGGGCCGCGCGCACGACTACCACCATCACCATCATCACCACCATCACCACCACCAGCAGCAGCCGCAGCCACAGCCGCAGCAGCCGTCCATTCCGCCCCCGTCCGGCCCGGAGGACGAGGTGCTGCCCAGCACCTCCATGTACTTCAAGCAGTCCCCGCCATCCACACCCACCACACCGGGCTTCCCCCCGCAGGCGGGGGCGCTGTGGGACGACGCGCTGCCTTCGGCGCAGGGATGCATCGCTCCCGGCCCGCTGCTCGACCCGCCGATGAAGGCCGTGCCCACCGTGGCCGCGCGCTTCCCGCTCTTCCACTTCAAGCCCTCGCCGCCGCACCCGCCCGCCCCCAGCCCGGCGGGCGGCCACCACCTGGGCTACGACCCGACGGCCGCCGCCGCGCTCAGCCTGCCGCTGGGAGCCGCCGCCGCCGCCGCCAGCAGCCAGGCCGCCGCGCTCGAGGGCCAC
This sequence comes from Callorhinus ursinus, assembly GCF_003265705.2. Lineage (NCBI taxonomy): Eukaryota > Metazoa > Chordata > Mammalia > Carnivora > Otariidae > Callorhinus > Callorhinus ursinus. The sequence continues at coordinate 28,218,389 of NW_027397086.1, read as the reverse complement.
CCGTACGGGCTGCCGCTGGCCAAGAGGGCGGCCGCGCTGGCCTTCCCGCCGCTCGGCCTCACGGCCTCCCCCACCGCGTCCAGCCTGCTGGGCGAGAGCCCCAGCCTGCCGTCGCCGCCCAACAGGAGCTCGTCGTCGGGGGAGGGCACGTGCGCCGTGTGTGGGGACAACGCCGCCTGCCAGCACTACGGGGTGCGCACCTGCGAGGGCTGCAAGGGCTTCTTCAAGGTGAGCGCACGCCTCCTCCTGGTGCCCCCTCCCCTCTGCAGCCAGCCTCCTCTGCCACCCGCTCAAGTGAGCGTCCAAGAGGGGCCTTCTTCCCCTTAGAGGAGTGGCATTGTTATCCTGTGCGTTCCTGTAGCCATTCCTAGCACCCTCACACCCACTCTCTCCGGGGTTTTTAACTTGAGGTCCATCACCGGAGGCCCACCTGGATGGACTCCAGGGGGTGTGAACCTCCTGACTTGGCTTTACCTTATGAGCATTTTTCTGGAGAGAGCCTGCAGCAGATTCTCAAAAGGATCCCTCGCCTTAAAAAAAAATGCAGAAGCCTCATTGTAGTCCTCCTCTGTCCATGGCAGGGTATCTGAGGGGATGGGGTCTGTGTGCCAGGCCCTGGACATTTGTATCTCATTTAATCCTCATGTAAGAGCTGGGACTCTAGAATCAGACCTGAGATTGAATTCTGACCACCCACTAGCTATTTTTATTAAGAGTATCTTGAAAGTAGGTATTCATTATCCTTGCTTCTCAGATGAGGAAGTGGAGGCTCAGAGCGGTTATTCAAGTTACCCCAAGACACACACTCAGAGTGAGAAGGAGACAGGATGCCAACTCACGTTTGCTTGTTCCCAAAGTACACACCCTCTTCGTAGATCTAAAACGGCAGAATAGACAGGAGCAACTGGCTGGTTGTAGGTTGGGGCAGCTCCCTCTGTAGAAGAAGGAAGCTGGGATCTCACCAGTCCACTGCATCCCTGTGCCACCCACAGTGCCAGATGTGGACACTGTTGGTTATCTCATAGACCCAAAGGAGAATTTTACCATGGGAGGGTCTTCAGCTTCCCGCATGTCTGACCCCTGAGTAAACTGAAGCCTAGAACGAGAAGCCTGGTGCATTCTATAAAGGGTGATTTAGTGGCATGTTTGGCAGGTCCAGCTGGTTTCTTTCAACGCTTGAGGTCAGCGCTCTTTCTACTGTTGAGGGGGAGAAGAGAATAACTCTTGCTGCTCTACTTTTGCTATCAACTCCCAGACGTCTCAGACACTTAATTCTGTGCCACCCTCCCCACTCCCTTGGCCATTATGTCAGGCATCTGCAAACCCTCAAATGTTCTCCCACAAAAACCACTCCCTAGACTCCAGTACTGGGCAGGGTGGAGGGAAACCGGAAGCTAGATGCTGATTGGGTAACTAGTATTTGGGAGGCCAATAGCATATATCTGGGAGTGTGCTAAAATTGGTGTCAGAACACTCAAATAGGAGTCCTTGATCTGTCACCTACCAATCCATGACGTTGAACATGGTATGTCTTTCTAGGCTTCCGTTTTCCAATCAGGTGAATAAAATTCAGAGAAGGGCTATGAGTATTAAATTAGATAAAACAGTTATGGACACAGTTTATAATCTTTAAAGGGCCATAAAACAGTAGTTCATTATTAAATGAAAACTACAAAGTATTTATTAAAATGCACATGTGTGTGGATTGGTATACCTACCAGCAAGCAACAGTTATTTTTGATCTGGGGTTAGGCATCATGCGATTAATTAAATTCTGCAGATAAATGAGAAAATGCTTGTGGAAAGACTTTGCAATATGTCAGTGCCATTTAGGAAGTATGCAGAAGTATGATGTTTTAAATGTAGAACCCTCAGTTTAGCCATTTTTTTTCTGTCTGAACTGCTCAAGCTTTACCAGGGTTCTTTCCAAGTTAACCACATTCCTGTAGCAGATTTCATTTTCACAGTATTTCAGTGGAAATGCTGAAGGGCAATGAAACAGGCAGCCAAAAAGGGTAAAAGAAAGAAAAACAATTAAGAGAAGTACGACTAACCCACAAATATAATCACCTCTGAATAATTGAGAGTTAACCAAAATACAGGAGTGGTAATACATTCCTAGTCTAGAAATGTCAATTAAGTGTTCCCCAACAGCGTCCCTTTTCTGCAGCAATGCCTTGAAAACAAATCTATACTTGAAAGGGTGGGGGTAGGATGGGGGAGAACCACCCCACAGATCTGTTAATTAAAGGAACAGGAGCAGGTTTTACCCAGTGGCTTTCTACCATTAAATTGAATTCTTTAAAAATGTGACATGAGGTGCAGTTAATGATGGGAATTCTGTGATTGAACCATAACGATCTCTCCCTGTCCTTAAACTGTGCAGGCACACACAAATGTGAGGAAGGTTTCGGGTTATTGGGAAGATGTATACCTGAAGCAAAATGCTACCAGCACTCAAATTGGCATATAGCCTTGAGGATGATGGCAAGAAACAGAGTTTTAGAAATTACTGCATGTCCAATGAAAGAGAGCTTCATTCAGGAAACATAAGTTTCCTACCCTTACAGACTGTTGAGAATTTAAATGCTGGAAACTCAGAGATATGTTTGTGTTTTGGAATTTTGCATTTTAAACTAAATGGATCTGGCTTTGGTAGATTTTTAAAGTCATAGAAGCAGTTTAGAAACCATTCCCTAAAATGAAATTAAAAGGTGATAGGGTGAAAACTAATACATGGGGGTTGAGAATTGCTAAAAGGAAAAGATTAAAAGTAATTCTAGAATTTTGGACCCAAAATAGATCACCAATCCCAAATTATCTGGATTTCTTTTTCTTTCTTTCTTTCTTTCTTTCTTTCTTTCTTTCTTTCTTTCTTTCTTTCTTTCTTTCTTTTTCTTTCTTTCTGTCTGTCTGTCTTTCATGCAGCCCAGGTTTACCAAATAAATTCCAACTGTCTGCTCTATTTGGAGTTGTATAGATTCAGGTAATTTCTGAATAATTTCACCCTAAATGGTAAATACATCCACTTGCACAAATGTTTCTAATTTTTTTTTAAATCAATCGTTTTTTAAAATCTGGAGCATAAAATATGCTTCATTATTTCTCCATGTGTCATTTTAAAATTATATGTGATTCTGAAGAATAAAACATAATTTTATATCCAAGTCCAAGGTTTATGATGTGTTGTTTACAGTGTGGCTATTTTGATGTCTATGTCAATAGTCATTTATGAAATAACCTATTAATAGGAATTTTTATTGAAAATTTATGGTTCTCACATTTCCTTGGTTTTTTTTACTCTTTTTGTTTGTTTTTTTCAGATGTGATAGTGGTTTTTGGTAACCAATTTTAAGATTTTGCTTTCAAAAATCAGAAATAACCAGTTTACAATATATATCCTCTTAAGAGAATATTCTCTTAATACATTTTATCTTAATATCTTGAAAATAAAATAAGTGAGATAGGCAGATCAAGTGATAGTGATTTTTGTTACATAAAAACATTTTCTGTGTGTTTTAACTAGTCAAATCCTGATTTTGCTTTTTATGATTTCATCTCTATTGGGGAACAAAGCCAGTTACTGTGATATTTGACTTACAATAGTGATAGCCAACAAAGTACATCCCAGATAATTTTGATTTTATTTTAATAAGGTCAGCAATAATCAGGGGAGTGGAACAAGTAGAAAATTGTTCCCAAAGGGATATTAAAAGTGGAGATAATCTAATCCTCCAAGGTATGATATGTTGACCTGGTAATTTCAGATATGATTTTATCATTCAGACTTGGGTGTCTCCTGAGACTTGCTTCAGAACAATCCGAGATGATTTTCATTGTCAGCAGCTAACACTAATAAAATTGTTTTTCCTGCAGGCTAGCGTGTTAGGAAATTAAATTTATCTAATTATACGAATTGCACTGTCGCTTTTCACATTGTAATTAAAATACATCTTGTCAGGTCCTACCTCTTTCCAGAAACTATTAGTTGACTATCTCTGTATTGTGTTTTCTCAGAGAACGGTTCAGAAAAATGCAAAATATGTTTGCCTGGCAAATAAAAACTGCCCTGTAGACAAGAGACGTCGAAACCGATGTCAGTACTGTCGATTTCAGAAGTGTCTCAGTGTTGGCATGGTTAAAGAAGGTATGGATATAATGCTTTTTATTCAGCTTGCTTATACATATTCTCAGATATCACCGAAAAAATGTTAATATTGATGTTGGGAGGGTGAATTTTCCTAGTTTCCCTTTCTTTCCAACATTTTACTTTCATGGTGTGTATTACCATTTAAAAATAGCTGAGGACTACTTATTCTAATTTCTCAAAATCAATAGAGAGCTTGTGTACATACATCTCTGTTCTATTTAAGAAGGAGACTTTTAGGGCTAATTCATTACCACATGTAAGTATGGGTGACTTTTATGCTGCTTGTTTCAACTCTCATTAAATCATTGTGTGGATATAATTCCAAACTTATTGCCACTTTGAAATGGTTGGTCTCATTAATGATTGCTCAGCTGTAATGTGTTTTGATTCCTTTTTGTGATTTATGGCTCTTCATGGATATCTTTGAAGACATTTTTTCTTTCTTTTTTCTTTCTTTCTCTTGGCATCAGTTGTCCGTACAGATAGTCTGAAAGGGAGGAGAGGTCGGCTGCCTTCCAAACCAAAGAGCCCATTACAGCAGGAACCTTCTCAGCCCTCCCCACCTTCTCCTCCGATCTGTATGATGAATGCCCTTGTCCGAGCTTTAACAGACTCAACACCCAGAGATCTCGATTACTCCAGAGTAAGTTTTATGATGTCCTACTTTTCAAATGAATGATCAGGTCTCTGTTCATGATACTAGTAACATGAGTTGATTGAATGTCTTTGTGCCTGGCATTGGACTAAACAGTTTTCATACCTTTCCTGTATTTCTCACTTCATTTAGCAATTCTGGTGCATCCATTGCACCAAATCATTTTTGCCTTATTGGATCTCTAAATGCCTTAACAAATGACCCTGACAGTGCTGCACCTGTCATACCATTGTTGCAGGATTCCTGGTAGTTGTGCCAATGAAAATCTGCACAGGTGAATTACAATGTGTAGATGTCTTTTGTGGTTTAGAGGAAGTGGCTAGTGCTTTTTTCATATTGTGATCAAAACATCTGGGTGAGCCTCAAGTCATCCTTCAGCAGTTTACCCAATTGCATTGACACTGATTGACCTGCTGCTTATTCAGAGGGATTAGACCACTGATGGAGAGGAGTGAGCTCTGGTCTTGACATTGGGAGGTGTCAGGGGGACCCGGATGGAACGCTGCTTCTGCTGCTTCCTGCCAGTGTCACCTGGCTCCCGCTCTTGGCTTTCTCATCCCTACAGTGGAGATGATTATAATATTTAACCCCAGAGGGATGTTTGGAACATCAGCCACACAGGAGTGATGGTTTTGAAAACCATAAATGAGTACCAGGATTGTTATTTAAGTCAACCAAAGCATATCAATATTTGTATCTCTTAAGAGATGTGGTAAAATATCATCAGTTTGAACTCTGAAAATTCCCAGAAATCTGGATAACACAGAGGAGAACCATGAGAAGGGTTTGTTGGAGCAAATGTATAAATATTACTGGAGGGCAGTTTTGAAAAAGACTTAGAGAAGCAAACTTCTAGTAAGGGGTCTCACCAGAGAGGGAAAGAAAGGAAAAAGACCACAATTGTGGAGTTATTTCTGCATGCTATACATTGCAGTCTATTGTCTCATTTCACCATTTAAAGACCCGTGAACTGTGAGGATAGCTACCCCCTCTCTAATACAAGAAAACTTAGAAACACAGTTTGCACACGGATGAGAGAGAAAGTCCAGTCCAGGGATCTTCAGTTGGTGGATCTGGCTTGGCAGCTACTACCAGATTGCCCTCCCCAGATCTAATCAGTATTTCAGACTTCTGATGGAAGAGTTGGCAAAGAGTGTGTGTGTGTGTGTGTGTGTGTCTGCTATGTGCCTTCCTTCTGGGTTGCAATGTTGACGGAAATGAAGGGGTGATTTGTATATCCTCTGCGATCCTCCTTGCCTCATCCTGACTCTCATTATAGGCTGTGAAGCTTCCTCTGCACACCTAATCACGAGACTTTGAATGAGAAGCATGGTAGACCCTTAGCACCAAAGGTTGAGGACTCTTATTCTGATTACAAGTAGCATCTCTGAACTAAAGTCAAGTCTCAAATAATAGTCTAACAGAATAATGCAGTGGTTAAGGGCTTAGGGCTGTGGAACCATGCAGGCCTAGATGAAAATCCCAACACCGTCATTTAGTAGATGGGTGACCTTGAGCAACCGATTAAACCTTGTAATGCCTCAGTTTCCTCATCTGTGTTACAGAGTAAAAACAATAATATCTACTTCCTGGGGTGGTTTGTGAAGAAGAGTCAATAAGATGCTATTTGTCAAAGCTTTAGCACAGTGCCCTGTGCGTATATCTCCCTGACCGACCCTTCTTACTTTACTATTTGTTGAATGTATGAAAGCTACACATGTCACGGTCCATGTAGCCATACCATTAAGTAAGTGTTATCATCTATTTCACAGATGAGGAAATGAAAACTGGGAAAGGTTAAAGGAGTGACGTGCCCAAAGTCACATAGCTGATATTTATCAGAGAGAGAATTAGAAGCCAAGTGTGTTGGACCCCAAAGTCTGTGTTCCTAAATACCATGCTTCACTGTGTCTTTGGTTTCAATGAGAGTGGGTGCTAGAAATAACAACATCTCCTCCCTGAAGCAACTTTGGGCCTCCCCTTATGCAATTTGTCTGAATTGATGAAGCTGCTCCACACTGCCTACGCCAAGCCTGTAGAACAGTCTTGACGTTGTTCCAGGGCATTGGAAATCGCTACTGATGGTCAGTCCATAGAACTTAGGCCCCCAGAGTGATTTTTTGGCCCCAAATTATCCAATTATTGGTCTACGTGGCCTAATTAGTCATTCAGTGGCAAACCCTACCCAGCACTTTGAGTTGTCCCAGCTGGGAACTGTCTCCACACTGAAAAATCAATCCAGTGTGTTTGCTTGCCTCTGCACTATTCAGTGTGTTAGACTAGAGTCATCATCCTCAACAACAAACATTTATCCAATTTAATTGTTAGCTTTGTCCAAAATAGCAGGCTGGCCATGCCAGAGTCTGGGTCACATTGATACTACCTTTGGGGGCCTTGCTCAATTTTGTAAAGCATATTTATTTTAATTGCATTGTTTTGGAATCAGGTTGAACCTCATAACTTGGATTCTCCTGCTTTTAGATAGCTCTAAAAAATTATCAAAACTTGGACCAAAATCAATTAAATTAAGAGACTTTTTAAAAATACAGTGAGTTTTCATCAAAAACTTGGATGAAGGCATAGAAGGCATGCTGATCACATTTGCAGATGACAGAAATCTGGGAGGGATCGCTAATATGATGGATGTCAGTATCAACATTCAGAGTGATTTCGACAGGTTGGAACAGGATGGGCTAAAGCCATCATGAAGAAAGTTAACAAAAATAAATGTGAAGCTCAGCATTTAGAATTTCAAAACATGGGAGAGCCTTGGCCCATCAGTAGTTCACATTAAGAAGATCTTGGGACTTCATTCCATACACTCTCAATATGAACCAACAAAATATATGTGTGGTGGAGGGAAGGGATGCTGAATTACCTTAGGTTGCAGTAATAGAAATATAGGACCATAACCAAGTTGGGGGTGGTCCCACAGGCTCTGTCCTATGAGACCACACTCCAAGGGTTAAGTCCATTCCCAAACTGGAGTTTAAGAAGGATGTGGAGACAAACCATTTCTGGAAATTTGTAAGGGATGATTGGAGGAAATGAAAATATCTAGACAGGAAGAGGGAAGGTTTGGCAGGATTAGGTTACTCTTTTACCCTGTGGAAAGAGGACTGTTGCTCCCAAGGGCAGATCTAGAGGAAGAAGAAGGGGGGCCTCTTCCAGCTCATTCTGAAGATAAGGATGAGCTCTCTTAGCTACAGGAGCTGCTGTGGAAGCATGAGTTCATCGACACACGAAATAACTAAGGAGAACACATAACAGGATTTCTCACAAGCAGAGAAGTTATTTTGAATATTGAATTCCCTCCAACTCTTAAGATTTTACGATTCTGGGGTTTACCTCATTATTCCTAAATGCAAATAATCTTATATTTATACGACTTTAGATATATATGTGTATGTGTGTGTATGTGAATATGTTAAGTAACTAGTTACTTAACAAGATTGAACTTGCTTTGTTCTCTAAAAAGCATTACCATAAAATGAATGAAGCAAAATGAATTTATTGGGTGCCTACTTTGAGCTAGGCACCATCACATATATTCTTACATAATTTCACTTAAGCCACAGCTTTATGTGCTATAATTTATGGTTTCCATCCTTTATTTACAAAGGTCATTCATTGAAACTCAGTTTTCATAATACCTTCTCCTTCTATACATTTGCATAGAACGGAGGTGACTTTGAGATCATCTAATCCAACCGCCATATTTTCAGAGGAGTAAACAGAGGCTTCCAGGGCTTAAGTGTCTTGCCTAAGGTCAGGGGCAAGAGCTAGTGCTAGATCTGAATCTCATCACTCAAGTATTAAGTTCCTATTTCACCATACTGCCACGTCTCTGTAATGCAAATTTACTAGTTTTTTTTTTAATAGAAGCTTTATTAGGTTTTTAAAATTATAAAACAGTAATATATACCCATTGGTTTTCTTTAAAAGGCAGACCATTTAGAAGAAGACAAAGTGAAAAATGAAAGTCTCCTCTTCCTTGATTCCTAACTAATCCCACTCTTCAGTGGTAACAAATGTTACCATTCTAGTGTGTGTCCATAATTTATTACATTTTAAATAAGAATTTGCCCTGTGGGATTTGAGTCAGACAGTTGATTTGACCAAGACAATTTGTTGACAATGCCAGTTTTCCCCATGAATCGGGCAAATCGAGAACTGAGATAATGTTTGCCAGATAGGTATGTTCTAACCTTGTTCCGGCATGTGTGCCTCTAAGGTCGTGAGTGAGTGGTTTTCCTCATTTGTGGGAAAGTGAGGTGGAGGAGTTGCGTTCCAAGTCACAGAGGGAATGCTTGCATGTGTTGGAGGCCAGAAAGAGAGGCTCCTCACCCTGGGAAGTGTTCCTGGCTCTGGGACCTTCACTTCTCCTTTGGGCCAAACTTCTCCCCTTCAAAAGTGAGCTCAGATCATTGTATATCAGTGCAGTCAAAACATGTCACGTTTGATTTGTTTCTCCTCGAAATGTAGCTATTCTCTGCCTCACAGTTGCTTTTAATTTAGCAATACAAGTATGTATAGATACCAGGCTTGGCTTCAGAGCCTACATAATTACTAATGAGAAAATATACTTAATGTCCTCATTAGTTGGTCATTTCAAGTATTTTTTCAGGAAACTGGGATGCTTCTTGGTAATTGGTGTCACTTAGGGTAGTAACAGAGTCCAAACAGAGGAGATGCTGCTCGGATAAAACCAGGCACCAGCAAATGTCATTTAAATATGTTAACGAGATAGCCTGAGAAACAAGGCGGCGAACACATGTTAGACTACAAAGTAAACAGTATAAAGACTCTGCAAAGAGAATGGATGCATGAAGCTACTCAGAAGACCCTCTCAAATTGCCACCAATGCACTAGATGATTTCAGGCCAGCTCCTGTGCACAGGGGGCCTCAGCTCCCTTGTCTGAATGGTGAGGAGATTGGACTAAATGCACTTCGATGATCTCTCCCAGCCCTGTCATTCTCTGTCCCTCTGCCCATTACCCCTGCTATAATTCCACTGTGGGTGGTGTGGTGCCCAGGAAGACCCAAGGTGTTTGCTTAAAAATTCAGATTCCTGGGCCACACCCAGACCTACTGAATCAGAACTGGGAGAGGGGGAGGAGGCAGACAGGAATCTGCATTTTAACAAGTGCCTTGGGTGACTTGTTGCTGTACTAAGGTTTGAGAACCACCAATACAGTTTAATAAAAACAATCCAATTTTACCTCAAATCTCCTGTTTCCCAGATTTTTTTTGAGACTGAGAAGGAATGAGGATAGACATAAATTTTCAGAAAGTAACCAAGTCGTTTAACAAATACTTATCGAATGGCTACTGGGTGTCAAGCACTGTTCTGTAGCAGTGGACATATTGTTGAAGAGTGGACACAGTGGACACTGCCCTCCTGCGTGCAGCTGACAGGGCATGAAGGAGAGAGAAAGTAAGCAAAGGTATCGCTGTTGTGACGTCATTAGTGGGAGGAGAAGACGTTTTTGTTTGTTTTGTTTTTTAGCAGGGGAGGCGGTTAGAAAAGAGAAATGGCTGGGAGCTCTGGGGAGAACACATTTGTTGCCTTTTTTTTTTTTTTTTAAGTGTCACCTTTTAGAGTGTAAGAACCTAGGAATATATCTACATAGTCTGGCTCATATAATGATCACATCTAAAATGTATAAAGAAATAAAAAGACCCAGGGAAAAGTAACATTCTGAGGGGAGATAAAATGTTCTTAGGACATTTTACATATTCAGCTTGGACTGGCAATGAGATAGAGTAAATATCAGATTCCATTCTGCTCTGAAAACATCACACTGTTAATGTCCCAGGGCTGGCATTCATGGAGGGTCTCACTTAATTCCCATTCGAACAACTTATTTTAGGTCTTTAGGGTTGTTGATGAAGTCGACCTGCACAGCCCTAGTGTTGCCATATGCAAAATGGAGACTCGTTTAAGTAACTTCTGTTGATATTTTCAGCTCTAGATTCTCATTCTCGGTTATTCAGAGAAACTTCCATCGGACATTATCTGTAGCCTCTTCTAAATGGTTAGTAAATGTAATACTGTGCCTTTGACTAGAGGTACAGCCATATTTTGGATGGATTGATTATTCACATAGGCTGGAATAAAAAGCCTAAACAGGAAAAAAAGATTCATTTTTTAAAGTCTTTCTCTATTTGGCCTAAATTCGATGGGAATGATTGATAAACGAATATTTCCAGATTTTCTCTGGTGAACCCCAAACCTGCCTAGCCCAGAGGCAGAGTGATATAGGGGAGCCCAGAAGCAGAGAATGGAGATCTGATTCTTCTAACCCCAGATCCAGTATTCCTTGGTGAGATTTGATAAAAACTGCTAGGACAGGTGAGAAAGGATCCAAAATGTTTTGTTCTGTTTCTTTACATCTTATGTTCAGTAGAGGGGATGTTTGGTTTGTCTTTTCCCCTACCATTGGGTGCTGACCCACCAGTCACCTGAATTCAGGCTGAATCCAGTTTGGCCCCAGAATTCTGGAACGTGGACCAGAAACACTGCAGGTGAAGCCCAGAGGGTCTGGCTGGAGTCTGGCATGCCAGGCCCACTGGCTTTTCTCCTTGCTGGACTCCATCAGAGACAATGGCACATGCAGGGTAGGCAGGGTCTACATCTCCCTGTGTGCAGGATGAATGAAATGTGAACCCAGCAGGGACGGAGGCCTGCAGAGGATGCTGGGTGGAAGCTAAGCACTCTGGAGGATTCTGAGCAGATATTGAAAGCAGAGAGATTATTGAGTTGTGAGCCATGGTTTCAGGGAGGTCAGTGCAGGAAGGGGCTATTAGGTCCCATTCCCAGGGAAAAGTTTACAACCTTTGGTCTTTTTCTCTCCATTTAACACACTATTTTAAGGCAAAATAATGCTGAATCAGTGTCAAATTCTAGGCAGTAACATCATACCTGGTATGATTAGCAACATTTAAAATCATCGAATGCAAGAGCCACCATATGGAACATTCGCCAGGATAGTTGATAATCTGGGCCATAAAACACACCTTAACAAAATTAAAAGAAGAGGAAACAGATAATGTCTGCCATCAAATCACAATGCAACTAAACTAGAAATCAGTAACAGAAAGATAGCTGAATGCAAAGAGCCAGAAGGGATCTTAAAAATAAGGTAGCCTGGTCATTTCCTTCTCCAGATAAGTTAAGTAACTTGGCTAGGGCTGCACAGCAAGTCAATGCCAGAGCCTGGAGCAGGACCCCATGACCTGCTGCCTAGTCCAACCTTCTTTACTCCACTCCAGATACCACTCGGGAGTTTCACATGTAGTGCTGTCAGCTTTCTAAAGGGGGTTCTGCTCTCATTTTCCTCCTGTCCTTGGAGAGTATATGGAATTAGATTCATAGAAGAAGAGAAAGTGGAAAGGAAAAAAAAAAAACAGTTAAATAAAATCTCTTTTTCCACTCTCTTCCAGTTAGTAGTCTATGGGCTGAAAGGAGGTGGGGGGACGTGTCGTGACATCAGGATCATGCCACCATCTTTGACTATCTGTGGGAAGGAGGACTGCTTCCTACTCCCGGACTTTGCTCCCAAGAAGTCCAGTCACAGCCCAGAAACATCCAGGGCTTCATAGACTCCAAGCCCTGGGTGGGATTATTGAGAAAGAGGAGCCAGGACTCTGAACTGGACCTGATGTTATAGGATTCTAGAAAGTCAGGGCTGAGAATTAGAAACCTTCAGGTTCAGCCCCTTTCCCCATTTTATAAATATGGAAGTGGAGGGCCAGTGTTAGTTCCAAGGATCATAATCGTTATCAGTATCATCGCTGTTGTCATTTGCTAGATATCTTCCTTATGTCGGGCCCTTCAAGTATATCATCACATATAATCCTTACAACGGAATCTTGGGGAGGGTATTATCCCCATTTTGCAGAGGAGAAAACTGAGGCTTGGAAAAACGAAGTAATTTATCCCAGGTATCTACAGGCAGAGCTACATTCTTTCACAAAATCGGGCCCTGGACAAATCTAGGATTAAAGCAGCTGGGCCTCTTGTCTGATGGTGTCTTGCTATTTCATGATGCCTCTTGGGAAAGCACACAGGGAAAAAAAAGAGACCCAGTTAAGACAAGTGCCTCATTTCCTCCCATCTAAGTAGTTCCTCAGTCAGCACCTGGTGCTTGCTGGCTGTTCCTCCACCAGCCAGGTTAGGGCATTGTGACAAACCTATGCACCGTCCCCCCACACCTCTTCTTTCACTGAACAATATTCAACAACTTACTGGGGGTCAATTATGTGCCAGTCACTGTGCTGCTGACAAAACATGGGACCAAATACACACGCGGAGACCTCCAATTAGAGCAAAGCAAAATGCTTTTTAAAACTATGCCACAGGCTACCAGCTAGGAACATCAGACATATTAACAGCCAGCAAGTGGGTGCCTGGGTGGCTCAGTCGGTTAAGCGGCTGCCTTCAGCTCAGGTCATGATCCCAGAGTCCTAGGATAAGTCCCACATCGGGCTCCTTGCTCAGCAGAGAGCCTTCTTCTCCCTCTTCCTGCCACTCCCCCTGCTTATGCTCTCTCTCTCTCTCTCTCTCTCTCTCTCTGAAAAATAAATAAATAAAATCTTAAAAAAAAAAAACAAACCAGCCAGGAAGTGTAGGAGTGGAAGTCACAGGGCCATGTTTAAGTGTTGGCTGGACCACTGTTGCTTGTGTGCCTTGGGAAAGTCTCTTAGCCTCCCTGAGTCCCCCTGAGCCTCATTTTTCTCATCTGTAAAATACAGATTAAAATCCATACCCCAGGAGGAACTGAGAGAAAGCCACAAACGCACCCAAGGCTGCGTTAGGGCACATATGTACATGAGTATTTCTGCAGATCTCTTAAGTCTCTGTATTGTTGGTTGTCCCTTGATTATTATCTTGCTATATCAATCTTCCTGCCAAAAGCAGGAAAGACTTTTTCCTCCAGTGACTCAAGCAAAACCCTGACTCTACCAGAATATCCAAAAGCTGGACAAGGACTGTATTCCTACTTGTACCTTTCTTCTCCTGGGATCTTTAGATCAGCGCCGTCCAATAGAATATTCTGCAGTGATGGAAATGTTCTACACCACACATGGCTTTGGAGCACTTGAAATATGGCCAATGTGGCTGAGAAACTGGGCTTTATATTTTATTTAATTTTCATGAATTTAAGTTGCCACAAGTCCTGAGTCTGATGGCACATGACTGCCTGGGCCCTGCTAAGGAAACACCACCCCCCTCCCCAGCCTGGTTTGTTTTACCTCACAGAAATCCACCTGTGGCAAGCAAAAATCATTCTCTTCTCCTATTGGTTAATTCTGTGGTCCCCAGACTCCAGTGTGCATGAGAATCAGCTGGAGATCTCCATAAAACAGTCTCTCCTACCCTCAGAGTTTCTGCTTCCGTAGGTCTGGGGTGGGGCCCAAGATGTTCATTTCCGGCACATTCCCAGGTGCTGCTGGTCTGGGGACTACACTTTGAGAACTGTGGCTTAATTAGCATCTTAGAGACAGCTGTGCTTTAGTGGAATCAGTAGACCCTGGAGGCCTACTTGGACACAAACCTCTGGGCTAATGGTTCTTCTCAACAATGGCTGCTCTTTGGAATCACCTGGGGAGCCTTTGAAATTCCTGATGACCAGTCCCCCACACCAGACCAGTTAAACTTGAATCTCTGTGCGGATGAGCTAGACATGGTGTTTTTTTTAAACTTGATTTCAGTCTTGCACCAGGATTGAAAACTACTGCACTAATGGGACTTCAGATTTCTTTTGTCTGTTAAGAGGTGGCAAAATTTGCTGTTTACATGGTGAAAATCAGATGCAAAAAAAAAAAAAAAAGGTTTTATAACCGTGGGACCTAAAAATGAGGATTTAGGCACTGACAGTCTTGGAAAAGCCTATTTGCAAATGGTGCTGCTGTCCCCATGGAACTGAGCTAACGTGGCTCTCTGTGGTTTGCCTTCTAGTACTGTCCCGCCGAACAGGCCGCTGCAGGAACTGATGCTGAGCACGTGCAACAGTTCTACAATCTCCTGACAGCCTCCATTGATGTGTCCAGAAGCTGGGCAGAAAAGATTCCTGGATTTACTGATCTCCCCAAAGAAGATCAGACATTACTTATAGAATCAGCCTTTTTGGAGCTGTTTGTTCTCAGACTTTCCATCAGGTAATTATGATGATTTTATCTTTTTTTTTTTTTTTTAAGTTCTCCCCTTGCTTTGAAGAAGTTGGAAACCTGCTGTGTTTGTAACGGAGTCATCGATGAAAAGTTTGCTCAGGAAGGAAATAGGAAGTATGGTCAGGCGTGAGTGAAACTGGGCCGTGGGTGAGAGCACTAGCCTGAGAGCCAGGACTCCCGGGTTCTAGTCTCAGTTGCAACATGGACTTGCTGTAAGACCCTGAGCTGGTCACTAGCCTCCCCTGAAATTCACTTTGCTTTGTGAAACGAGGAGGTTAGATCTGTTGATCTCTGAAGCCCAGGGCAGTTCTAACATTCTATGATTCTAGGAAGATTCTCTCATGGTGCATAAGGTATTTCCTGGTAGGCGAGTATTTGTTTTGAACATTGCATTTACCTCATGGGTTTCTATTTAACGAGTGACTGTTCTAGTACACCAGATGGGGCTCTAAAGAGTTCCCACAGCTTCTCAACCCCCAATGTTTACTCCAAGAGAATAGCTTCTGGATCAAGAGATCTGGTCCAATGTCTCCTACTCAGTGACACCAAAGACAGAGAGGCAGTGATTTTCCAAAAAGCTGGGACCTGGGATCCAAGCTTCTCTCTAAGCTCTTCCTACGGTGTTACCAGAAACTCTTGTTTGAAGAGCAGATTCCCATGCCTCATTCTCAGCTATTTTGGTTTGGAGCTACTTTGGGAAGAAGTCCAGAAATCTGCATTTTTAACTCATGCTCCCACGATTCTGATGCCAGTGGCCTGAGGTCCAGGTTTTAAACTCTAAGCCTGAACCATTCTTTCCTGTGTGTGCCTCCGTGGCAGGATCTGTAGGAGAGACAGAGCTGGAGTTACATCTAGGGAGTCAGTCATTAGCATAATTACAGCCAGTCTGGTGTGCACAGAAGCCAAGCCAGCAATGGGACTGTCCTCTATTAGGCAGGCAGCAAAGGATGAAGTAAGGGATGAGCTGTATGCAGGCAGGTGCCACATATGCACTCTCACCAAGTTTTCTCCAGTGCCTGTTTCCAGGGATGGCACATACCTGGTGCTAAGGACATAATTGCTAAGTGAATGAATGAATAAAGCTATTCATCCAAGAAGCCCAAATCAAGAGATATTAACTTGTTAGCGCAATGAGCTGAAAGAAAGAAGTATGTAGCAAGAGACTGGAAAATTAAAGGAAAGGTAAGATTCAAGTAAGGACCATAGAGAATTCAGAATTAGTTACGCCTGACACTCATTGAGCTCCTCTTATGTACCAGGCCCTGTGCATGGGCTTTCAGATCCTTTATTGAATTCCCACAACAATCTTGGGACGTAGTAATCAGAATTCCTGTTTTATAGAGAAGGAAAAGGAGAGATGAAAGGAGTCTCCCAGGCCCCACGGCTAAGTGGTGACGTCTTGGTGTTCCAGGGCACTTTTCATGAGAGAGGAACAAGATGATGATGGACATGATGTAAACTATCAGGCAGGTTTAGAAATAGCCCTCTGCAGCCACACTGCTAAAAGTACAGAAGGAGACCTAAAACAACGCCTACTTTGATTTTGCATCCCTTTTTATTTCTGTGATTGACTTCTGGCAGTTGCAAGGACTTGGTGTTCTTCGAGTCTGCACAGTGGAATTGTAGTGTCTAGTCTCGGGTCTTATCAGTTTTTGACATTTAAGAATAAAAGGGAGAAGTCCTGGCCAAGGAGCCCTGAAGGGAACAAGCTCGCGTTCACTACAGAAAGAGGCGGTGCCTGGGGCTTCACTTCCATCCTCCCAGAGTGCCTGTTACTCTGCGTCCCATCCCTGGCGGGACAGCACCTGATTTGAGTAATAAGAGAGCAGGGGCTCCCCCCACAACCCCGCTCCCCAGGGCTGCCGCTCACCCAGACAGCGCAGACAGGTGGCGGTGGTGGGTGATCCCAGGAGCACAGTCTTGTCCATCAGGAGTATCTAGGAAGGTTCCATAGCACCAGGCTGGGCTCTGAACACTGTCCCATGGCTGTTTAGGTGCCTTTGTGTTCTGATGTTGGACAGACTGAACACACCCATTTGATGTGTCTCTATCTCCCACCCCTTTGACTTTGTCTTGTAGGTCGAACACTGCTGAAGATAAGTTTGTGTTCTGCAATGGACTTGTCCTGCATCGACTTCAGTGCCTTCGTGGATTTGGGGAGTGGCTCGACTCCATTAAAGACTTTTCCTTAAGTTTGCAGAGCCTGAACCTTGATATCCAAGCCTTAGCATGCCTGTCAGCACTGAGCATGATCACAGGTAAGCACCACCCTGGCCACTGGAGTGACCGTGTCCCCCTTCCTCTCCTTTCCTGTGTTAAAGGTGGATTCTGGCTTTGGCTGTCACACACCTACACACACACGACACACACATACACACACCAGAAAACTGGGGAAATGACTGCCACTTAGAGCCAGCCTTGGCTTGCCATAAATAAAACCAGCACGTTGCCACATCCCTATGGAAATGAGTGTTGAGTCCAGTGAATCAACAAGTGCTCACTGACCTCAGCACTCTGCTCACATCAGTGGGTTTTCAGAGACGATAGCGCCCATCCCTGGAGGAGCCAGAACATGCACACGAATGTGTGTGAGACAGGGTGCTGTGCCATGGTGGGGCGTGGGGGTGGGTACAAAGGTGGGGGTGTGCTTCTCAAAAGGGGTAACATGTTAAAAGCATGGATGGTCCTTGATAAAAGCACGGGATATCTCCAGGCTAAAATGGAAGGACTGAGAATTCTAGGGATACATAAAAATTTGCTAAACCCTTTGACTACATGGCTGTCATAAGTTTCAGGAAGGAAATGAGTAAAAAAAAAAAAAAAAAAAAAAAAATAGAGTGCTGGGAAGTGAGACTGGCCTGGCAGGGAAGAGCGGGGTGAGGCACGAAGAGCCTTTCACACCTCAGTGAGGGGGTCCGAGTTCATTCGGAGAGGAGTGAGGATCCGTGGGAAGTGTCGACAGGGGAGCATCAGAGCCAGGCTTTCATTTTAGAAAGAGCTACCCCGACAGCTGGTTTTGAGCACCAATAAGAGCAAAAAGGCCAGAGCAGCTAAAGGAGCTGTGGTTTAAGAGGAAAGCCAATGAGGCTTACATCTTTGTGTGTTTGTTTTACTCACTAAGTAGAAATTAATAGATGACGATGAGCCCAGGACACGTGAGGGCCGGACAGTCCCCACCTGGAGACATTGGGCAGCTCAGTGCAGAGAACACCGAGAAGGAATTAGGAGAAGGTGGTGCCAGTCCCACCTCTGCCTCTAGCCTGCCATGTGTCCTGCAGCTACTGCTGCCCGGCTCACTGCCCTTTATGTGGAGATTTGCTCAGGGAGGAGGCCGTTTGGCCTAGCAGAAGCAGCGTGGACTATGGAATCCAGCACCCCCAAGTTGTAATCTGGAGCCCTGTATTTAATAAGTGTGTGTACTCAGTAATGCATTTCATTTCTCTGGACTGCAGTTTCCCCATCTGTAAAATGGGGATAACAACACCTATTCTATGAGGCAGCAGTAAGGATTATGGGAAAGTAGGTTTGTGATGTAGCCAAACTGGATTTGGAAGAGGCACCCGATCCACCTACATTCAGTCCTGGAATGGGGGTGACAGGGACCCCCTCAAAGTAGGCACATGCCTGCCCCTCCCCCTTGAAAGCCCTAGGGAGTACAGAATCAAACTCGGTGGCATGAGGAAGCTGATGGTGGCTTTAGGAGATGTTATGTTTGGTGAGTATCTCCTTGGATGCTTGAGAGGCTCAAAGGAGGACACTGGTATTATTGAAGAAATGAAGCTGCACTCGCCCAGCGCTCGGGCACAACCCCCAGCCCCCCAACCCATCACCCCGTCCTTTGTGGGGTAGTCCCAGTCCCCGCCCTCGGTCCTGCAGGCCTGGGCAGGGCTGTCCTAGGTGCTGTGGTTAATACCCACAAGGAGGAATAAGCTCTTCTTCTCTCATTTCTGCACCTTGCAGTACTTTGTGATTTGCTCATGGGGGGGGGGGGGTTGAAATGTCTGAAAGCATCAGGAAATGGCAGAAAAGGTGATGTCTGGGAAACAGCAATGTGCGTTGTTGCAGATACTCATTTCCATTTGAATATGGGCTCCCAGGAAATCCTGACTTCGGAGTAAGCTCCACTGATGGTGGGGCTGTGATCAGCTGGGCTGCTGGCATCAGAAAACTCATCCCAAAATTGTCTGCTCCTAAACCACAAGGAAGAACTCATGAAAAGGAAATCTCTTTTCCAGGAAAATTAGGAAGAATCTGGGCAGTATTAGAAGTTGGCACTCACATGGCTTTTATTTTCTACTTCTTTTCTTCTGCTTCTTCCACCTGTTTCTAGGCCTCCTTGTGAAAAACTAGGTGGTGAGGTGGGGCAGGAAATGGTTTCTTTCAGATCGCTCTCATTCCGCACAGTTGTGGTTGTCAAATGTTTTTAAGTCCCCAAATCTCCTTTCACCGGTGCCCCATCCCTGACGAGGGAGCAACAGAAATGCTTTGCTTCTGATGGGATACCGGTGAGGTGAGGTCTGGTAACAGTTCATTATGTTTCATACATAAGACCCCCAAACAGAAAGTTAGTGTGGAATTACCGTTTTATAAGTATCCATTTGTTTAAATAAATATTGAGGGCCTACTATATGCCAGGCCTGGTGTCAGTCTCTCAGGATGCAAAGATAAGCCATGCATCAATTCTACTGTCAGAAAGGGTATAGCCTTCTAGGAAGTCATATGTGATTAGGGTGCGATGAACTCGTTGTGTGGCAGTTAGTGTCCAGGTCCTTAGAAGCAATAGATTTGGTGCAGGGAAAGTCCAGATTACTGCTCACTTTTTTCAGGCAGAGAAAGGTGGAGGTGCTGGTCATGAATGGCTTCCCAAGGAGGTAGCGTGTATCCATGGGAAGATGCAGAGGAAGGACAGTCCAGATCAAGGGAAACAGCAGGTCCTGCTTGCTCCTTTGGGGAAAAGCAAGTACCGCGGTGTTCCATTACACATATGTTAAATCCCACATATAATCTGGATAGAAAGAAGAATCAAGAGTGCAGGCTATCCTACTTGAAGAGTGTCTGTCCTGGAGTGAGCATGAGACAGAGACCTCATGTCCACAGTGGGTCCTAGGCTCTCTGCTTCCGGTGGCGAGAGCTGCACTTTGGGGAAATTTAAAGGATTTTCAGGGAAAAGATTGGTTCAATGTGGTATTTATCTTATGGCCTGGTATGATGATCTAGCCTCAAAGTAAAATGCCTTTCCCATGCAGTGAAAAGGGAACTAAGATCGGAAAGGCCATTTTAGACCAGATGGCGGAGGGAATCTTGAGTGCCCAAATGCCATTTGGCATCACTACACTAAAAGAATGTTCTCCACGGCTTTCTTTTCCCTCTCAGGTCTTCTGTCAAGTGAGAAAATGATTCCTTTCTCTTATGCCTGTAGTCTTTTTCCTGGTCTTGTTGGAACATGAATTCTAAGATTGAAGAACAAGAAGGAAGGCTGAACCAGGGCCAGAAAGTAATGAACAATGACGGAGAAGGGCCAGGCAGGTGGCTGATCCTGCCATACCCTCCACCACCTGTCTTCCCAGAGCTCCCCTGCTCATTCTAAATGGTTACCTGGTTACCCTGTTTTTATATCCCGTATAGCCATCAGCTGCATTGCAAAGAAAACTAAGTGTAAAACTTGGCAGGGCAATATCATTTTTTAAAAAGAGGTAGGGATTGTCTTGGGATTTGGAGATTGGAGATCTGAGTTCAAGTCTTCACTCTGCTACTTCCTAGCTGTGCGGTCTTGGGCTAATTTCTTATGTACTCTCTCTCTCTTTTTTTCCTTACACTCTCTGAATCTGTTTTCTCATTTTTCACAAAGATGATCGTGTCTACTTGTAGGTTTCCTATAAAGATTAAATGAGCTAATGTGTACTTTGAAGAGAAAAAAAATATTAGACAAACCTTCATTATTATTATCTTAAATGTTATTTTCTTACCCCCAGGAAGAGCTAGCTCTGCTCTTGAGAATCCATATAATTTCCTGCATCCCTACAGTTGCACATACACATTATATTAAATAATTTATTTGTGTCTCTTCTTCTCTAACTAGACTGTGGGTTTCTTGAAGGGCAGGAAGAGTCTTATTCATCTTTATAATTACTTTGGCATTTAAAAATGTCTTGGCACGTGACAAATACTGGTTAAATGAATGGGTTAACTGTGAACTTCAGAAAGTCTCCCCAAATTAGGAAAATTAATTATTTTTAGCCTACCACTTTGTTATTAGAAAATAATCTGAATTCCTGAGGACTACCATATTTCAATTCAGATTAATTCAGTGATATTTATTGAGCATCTGCTATGCGCCAGGCACACAATCACTCATCCTCAAAGAGTTTGTGGTCTCCTTGGGGAGACAGACACATACTCTAGTAAACCAAACACAGACAGACTGGGAAGCACTACACTACAGCCTCAGCACAGACTGCTGACCAGCTTGTGGCTTCCTGATCAGCGTGACCGCCCTGCAGTAAAGGCTGTTAATTATGCAATGAGAAGTAGCAGTGAGATGACTTCCCCAAGAAGTGGAGCTCAGAGCAGAGCAGGAAGGTCCTCGTTGTTGGTTAGTGTTAGCTTTCCTCTTTGGCTGCAGCCGTATTACTGTTGTCTCCGTGTTGGCCTGTGCCCTTAGGCCTGCTCGGAAGGAGAAGGAATTGCTTGTCATTATTGGGTCTCCTGATGGCTACCATCACCATGTTCTCATCCCCTGCTGCTTGCCACGAGGAAGAGGATTTGTTTCTTGTGTGTGCCCAAGAGACAGAACGGGGAACTGTAAAAATTCAGCTCAATGTAAGAAAAACTTTGATACTGGGACAAGTGGCATCGGGGAGTTAGGTTTATGGAGACTGGATGAATGCTGGGTGCAGACTGGCTCAGGCATCTCGTAGGGACCAGGATTGGCTAGAGCAGAGCTTCCCCAGCTTTCGTGTGCATGAACTCACTAAGCGTCTTGTTAAACTGCACGTTCTGATGAGGCAGGTCCGGGGCAGGGCCCGAGATTCTGCATTTCTAGCAAGCTGCCAGGTAATGTTGATGCTGCTGGTGCAGGGACCACACTTGAGTAGCAAGGGACAATGAAAGCTAATGGTGATTAGGATTCCATGAAATTAACAATAGCTACCGTTTTAAAATACCCCATGCCAGGCACCACGCCAAGGCTTTACATGTGCTCTTTTGTTTAATGTTGTTTATAGTAAGTAGATTTGGAAGGACCTGGGATGGATTACAGCAGAGATGGGAAGCAGAGGGACCAGCCAAGAGCTATGGAAACAATCTAGGTAATAGTTACTGAAGACCTAGCCCAGAGGCAGTGAGAATGAGAGGAGGAGCTCGATGCAAGGAACATCACAGAGATAATAATCAAAGTTCTTGCAGTGGATTAACTATGATGGTCACGGGGGTGGAATCATTAGACATGGTTATGAGAGCGATGGGGAGGGTGGTGAAATCCTTCATAGGCAAACTCAGAGAAGTGGCTGATTTGAATAAGATGTTAATGAGTTGAGTTTTAGACATAGAGGATTCTTGCTAATATTTTTTAAGTACTTAACTATATGCTGGCATTGTCCCAAATACTTCACATGTATTAATTCATTTAATTCTCACCACAACCCAAGAGGCAGGTACCCTTATCAGCCCTATTTTACAAACATGGAAACAGACCCAAGGTCAGCGGGCTCATAAGTGGCAGAGCTAGGTTTGATATCCAGGAATCTGGCTCCAAAGCTTCTAATGTGGTAGGTTTTAGAGTTTGTGAAGTTCTTTACCATTGTGTGCTGCTCCTTAATTTCCAACTTGTGTGTTTATTCTGAGCAGCCTACATGTTTAGTATCATTTAATCATATTTTACAGGTCATTGTTCCTCCATGTACATATTCATTGAACAGATAGTTATTGGTGTCTCCTATGTAGTAAGCTTGGTGCTGCAGGTATAATGGTGGGCAAACACAGCCCATGGGGGCATGGAGCTTACATTTAATGGAGGAGGCAGGCAAGAGTCAGATAAACATCTGATTTCGCCCTGCTATATCCTTCAAAGGGGAAAAATAGAATGCCTATAGGAGAACATGATCTAAACTGGGAGCAAAAAGGAAAGTTCCCTTGAAGAAAAATTTGATCTGCGTACAGGATGAATAGATCTTAACTAGGTGAAAAGGGAAAACCATGAGCACAGACCTTAATAGCTATATTATTTCACTCAATCTCTCCCTCCCTCTCTCTCCCTCTTTCCTCTCTCCTATTCCTTCCCTTTCCCCCTCCCTCCCGCCTCTCTCTCCTCCTCCCACCTGCCTCCCTTCCTCTCTCAGCACAGGTAGCTAAAATTGTATAGGAATCCAGCAGTTTCTTTAGATACCAACACCACACGGGTCAGGAATATGATCTGTTGTCTGTCTGTTTTGTTCACTGCTCTACCCCAATGGCTATACCATTGCTAGGCACAGAATAGGCGCTCAGTACGTATTTGTTGAAAGAAGTAATTAACCAATTAGTTAATCAGGTACACGGAAAGTAGGAAGGAGTTACAGGGAGGCTGAATTCATCTCAGGATGAAGAACATTCTAATATGTTGTTCAAGGCATCTTGGTATAATAGAAACACGTCTGGACTTGGAGCAAAATAAATAAGCCATTTGCTAAATTTGACTGTGGGCAAGTCACTTAACTCTCTAGCCCAAGCCTTCTTATCTATTAAATAAAGATCATCTTTGTCCTGCCTGATTCACAAGGATGTTGAGAGGGTGTGATAAAATAATGTAAGTAAAAGAGTATAATATAAAGTGCTACTAAGTATATTGTTATTATCTAGCTGGTGCCGGGCACTGTCTTTGTGACATCTCGGTAGGGAGTTTTGTCTTGGGTGGGAATGTGAACTAAATCACTCAGATCCGTTCCAACTCGTACGTATTACGATCATGACACATAAATGCGTTACTTAACCGTTTCTAGAACATGCGTCTTAAAGTTTTGGATGCAGAAAGCTGAGCTCAGAATCGGAAGTATTGGATAAAAATGATGTAGATCAAAGAGCAAGAAATGCCGGAAGAGCTTGTTTTGTTTGATGGTGGACAAAGATCTTACACGAAAATCTGTGTGTGATTCTCTAGGAAGGGGGAAATCCAAATGTCCGATTTCCCCCAGATTTGATGAAGTCTCTGTCTGTCAGCACTGCAGCCATGTTTACCAGGCACCAAAAAGAAAGGAGGTCCCTTAAACTAAAACGTCAATGATTGGGGTTTTAAGGAATTTCAGATTACTGGGAAGGTCCCCCGCCACTTAGTGACTCCCCGGTGATTTGGAAATCTCGATGACTGCTGGCAGAAATTTGCATGGAGACTGAATTTTACCTCAGCCCTTTTGAAAAAGTAAAGAAACCACAAATCCAGTAGCTGTTCGAAACAACAAAGAAGGTGCCTTTGGCTTCTAACAGGAGTGTCTCTGAATTCCTCAAGGAATTCCAGGCCTAGGGTTGATCCAGCTGGCAGGGAGGGATCGATCTCCACTTGAATTCACTGAATAAATAATGGTTGCCATAGTTATTGAGCAGTCACAACTGGTTGGAGAGCAGGGAAAACTCTGAGGCACCTTCTGTGAGTTTGGCCATGAGAAAGTCTAGTTATAAGGTTCTATAATCAAGCCTCTCCCCAAACCCAGCCAACCCCTTGCTCCATTTCTTTATCCTGAAGACGAATATGGGATCTTGAATATAATGCAAGACATGGGGCACTGAAAGGAAGGCAAAGTTTAAATCAATGGATTGGTATTTTATTTCAGGAAAAGCATCTCTCCCCAGGTTGTGAACCTAATTTGATACAGCTCGGTATTAATAGAATTTACTATCAGACAAGATGACTATTTGATCATGTTACAGCTGCTAGAGAGACCAAATCCCAGATTGTGCTATGTTAACAGGTTAATATACAAATACTGCTAACTTGGAAATTTTAAAAGAAAGGAAAAGAGTTAGCTGACAATCTCATAAATAGTCTCACTTTTCTGTTTCCTTTGACCCTTCTCTATAAGCAGAAATAAATTTTGCATGGCTGTCATCACAGCTTAGATACTATTTTATATTCTGTTCTTTCTTTAATGTGATATTATATATTTTTTTCCATGTTGCTTCATAGCCTTCCTATTTGTCCTTTCTGATGTCTGCAGAATCTTCCATTATGTGCATATACCATTTAGCAGTTTCCCTATTCTTCCACCCGTTATCTTTTTCCCATTTTTTAAATAGATACTGCTACCCCAAATGTCTTCATGCATACAGTTTTAGTCTTCTGCTGAATTTTGCCTTCAGATAAATTCCCAAGAGTTGGATTACTTGGTCAGAGCCTATGAACATTTTACAGCTCTTGAAGTTCACTGCCAAACTTGCAGTCTGCTTTTTTGTGTTTTTTTTGGGGGGGGGTGGGTAAAACTTTAGGAAGAACACTGTTGCAGGCAGAATTTCTCTTGAAGTTCACTCCTGGGTACGTCTTTTGAGACTAAACAAAGGGACTATGTATGCAGTAGAGATAAACATAG
This sequence comes from Callorhinus ursinus, assembly GCF_003265705.2. Taxonomy (NCBI): domain Eukaryota; kingdom Metazoa; phylum Chordata; class Mammalia; order Carnivora; family Otariidae; genus Callorhinus; species Callorhinus ursinus. The sequence continues at coordinate 28,192,854 of NW_027397086.1, read as the reverse complement.
AGGACAGGTTTGCACCTGGGCTGATTAGCTAATAGTTTCCTGGGAAAAGCAAAATCATGCACTGCAAAGCTTGAGAAGTGGGGCACTTTGCTGCCTTTTGTTTGACCCTGCAGTTGCCAACCATTTGCCATGCGGCAAGCACTGTTGTGGGTACTGTACCATGGGTGTAGCACACTGCAGTTGGCAGAAGGCCTTCATGTAGCATCATCTTAGTTGAGCCTGACAATAACCCGTGGAAGTAGGTTTTATTGTAATTGTGCTTTTTCTTTCAATTTATTGTGTAATATTTAGGATACACAGAAAACGGGGTACCTGACTGGCTCAGTCTGTGGAGTATGCAACTCTTGATCTCAGGGTTGTGAGCTTGAGCCCTACATTGAGTATACAGATTACTTAAAAAATAAAATCTTGGGGGTCCTGAGTGGCTTAGTTGGTTAAGTGTCTGATTCTTGATTTCAGCTTGGGTTATGATCTCAGGGTTGTGAGATCGAGCCCCCAGGTCAGACTCTGCGCTGGGCATGGAGCCTGCTTAAGATTCTCTCTCCCCGTCTCCCCCTCCCCTGCCAACCTCCCCCCGAACCCCACTCTCACGTGCCTACGTGCATATGCACATGCACACTCTTTTAAATAAAATAAAATAAAGTCTTTAAAAAAGAGACACACAGAAAGGAACGAAGAAGAATACAATAAAGACTTGTATATCTACCACCCTGTAATCCCCATTTTCCTAGAAGGACACGGAACCTCAAAGAGATGAGGTCACATGGCCAGTAAGTAACCAGAACAGGAACCCAGCTCAGCTCTGTCTGGCTGCACAACCAGTGCCCTCTGCTCTATATGATGGTGCACCGAGATGAGACGCCCGCAAGGTACAATCCAACCTCGGAGATGCTGCTGGCAATTTTCATGGTTGTAGTTTAATGTGATTATAACACATCAGAGCTGGAAGGGACCTGAGAGGTCATTAAGTCCAGCCTCCTCCTTTCAAGATAAGCCTTAAAGAGGGAGGAACTCATCCAAGTCATACACAACTAGCCAACCTAGGGAAGAGTGCAGAGCTCCTGGTCCTTGGGCCTCCTTTGATTTAGGTCAAGAGAAGAAAGAAATGTCTGGGTCTTGCTTCATTTTGCTAACTGATTTTTTTGTTTGTTTGTTTTTGTCTTAAGGAAATAACTTGCCTAACAAAAATATCCCCAACTGAGGATTAGGAGTATACTTATCTTGATGAGCACTGAGTAATGTCTAGGATTGTTGAATCACTGAACACTTTTGTACACCTGAAACGAATATAATGCTATACGTTAATTATACCAGAATTTAAAAAAATAAAAAAAATACATACCTCCAACTGAAAAAATAAACGCTGGAAAAATTAGACGCTGTCGCTTGATTTCCCTTTGGAAGGATGTCTTCCATCCCACAAGAATTATTGTTTTATATGTAGATATACTTAGAGATAAAAAACCCTGACTGAGATAAGTAGGGCCAAGCCCTCTCTCAGGAAAGAGGCTTTGGTATCTAAATGCTGAGGGAGAGCAAAGTGATTTGTGCTGGACGTGAGGCTCCTTTCTGAATAGAGAAGCAACATTGCTCTGGGGCAGGAGGACACGGTCTTTGGGACTTTGGGAAAACCACTTAACCTTAAAATAAAATAGGAGATCATAATATTTAACATGGGGATCCCTTTATATATTGTTTTATAAAATACGAGATACAGGTGTTCATGTCTGGCTACACTGGGCCTCTTCCTTTCTCTTTGACTTTTCCATCTCCACCGTAGGAAGACGTGTGTATTTTGTACAGAGCACCAGGTGTAGGTCAATAGGTGTTTCAAGGGAGGCCAAAAACAAGGAAAAGAAAAGCTGGATTCTTCTCAGTGCTGGTTAGCATGAAAACACAAGAAATATGCTTTATGCTGGGTCTCGTGGGGCAGCCCTTGCATTAGCAAATGGAACTTACAGGCCACCCCTCTTCCCCACCTGTTAAGATGGGAACACTCATTCCTTTGCCTGGATGTGTTTCTTTGTCACTCTGAAGAAGAGTTGCTTCCTGACAGGGCTTTTGTAGGATGATGTCTGCAAAATAGTTACCACTCTGTCATTCATTCAGTGTGACTGTGGGCCAGGAACGGTGTGCTTCACCTAAGTTGGTCCTTCTAGAAACCCTAAATTAGGGATGATCATTACCTTCATCTTATAAGGAAACTGGGGCCCAGACATTAAGAGGCTAACTCAGGGGCACACAGCGAGGAAATGGCAGGACTGGGATTCAAACTCTGGTGCTGTTTGATACCAAAGGCCATGAGTTACCTCTAAGAGGGAGGCGCTTGGATTGTAAAATGCTATCCCAACTGGTGGAAGAAGACACAGGCCTCAATTCAGGATGCAAAGTCTCTTAAGATGGGGGTGTCCAGGGGCACCTGGCTGGCTCGGTCCGCTGAGTATCTGCCTTCGGCTCAGGTCGTGATTTCAGGGTCCTGGGATCGAGGCCCACATACAGCTCCCTGCTCAGCGGGGAGTCTGCTTCTGTCTTTCTCTCTCTCTCTCTCTCTGCCCCTCCCCACCCCCACTCATTCTCCCTCCCTCCCTCTCTCTCTCAAATAAATAAAATCTAAAAAAAAAAAAAAATGATGGGGGCGCCTGGTTGGCTCAGTCGGTAGAGCATCCAACTCTTGATCTCAGGGTCATGAGTTCAAGCCCCATGTTAGGCATGGAGCCTACTTTAAAAAAAAGAGAGAGACAAAAGCAAGAACAGAAAAAAACAAAGTCTCTTAAGATGTAACCACTTCCTGAACTTGCCCTTTTCTATCCCTCTGCAGAACGACATGGGTTAAAAGAACCAAAGAGAGTGGAGGAGCTATGCAACAAGATCACAAGCAGCTTGAAAGACCACCAGAGTAAGGGACAGGCTTTGGAGCCCAGTGAGCCCAAAGTCCTGGGTGCGCTGGTAGAACTGCGCAAGATCTGCACCCTGGGCCTCCAGCGCATCTTCTACCTGAAGCTGGAAGACTTGGTGTCTCCACCTTCCATCATCGACAAGCTCTTCCTGGACACCCTGCCTTTCTGAACGGGAGCAGCCGGAGCAGGGAGCCACCTCAGTGGCCAGCACCTACTTGCTAAGCAGCAGAGGAATGGGTCTGGACACCTACCATTTTCTGTCCTTCCTTAAGAGAAAAAGCAGCTCCTGTAGAAAAGACTTTTTTTTTTTTTTCTTTCTGGCACTTTTCCTTACAACCTAAAGCCAGAAAACTTGCAGAGTATTGTGTTGGGGTTGTGTTTTATATTTAGGCTTTGGGGTTGGTGTGGGAGGGGAGGGTATAGTTCATGAGGGTTTTCTAAGAAATTGCTAACAAAGCACTTTTGGACGATGCTATCCCAGCAGGAAAAAAAAAAAAAGGATAATATAACTGTTTTAAAACTCTTTCTGGGGAATACAATTATAGTGTCTTTGTATTTAAAAACAAGAACAGCCAAGGGTTGTTTGCCAGGGTAGGATGTGTCTTAAGGTTGATCTTTAGAATACACTTCCTGTATCGAGGGTATGTATGTGGTGCAAACAAGGCAGAAATTCTCTCTTCTTAATTTCTCTCTTCCTTTATTTTATTTTAACAAATGGTGAAAGATGGGGATTACCTATAAATCAGACATAGCAAAATGATAATGGTTGTTCGCTTCCATATACAAGTGCAATTTTTAAAGTGCTGTCTTACTAAGTCTTGTTTATTAACTCTCCTTTATTTTATATGGAAATAAAAGAGAGGCAGTCATTTTGGCAAATGACACATGTTAATTTTCCTAGCAGAGGCTTTGTCCACCTGCCCTGTAGAACCCCTCTGAGGTATGGTCCATCTAAGATTTTAGGTCATTCTTAATGGATCCAGATCTCTGCCCTGACTTTCCAGCTGTCCCGAAGGGGGCTCAGATCATAAAATGGATTGCATACAGCTGTTTCGGTTGTGTTCTATCAACCCAGACCGAGTTCCCTAAACTTGCTTCAGTTAATAGCAACTGACTGGCACATTCATTCGGAAGCCCCGGGAGCATTCAGTGAGTCTCACGTGTTTGATCCCTAAATAAGAACATACAAATAAATAGGAACTGATCATACAGGGTAAACACCAGAGGTAATACGATTTTTAAAATATATATAATTTAATTTTTGTTACTGGTTACAAAGACAATTTTGGAGAGCAAGCGAGTCTTATTTAAAAAATAATAGTATGAATGTGACTACTAGACCGGATTAGTGGGTTGCGTTTCAACATTCCGTGTTCGTACTCCCTTTTGTATGTTTATACTGTCGATGCCATATTACTATGAGATAATTTGTTGCATAGTGTCCTTATTTGTATAAACATTTGTATGCACGTTATATTGTAACAGCTTTGCCTGTATTTATTGCAAGACCACCAGCTCCTGGAAGCTGAGTTACAGAGTACTTAAATGGGGTGTTCACAGTGACTTGGATACACCAATTAGAAATTAAATAAACAAATATATATATAAATATAGCAGGTTACATATATATATTTATAATGTGTCTTTTTATTAACCATTTGTACAATAAATGTTACTTCCCATGCAGTTATTTTATGATTCATTTGCAGTGACTTTTAAGGCAGTACTGTTTAGCACTTTGATATTAAAATTTTGCTTATGTTTTGCTAAATTCGAATAATGTTTGAAGATTTTTAGGTCTAAAAGTCTTTATATTATATACTCTGTATCAAGTCAAAATATCTTTGGCCATTTTGCTAAGAAACAAACTTTGAATGTCAAACTGATGTCACAGTAGTTTTTGTTAGCTTTAAATCATTTTTGCTTTAGTCTTTTTAAAGAAAAAATAACAAAACTATACTGTTTATATTGTCATTAAATTATACAATCAAACAAATGCCAAATGAATTGCCTAATTGCTGCAAAGGATAACCCAGTAGCAAAGCATATACATTTTTCCCCCAAGATTCATTCTGATATTTGATCATGTATTATGTTTGTATGAGCTTTTATGAAATATTATTTTTATATCCAGGTGATAGGGTCTGCAGCGTTAGGCTCTTGGAACATTATACTTGTCAACTGGTGCCCCACCCCTTCGAAACTCATAGAGCAGAAAACTGGGGCCCAGCGAAAGTAAAAATTGCCCAAGGTCCAACAGGCTAGTACCAGAATCAAGACTAGGACCTAATTCTCCTTTCCATACTGTTTTTACTCAACTTATTGCATCTATAGGAAAACAGGCTTTTAAAAATAACCACTAATATTTACATTTTACCTGATAACCATGAGTAAAGTAGTACTTTTGCATTAATTTTTTGAGCATATATGCAAACATAATAAACATTATTAAATATCAGGAAAGCTAACATTTCATACATGGTAGCTTCAGACCAAATTCAAATTGAATTTGAATAAATTAGAAATACTGTGCATACATAACCCTTTTGGGCACCGTTAGTATTGGAAAGTTAATCCTTATTTTCTGTCATGTCCGTAAAAGAAAAACAAAACAAACAGAAAAACCAGAGGCCTGGAGAAATGCTGTTACTTTTTATTTTTACACCCATCAGATTTAAGGAAAAGACTTTTTAGCCGTGATTCGTCGGAAGGAATGAAGGTTTTTAGTTATAGGTCCAAACACTAGTGTTGAAAATAAAGGTTATAGCCAGTGTTCTTCTGTCTTCCATAGTTGTAAGAACTATGAGAGCCTCCCACGTAATCCATCAATTCAACTCTCTTCTTTTGTCTTAATGTTGACACACAAGTTTATACAGAGTGGATGACCAAACTAGCTCAGAAGAGGACAGCAAGAATTAAAGCAGGTGATTCTTCCCCTGTGGGAGAGCTCTCTCAGTGTGAACATGCCTTCTGTGGGCAGAAATCAGGAATCCACCAGCTGTTAATGGAGAGTGCCTTGCTTTCATTTCAGACAGCAGAGTTTTCCAAAGTTTCTCTGCTCTTCTAACAGCATTGCTCTTTAGTGTGTGTTAACCTGTGGTTTGAAAGAAATGCTCTTGTACATTAACAATGTAAATTTAAATGATTAAATTAAATTACATTTTATCAATGGCTACTGGTGTGTTGAATAAGCATGCTTCATTTAACAGTATTCTTTTCATCATGTAGTATTTGCTGTGAACTCTTAAACACATCCCCAAATGGATTTTTTAAAGGCTTACTAATACTGAAAAATTAATAGGCATTCTGAATTGGAAATATATTAAACCTTACTGATTGGGAAGAAGGACATTCTAAATTCAATAACCATGTATTGACTACTTCCTGTGGACAAAGCACTGCCGTATGCTTTGAGGAGATACAAACATGTACAGTGTTTGAAGCTACTTTCTTTCAAATATATATATAATATTTAATAGAGCTAATAATTTCTTGCCTAAAAATATTCTTTAAGGGTATAAAGGATTTTTTCTATATCAAGATGATGGGATATCAATTGTTTATGAACCAGAATTTACAAGAATCAAGATTAGAATTCTCCAAGATTGATCAGTACTCTCCGCCTTTTTGCTGACACCACTACTCTATATTGCCTAGAAACCCCTCTCTGTGGGCAATGCAAATGCAACTTTCATTCAACTCTACCCCAAACATCATATATTCTAGATTAGGGCAAATGTTTTTTGTGTGTGCATTGACGGCTCAAAAAAATAAATGTGGAGCTCTATAGTTCATCAGTTCATACACAAAGAATTTTCTGTGACATCTAAGTGCTGTATTCAGTCTAGGGGCCAAACACTTCTTGCTTCTCAGCAGTGCCTTCATCTCCTCAACTATACAGTGTGATTAGTAAGAAAAGAACGAGAGACATGGTGGAACTCCATCTTGCATATGGATTTAAATATAGGTGCTTAGCCAAAGGGGACTCCAAAGGCAAAAGTCTGGTTTGAACGAGGAGGGAGGTGGGAAGTTCAGGACTAAATACGGGGCAGATGCCTGTAGTTGAAATTTAAGACTACAAAGGAAGCTAATTGTTGACTTTTTTTTAAATTTAATGCACAAATTGAGTGTTGTTAAGTACATCCCCACTGTTGTTTAACCAATGGCCAGAGCTCTTTTCATCCTACACAACTGAAACTCTGTAGCCATTAAAAAATAACTCCCCATCCACTCCTCCTGCAGCTCTGGTAACCACCATTCTCTGTCTTTATGAATTTGACTACTATAGGAACCTCATATAAGTGAAATCTTACAGTATTTGTCCATTTGTGTCTGGCTTATTTCATTTAGCCTAATGGCCTCAATATTCATATTGTAGTATGTGTCCTTTCTAAGGCTAAATAATATACCATTGTACGTCTATACTACACTTTGCTCAGTGGACACCAGTTGCTTCCACCTTTTGGCAATTGTGAGTAATGCTGCTATAAACCTGGGTGTACAAATATCTCTGCAGGACCCTGCTTTCAATTCTCTTGGCTAACTGTTGATGTTTGAGCTTAAGGATGATATCAGTGCTTTTCAAGGATAATCTTGATTATAAGTGATTTTTTGCCTCAAGCACTGATATCAGGCCTTCCCCATTTCTCTCTCAGAAGGAACCTGAGGTTATTCCATGAGCAAGCTGTTTGTAAACCTTTGTTCTAAGACAAGGCTAAAAATGGAAAGAACTAAAATCTAAGAGCATTAAATGGTCCATCATCTTGTCCAAATACTTTTTGAAAAATTCCATACTTTGCCCAAGGAGTTGAAGATCCCATCAAATTTCAAAGAGGGTTTTTGCACCTTCTGTTATCTGACACCCTTCACCATGAACAAAATTCTTCAATACTTCAGAAAATTCTTCCTCAGGGCTATCTCTGAATGACACTGTGACACTAACAGACAATATTTTTTGTTTGTGTGTTCTGTTTTGCTAGCATTGCAAGGAGAGTGTCATTCCTCTTTTATTTTTTTTTTGTCTCTGCCCATCTCATGGTTCCATCAATGAGCCCAAGGGTCACTGGCCCCTTCTCCGATCATCTGCTGTGATGCTGGCCATCCCTCATGCTGGGCTTCTAAAGGGCATTTGATTTGATGGGAAGAGAAGAAATACCTAATATTTATTAGGCATCTATTGTGTGTGTCAGACACTCTGGTAAATACTTTCATACATGATCTCATTTAATACTTAATACTTCTGAGATGGTGTCGTCATCCACGTCTGAAAATGGGGAAAGACGCTGGGAAGGGTTAAGTACCAAGTTCCTATTAGATTTGAACACACGTCAGTATGTCTCTTCGGCTCCTGGCTGCCTTCCAGAGGCTTAGTCTTTAGACACCTGCTCCTCTCTGGAGCACAGAGATCATTTACCCTCAGTTACCTGCTTATCAGCAAGTGCTGAGGAATTCTGCACAGGCACCAGAATAACAATCCTATACACAACTCAACCTCATTTCCCTTCCTGTCAGACTTATCCCCTGTCCTCCTCATCCCTCAGACTCTTTGACTCAAGGCCCCCACCATTTTGTCTCTAGGTCTCTAACTTTGTCCCTCAACTGCCTTATACCCAAAGAGTCTTAGAATAATGAAAACCTGCTCCACTTCTGAGATCATTTCTGATGATTTCCCCCTCTCAACACAAATGCTCTTTACCCTCAGAGCAGACTTCAATCGTTTGAACCCTCCCAACTCTTTCCTGCTTCCAGCCAACCTCCCAATTTCCAGGTGATTTAAAACTTCCACTCAGGCTCTATAGTCAATAGCCATCTTCCTCTGGACTCTACAACCACCTCTCTGTCCCTTTCCAGCCACATTCACTAACCCCTTACCACACCCAAAGACCAGCCTCATCACACCCAGAATCTATTTTTGTTGTCCCTGCGGAGAGATGCTAGAGCATTGCAGAGAACCAGGCTGTCCTTAAGCATCTCAGGCTTGTTCTCTTCCTAGCAGCCTGGCCTGCATTTGCCCATTGAATCTATGTGTCTCCTAACACACTTTCCACCTCTGATTCCTAAAATCCTCATTTCTCCTCCCTCAGCATCTCACCCTTGCTCATTTTTTCCCGCCAGTTTCTAATAAATTGTTCAGAATCACACAAAGATGTTTTTCAATATATAGCAAAACACACATGTAAGTATACTACCTAACAAAGCTGCTTGCATGTGTTTCGTTGTCCATTTATACATACTTAGGGGTTTTTTTATTTTAAAAAATAAAGGGTCCTGGCGCCCGGGTGGCTCAGTTGGTTAAGTGACTGCCTTCGGCTCAGGTCATGATCCTGGAGTCCCGGGATCGAGTCCCAGCAGGGAGTCTGCTTCTCCCTCTGACCCTCTTCCCTCTCGTGCTCTCTGTCTCTCATTCTCTCTCTCTCAAATAAATAAATTCTTTTAAAAAAATAAAAAATAAAAAAATAAAGGGTCCATCCTTTACATTTGTACTTTTGCTTTTTACATTGCCAAGATTCCATGGGAAATTAAAATAATATAAAATTGGAAAATAAACTGATTAAAAAGAACAAAGTAAAACATATACACAAATATGGAAGTGATTTAAAACAAAAAAATAATGAGAAAAATGATTTTTTAAGGTCACTGTTTTTATTTTATTCTATTGCCTCTTTGTTTTATCATTTTGTTGTTTTTGTTTTCGTTTTTCAACATGGTAAGTGGCATTTCTAACAAGTTCCCAGGTGATGCTGATGCTATGGTTCCAGGTCCCATCACCTGAGAACTTGCTAGAAATGCAAATTTTCAGGGGCACCTGTGTGGCTCAGTCGGGTAAGCATCTGCCTTTAGCTCAGGTCATGATCCCAGGATCCTGGTATGGAGCCCCGAGTCAGGCTCCCTGCTCGGTGGGGAGTCTGCTTCTTCCTCTCCCTCTGTGATCTCTTTCGCTCTTGCTCTCTCTCAAATAAATAAATGAAATCTTTTTAAAAAATGAAATGCAAATGTTCAGGCCCCACCCCAAATGTACTGAATCAGAAATTCTAGGTGTGGGGCCCAACACTCTGTGTTCTAACAAGCCCTCCACATGATCGTGATGTATATGAGAGTTTGAATCACTGCCTTGAGCTTACCAAGAAGTAGAGCTGCAAGGCTATGGGGTATACAAATCTTCTGCTTTACTAGATACACCAGTTGGCTTCAAAAGGATTTGTACCAGTTTACACTCTCAACAACAATGTATGAAAACTCCTACTGTTCTAGATCTTCCCCCACACTTGGATTTCATCAGAATTTTTTGTTTTAGCTAATCCAGTGGTTACAAAATGGCATCTTGTTGTGCTTTGTACAATTATGAATAGAATTGCCATCAGCATTTATCGACAGGTCTGTGTGTCAACATGTTTTATTTCTCTAGAGTAAAAACCTCGGAGTGGAATTACCGGGTAGGTTTAAGCTTGTAAGAAGCTGCCAAACCTTTCTACAGAGAAATAGAATATCTGACCGGGCACATGGTTGCTCAGGATAAATGCATTTCTCAGACTTCCTTGCACCAAGGCATGGGCTTGGCCCATGTAAGTGGATGTAAGTCAATGCATGTAAGTCAAAGTGTCATCTGGTTACTATCTCCTATGTGTCACTCTCTCCTTCCAGATGGTATTTGACAGTAGCCTTCTAGAGACAACATTATTATTGTCTGGCCCCAGAAAGTGGCTCTATGGGTGGACATTTCAAGTTGGAGAAGAATCAAGAGTAGTATCATGATAGGTGATATTTTAGGATGGCTTATACATACTGCTGGTCTTGGAATAGAACTGATATGCATTGTAACCCACATGCTAGTTGGGGCCTCTTCTACTTAGGATCTAGAAGAGATTGTTTCAAACTCGATAATCCACAAAGAGAAAAATCCAAAGACTTCCTCCAGATACCTGCAAATTCTGCCAATTTTACACTAGATCTAGCTTTGGGGTCTCACGTCTGTTCGTTTAGCTCTGCTAATGGACTGTCTTGCTGTACTTCTGGTGTCATCCCTATTTCCGGTGTTTTCCTTACTTTCCACCCCAAAATCACATACTGAACTTTCCCAGGTTCTAGAAACCTATCTTAAGCAATAGCTGGTGACTTAGCCCCTTGTTTATTCCTCTCTCCACCTTCCATCTGGAACATGGATGCTACCTTAGACTATGAAGATAAGGGTACCTCCTAGGGATTGGAGAAAAGTAAGTTGGAAGGAATAAGGGTCTCAGAGGGTTTTGGTTTTCTTTGTTTGTCTTTTTGGTTTTGGGGGGGTTTTTGTTTGTTTTTTGTTGTTTTGTTTTAAGATTTTATTTATTTATTCATGAGAGACAGACAGAGAGAGAGAGAGAGAGGCAGAGGGAGAAGCAGGCTCCCAAGGAGTAGGGAGCCTGATGCGGGACTCGATCCCAGGACCCTGGGATCATGACCTGAGCCGAAGGGAGACGCTTAACCATCATCTGAGCCACCCAGGCGCCCTTGTTTTGTTTTTTTTAAAGATTTTATTTATTTATTTGACAGAGAGATAGAGAGAGAGCACAAGTAGGCAGAGAGGCAGGCAGAGGGAGAGGGAGAAGCAGGCTCTCCACCGAGCAGGGAGCCCGATGTGGGGCTCAATCCCAGGACCCTGGGATCATGACCCGAGCCGAAGGCAGCCGCTAAACTGACTGAACCATCCAGGCACCCCTGTTTTGTTTTTTTGAGATGAGATACCCTCACAGCCCTGGGTTGCTTGTATCTAAACTTTGCATAAAAGAGAAATAAATTCCTTGTTAAAACCACTGTTAAGAGTTTTTTCATTACCCGAAGCTGAACTATATCCCACCTAAGACATATAAGATGCAAGAAACAGTCCATCTGCAGCATAGGTTAAAAAAAAAAAAAAAGTCAAGAGTATTAAAGATAGTGACTCAGTATGAGTCATTCATGTTTTGAGACTATCAAGTAAGCCAAAGATATCTTAGGTCACAATTTGTTTATTTATTAATTCCTTGATTCATTCAGCTTTGAACTAGGTCCTCTGTTTCTAATACTTCATAACCTTGTAGATGTAATGCTGCCTGCCCCCTCGTAGTCTTCATTCTTTTTTCTTAGGGTTTCTCTCTCATCACCTTCTAATTTTACTTTTGCCACCGACCACCTTATTCAGCATTTTCCAATTCCTATTCCTGAAAGAGAAAATCTAATAAGTTTAGCTCAACTTTTCTTTCTAAGCCAACTGTAAGTCCCTGAACAATCTGTGGATTGGGTGCCCTTGAGACTTCTCTGGTCCAATCAGCTATGGTTGAAGAAGAACATGCATTGACCCTTCAGAAAATATTGTGACTTGGGGCGCCTGGGTGCTCAGTCTGTTAGCATCTGACCCTGGGTTTCAGCTCAGGTCCTGATCTCAGGTCATGGGATAGAGCCCCGAGATGGGCTCCTCACTCAGTAGGGAGTTTGCTGGAGATTCTCTCTCTCCCTCTCCCTCTGCCCCTCCCCCACCTGCATTTTCATGCACTCTCTCTCTAAAATAAATACATAAATCTTAAAAAAAAATACTGTGACTTGAATAGTCTCACTCTGAAGGGGCTGTAAATATGGTGGCACTGTGACTATCATGTCTAGTATAGTAGGAAGCTTGATTTGGCTAATGGAGCCAGTTGTGGAGACAGCTTTGGTAGAACCATTCCTTCTTGATCTCCTTAGTGCCTAGCACAATGTCTGCTTCCCTGAAACCCTTAGAAAATGCTTCTTGAGTGAATTCAGTGTAGATATACCTTGATGGGGGTGAGAGATGGAAAACATATCAAATTCCCAAATTCCGTATGTCATTTCAAAGTTGGTATCTAGAGCCAAAGGTCTAGTTTCATAGTTTTCTGAACTTAAGTGTTAAAAAAAAAAAAAAAAAAAAAAAAGACAGAGAGAAAATCAACACAATCCTAGGGAAGGTTTGTTTTTTCCTTTCCTTTAGAAAGCAGCTGTCAGTTTAACTTATCCCAAAATACTGTCAGTGATGAGCATGACTGAAAATGCGTTTTATCTGTAATTAGAGAGATTACATTAAACACTATTATTTGCAGATACACATTGAATTAACCCTAATCGAGGCTAGCAAATAGTAGAGCCTGCCTATTTTTTGCCCCAAAATTTTTAGAAAATTGTGACAGTTGACACACGAGGGACAATGCTGACTAGATTTCTTTCCATCAAATACCAGACAGTAATTGTAATTGCCTTTAAAAATGTTTTAAGCAGTTTTGTTAGTAAATCAGAAGTTGCCACAAATCATGCTGAATAGTTTCTAAACATGGGGGTTGTTGACTGTGCATTCCAATATGAGTTTAATGAATTGATTTTCTAAGGAATTTAACTTTGCATCTGTTTTCAGGTATAATTAATTCACTCTGATTAATGTGATTAGCATGGATATCAGTGGATTACACATTATGCCCTTTATTTATTCACTTATTTTTAATCTGCCATACTGTCCATTGGGAAATTATATAAGTGTTTTTGGGGGAAACATCTTGCTGGTGACTCTGATCACATTGGATTACGGCAAAGTGGAATCCTGGTAGGAATTTACTAATTATTCACGGGCTGTGCAGCAATGTACTTTTACTTGAGGGACCTATTAAAGTTTACACGGTCCTTGCTTTTAAAGAGCTTGTAATTCAGAGGGGGAGATGAGACAAATGGTCCAATGCAAGTCACTCACAAGGAAGAAATGTCCTCAGATTCTTCTTTGTCTGAGCACCTCTCCCCTACTCTCCTTAAATAATGCTATTCCTTAGAATGCCCCCCCTCTTCTCTAATGCCTCCCACTATCTTGAGCAGTACTATTCATACCTCAACTACCTTGATGTATGAATACCCCCAAATCTATATGTCTACTTCCCAAATCTGTATGTCTAACTCAGTCCTTCCCCATGAGCTGCAGACCTAGAGGCTCCAGATGCCTACAGATATCTTCACTTGGACATCCCATAGGTATTTCAAATTTAACAAACCCAAATTCATGATTTCCACCCAAACTTGCCACTCCTGTCTTCCCAATCTCTATAAATGGCTCCTCCCTCCATGCAATCATCCAAGCTAAACTATTATTATAAGTCTCAGAACAAGAAGGGATTCATTTATTCTCTGAAGTTCTCAAAATTTAACGTTCATCTTCAGCGTTCATTGAAATCATCTGGAAAGCTTACTAAAACACGGTTTCCTGAGACTCGTGCCCAGAAATTCTGATTCAGCAGTCTGGAGTGTGGATCTGTGAGTTTGCATTTCTAACAAGCTCATGGGTGACACCAATGCTGTTGGTCTAGGGACCACATTTTGAGAACAACTGCCCTAGAGAATGAAAAGAATGCAGGCACATTTCCATGACCCACCAAATCACTACTATATGAGGAATCATTGCTAGAGAATGAAAGCCCAGGATGAAAATCTCCTCTGTTTACCCAAAGGATACAAAAATACTGATTTGAACGGATACATGCACCCCAATGCTTATAGCAGCATTATTTACAATAGCCCAATTATGGAAAGAGCCCAAATGTCCATTGACTGATGAATGGATAAAGAAGATGTAGTATATATACAATAGAATATTACTCAACCATAAAAAAGAATGAAATCTTGCCATTTGCAACGATGTGGTTGGAGCTAAGCAAAATAAGTCAGTCAGAGAAAGACAAATAGCATATGATTTCACTCATATATGGAATGTAAGAAACAAAGTGTTGAATATAGCAGCGGGGGGGCAGGGGGTAAGAGGCAAATCATAAAGCAGACTCTTAACTGTAGGGAGCAAACTGAGGGTTGCTGAAGGGGAGGAGGGTGCGAGAGATAGGTTAAATGGGTGATGGGTATTAAGGAGGGCACTTGTGATGAGCACTGGGTGTTGTATATAAGTGATGAATCACTAAATCCTACACCAGCAACTAATATTATACTGTATGTTACCTAACTGGAATTTAAATAAAAACTTGAAAGAAAAATAAAAAGAAAGAAAATCTTCTCTGGGGAGAGAATTTCTGATTAATCAGAGGCAGTATGAACACTACATCAAAAACTAATGATGTACTATATGTTGACTAACTGAAAATAATAAAAAAGAAATAAATAAAAAGAAATAATGATACAGCATGTGATTTTAGTATTCCTTCATCCGTCAGCTATGTCCTGAGTGCCTGTTCTCCGCTAGGCACAGTGCAAGGCACTGAGCTAGGCTCTGAGACATAATGCTAAGTAAAACCATAAGAAGATGATTTTTATTTCTTACATATACACATCTTTATCCATTCACCAGTCGATGGGCACTTGGGCTGCTTCCATAATTTGGCTGTTGTTGATAAAGTTGCTATAAACACTGGGGTGCATGTATCCCTTTGAATCAGTATTTTTGTGTCCTTTGGGTAAATACCTGGTCATGCAATTGCTGGGTCATAGGGTAGCTCTATTTTTAACTTTTTGAGGAACCTCCATACTGTTTCCACAGTGGCTGCACCAGTTTGCATTCCCACCAACAGGGCAGAAGAGTTCCCCTTTCTCCACATCCTTACCAATACCTGTTGTTTCCTGTGTTGTTATTTTTAGCCATTCTGACTGGAGTGAAGTGATATCTCAGACACAGTGAAGTTTGAAAATGTGAACTCAGGCAATCCATTGAGACTTAGATATTTCATCTATAAAATGGAGATAGTGATGCCACTATACAGACCTCACAAGAAATACCAAATAGAAGACTATATTAAGTGTCTAGTTCAGTGCCTGGCTCATTGACTCTCAATAAGGATATTCAACAAATGGTAATTAGTTCCTATTTTGGTGTTAGAATCAGCCACTTTAAAGTGCTATGCAAATGCTAGTTGTAATTATTTTTAGCATTATATCATGGGCTCCTCATTGAGCTTACCCAGGTAGTCAGGTAGGCTTTCACAATATGAGAAAAGACCCCAAACAACTGAAGACATGGCAGAACTTTGGGGGTTGTAGAGCGCAGAGTTTCTTGAAGATTATTGGAGCTTGGCGTGCCTGAGTGGCTCAGTCGTTAAGCGTCTGCCTTTGGCTCAGGTCCTGATTCCAGGGTCGTGGGATCGAGCCCTGCATGGGGCTCCCTGCTCCGCGGGAAGCCTGCTTCTCCCTCTTCCACTTCCCCTGCTTGTGTTCCCGTTCTCGCTGTGCCTCTCTCTCTCAAATAAATCAATAAAATCTTAAAAAAAAAAAAAAAGAATATTGGGGCTTAAGTGTTAATAATTGTTTCCAACTTTCCCTCCAAAAAACTTTGCCATGTTGGCATATTTGATCAATTGTAATTCTTCAGATAAATTGGAGTTGGCTTGGAAGCCAAAAGAAACAGGAAAATTTGATCATTCTTATGATAGTCTAGGATTTCAAGTGTCACCTTGTCAGAAAGGAAAGGGATATGGAGATAAAAAGAAAACTTCTACTTGTTCTTAAAGACTGAATGAGGTACCACCAAACAATGGAATGCTATAAATCCTATGGAAATGGTATAGATTTGAATTTATTGATATAAAAAAATGATGAACACAGCAGTATGTATGTATGTCATTTTGATTTTTTTAAAAAGAATAAGGCTTATTTACGTGTCTCCACATAGAAAAAAGTCTGGAGATACACACCAAATTGTTAACAGTATTTATTTCTCTGTGAAATAATTATGATACTAATCCAAAGATTAGTCAGTAGTTTCTAGATTTTTTCCGATGACTATATATGATTGGCATAATAAGCATTTAGGAAAGAGAGAATGCGTCCACCAGTCCTACAAGGAATAAGTAAATCTGAGGAAGCCCTCAGGCAATAGTTCTCAATCTTGGCTGCATATTAGTATCACCTGGGGAGTTTTTAAACATCTCAGTTGCCAGGCTGCCCCCAAGACCAATTAAATAAAAGTCTCTGGGGCTAAAACCCAGGTTTCAGTATTTTCTAAAGCTCCCCAGGTGTTTTCTACGTGGAGTCAAGGTTGAGGACTCCACCTCAGGTGACTTTCTCCTGCATTTCCTTGCTCTTGGTAGGCCCCTAGGGCCCTGGCTTAGGGTGGAGGGGGGCTGGACCCATCCCCACAGCAAAGCTAGTCTACCAGGAGGGACCTCAGTGCTACTTGGTTTTATTTGCTTGCAGTTTTATTAAAACTTCAGAATAATTTTGAAATGGAGCAGAGCTAGAAATGACTTCGGCCACTGGATGGATGTAGGGAGCAGCAGTGGAAAGAGGATATGAGTTAGAATATCTGGGTTTCTTGTGAGGTGTGCGGTCCAACAGCTGCATGGTCTTCGACAAGTGACTTTTCTCTTAGTCTCAGGTCCCTCAGAGCTCTGCCTCTCTGGGTTGCTACTTTAGGATTTAGTGAACTAAAAGCCATTAAGAGTTTTGTAAAATGTAGAATACTATAAGTGTATTATTATTTTTATTATTTTGTAGCTAATATATGAAGAGCATACTCAGGGAAAGATGATACCTGAGGAAGACATGAGAAAGGCTGACTTACTCTTCCTTGGAAGACCCGGGCCCCTAGATGGACAGGGAGACTTAAATTCAAAGACAATTAAATAGGGGGCAAATCCATGGACTGAAATTAAAAGCACTTGACAGGCCAAACATGAAACATTTCTTTCTGAGAAATCCAGAGAAGAGACTCTGAGAAAGATCTTCCCTTTGCTTTTCTGATGACTTCCAGGAATTTATCCCAAAGTGGTGATGTCCCTGAATAAATAGGTTTTCTTCTCATAATTAAGCCAGAGGTTCTGGGAAGGGGCTGACACAAGACTGAATTCATTACTGAGATTGCTCACAATTTAATTCAGGTCCCAAAGAGGTGGTCCCTATGTGTCACCAGAAAGGAGTCCTTGCATCTAGGCAACAGTCTACATATGTCTCTATACTGACTTTTTCTTTTCCTCTGGACTTAATCTATTCTCTGAAAAATAATAGGCCCCGGAAGGAACTTTACTGCAACACTGTCTATGGGAGGAGCTCAGCAGTAGATGAGGCCATTTGAGATATCATTCGACATCAGTAGTGACTAGAAGAAGTTGAGAGTCCCTTAAGAATAGGGACTTTGTATTCCCTGCAAGTCACATAGCACAGGACCTAGGAAAAGTATACAATGAATCAATGCCTTGGAAACTGCTCCTGCAGTTTCCTAGCAGTTTCCTCCACAGTTCCTGGCCATGGTAAAAAGTTAATAATTATTTATGGAATGAACAACATTTCCATCACATCTAACACACTGAAAATGTCCGCTGTTGTGTAAGCATGTTTTCCTTTTACCCACCTTAGCTCATTATTGGCTGCAACCTCTCATAACTGGATTTATTACCCCACATTTTCAGGGTTAATGTGGATCTACACTGAAGATAAACCCTAGCATGTAGATGGTACATTCTAGTTATGTAGTTTAATTAGATCCTCACAACTTCGAGAAGAATGACTATTGTAGTAATCCAGGCAAAAGATAAAGGAAACCCAAACAAGGAGAGTGGCCGTCGGAGGGAGAAAAGTGAGAAGCTTTCGAACCAGGTGTCTGGCTTGGACACCTGAGTGGATGATGGTGCTCTTCACTGAGATATGAAGGAGGTATAGTTTTGAGGGGAAATATGATAAGCTTAGTTATGGACATGCTGACTTACAGGTCCCTGTCTATCATCCAGGTGGTGGTGTTGAGTAGACTGCTGGGTATGCAGATATGAAACTCAGAGGAGACATCTGTATAGATATATTCTTGAGCACCATCAACATATAATAGTAATAGAAATCCAGCAAGAATGAGTACAGGCAGAACAGTGAAAGCAGTGTTAGGGAGAAGGATGTGCCAGAGCAGCAGCAGAGAGTTGAGGAGAATGGTAAAAATGGATATAGCCAGCAGTAGAGAAGAGGGGTTAGTGTGGAAGGGGACATGAGGTCAAAGCGGAGATTTGTGAAGATGGCAAAGACATGTTTAAATGCCAATGGGAAAGAAAAAGATGGCCCCACTAAGCACCTCTGTATCTGTCCGTCACCACACCTGACCCCAATAACCCTCAGAGAGTATCAGTCACTGCTTTACTTCTGCCTTTGAAACCTAACACAGGTTCTTCTCTTAGCCAAGTCTAACTCAGAATCATACTAAAAGTGGAATTCTAGGAAATACAGTTCTCAGTTTATCCAAGTTGACATATCACAATCCAGCACAGTCCCACCAACTTGGTATCCACACGCACTTCTTTTTTTTTTTTTTTAAAGATTTTATTTATTTATTCATGAGAGACACAGAGAGAGAGAGAGCGAGAGAGAGGCAGAGGGAGAAGCAGGCTCCCAAGGAGCAGGGAGCCCGATGCGGGACTCGATCCCAGGACTCTGGGATCATGACCTGAGCCGAAGGCAGACGCTTAACCATCTGAGCCACCCAGGCGCCCCCACATGCACTTCTTTAACCATATTTAATTTCCAAATAAAAACAGCAACAAGACCATGCTTTTGTGTAACATGATTAAATTGTCATACAAATGAAAACTTGTTAACCTTCTCCTAATAAAAGGGTACACAAAAGTCTACTTCATTTATCCCAAAGAGAAAGTTTTGCCACCCACCCAGCACTAAACTGAGCCTTGAAAAAGCTATTACATAATTCAACCAGCTCAGTTGCTTCCAAGGTGATAGGAAGACTAGTTCTGCATTCATTCTCTGTAAAATGAGTTTCCTGGTCAGAACCAAGGCTGATGGGATACCATTATGGTGAATAAAGCATTCTGTAAGTCCACAGATGAGTGGTTTTGGATGAAACACTGCAGGAAGGGATGGCAAATCCGTATCCAAAATAAATATTCTAGTAAGAACAATGCATTTCTCTTCTATGGTGGAAATGGTCCAATGTAATCAGCCTGATGCCAGGTGACCTGAGAAATAGTGCCATATCTCCAGTTGGCATTGGTCTTTGTTGTTGGCAGTTGGGGACTCATGAATGGAAATAACCATACTGGTGAGAGAAAGTCCATGTTGCTGGATGACCTCAATCCCTGCAACTATGGCCACTTTATTTATGAGAGCCTTGAGCGAGGACAGAAGTGACTGGGAAAAGATGCTTATTGACATCCATAAGAAGGGTCATCCTGTCTACTTGATTATTAAGATCCTTCTCTGGTAAGATTGGCCTTTGGTGAGCATTCATCTGGGACACACATATCATATTCTGAGTTCATTCAAAGAGGTCTATCTTCATATCCCTTCTCCAAAACTCATTGCCTCTGACTCTTCCATCATCATCCTTCCAAGTCCATAACCAAACAACCAAACTGATAGCCTTTGCTCATGAATTAATGCAGATCCATACTTCTGGTCATTTTTGTCCTTCCAGGCAAATTAATCAACCAGGTACACTGTTTTGCCCACTGAGAGAATTTCTCTTCAACACTGTCCTTCGTGGCCACATCTGAGTGGGGCTGTAGTGCTGCAGACACACAACTTCAACTTCTGCTAGCATTTTTGATAGAAACGTCTGTAAACCCAACCCCTTATTTTCCTTCCTCAATCAACTGATCCTAAAAAACACCCCCATGAGGCCATAGATGCACATTGAGAGAGGAGAGACAATGGAGCAAAAGTGGGTTTCTCAGAAATCTGGGCCACTTACTGATGAAATTTCTTACGTCTCCAGGACCTGCTTGGGCCTCATCTCTTACATATCACTCCCACCTGATGATGAAGTGATAATGTGCACACCCAACACTATAGCTTATTGGGTCCGACATCACTTATTCTGTGATGAGCAGCTCAGGATGCATGGTGTCCCATAGCTAGCGTGCTTAGTCTCTAGTAGGGCCTGGAACTATGCCAGAAGCTGTTTCTCAAAAAAATAGTAATTGGGGGAGGATGACATAACTTTGCTTCAAAATCTCTAAAGATCTGTGCTATGATTCACCCACAAAGGCTTGCCAAATGCTCTACAATGCATCTCTATCTGTCAAGACACTTCAAGAACCTTTGGATCTGCTGACTCAGACAACTGCTTCTGGTGGTCTTTACTAATGGGCATCGAGAAAAAAAGCACTTGCCAAATCCAGAGCTACCAGAGTGTATGTTGTTTTGGTTCAGCAAAGAAACCACACTGGAACTATAGCCGGGCAAGCAGTTAGAAAGAAGAGCTCTTGGCAGAGTGGAGGAGAATAAGGGCATGCTACAACTCGCTGGGAACCTATGCATCTGTCTATTACCACATCCGACTACTAGGACCTTCAGAGAATAATGGCTGCATCTCTGCTTCCACCTTCCATATTTGCACAAGTTTCTCTTTAGGCCAACTCTACCCATGAGTCACAGTGTAAAGGGAATTCTGGGATACGATTCCCAGCTTAATCAAGTTGACCCAGCATAACCCAGGACACTGGGTTTTATTATTGTTCTTATTTTTTACTCTTTAGCATGTATATTCTTTTGCATGTGTGGTTTAGTTCATAATTTTAAAAAAGGATGTTAAAACCACTTTAAAAATTGATGTATAGAAGCCCTTGTTGCAGAGATATTTGTAAAAAAAATCACTTGTGACTGAGAAAAATTACATTTTGTTGTACGCCACATTCTTCCCTCTCCTACAGAAGAGATTCCTTTTCTGAGTGCTGAGATGAGTCTAAGGATGCAACTTGGAGAGGGAACTGTGAGATGGGGGTGAGGTAACAGTTTGGGATGAGAGGCTGAAGAATTTAGGAGAAC
Organism: Callorhinus ursinus; assembly: GCF_003265705.2. Taxonomy (NCBI): domain Eukaryota; kingdom Metazoa; phylum Chordata; class Mammalia; order Carnivora; family Otariidae; genus Callorhinus; species Callorhinus ursinus. The sequence continues at coordinate 28,171,261 of NW_027397086.1, read as the reverse complement.
AATTCTGGAGGGGGCGGGGAAGATTTTGAAGAGTAAAGAAAATTGCTGTCCACAATGGAAAATTGGGAAAAGAACAGAGATCTTGGAAGGGGATTTTATTAAGGTTTAAAATATGATTTTGCAACACAAAGCCTCTCCCCTTAATGCACGGAATTCTCAGCAAAATATCCATTTCTCATCCATGCATGGAAGAGGCAGATCTATAGTGGGTCTAGGTCAAAATGCTGAGTGCAATCTCAGTAGCAGGTCTTGGGCCAGAGCTATGGCTGCTCCCAGGGAGTCTGCTATAACTCCTGTTATATTGGTAAAAAAAAAAAAAAAAAACAATGCGAAACACTGTTACTAAATTGCTGTAAGCAGTTTTCTGCCCTGCAAGAAGACACTTTGAGGCAGATTATCCTTTTTTTCAGGGGATAAAGCCCTGAATTGGCCCTTTAGTTACTCAAACATAAAACAAGTTTCCACTTATTGTTCTTGGGAAGATCCATGATGTAACCTGAAAGCAGATATTTTAGCCAAAAAGCCAAGTGACTGTGGTATAATATAAATTGTCTTGGCTAGCTTTTAGCAGCCAAAATTATGCATCTACAGACTTTGTTGCTTCTTTGGGAGAAATGTTTATTTTCTCTGTATAGAATTAAACTGGATGTTCCTTACCTAGAAGCAGGTGTTTATTCTTGTAGAGATATTTGTGCCTTTATGGGCAGAAAGAGGAAGCTGTGAGGAAGAGAAAAGCAGGGGGGATGTGTAAACAAGATCTTCACCTCACCCTGGAATAGTCTTTTGAGTTGGGCTCAGTTTGGTGCATGCCAGTTGTTTAATCTCCTGTACCTGGGACATGTGGTTAAGAGCATGGGCTCTGGAGTTAGACCACTTCATCTGAATCTTCCCTCCCATTTATAGGCTCTGTTGCCTTGAACAAATTACCTAACTTCTCTGTTCTTCATTTTATTATAAAATGGGAGGGATGATAGTTGTTACTCTATAAAGTTGTCGAGATGATTGAAAGACGTGTATAGAGGGTTTAGTACAATGCTTGGCATATAATAATGACACAATACATTTTAGAATAATCAAGGAAATGCTGACATCAGGCCATCAATGATATCATTGCCTAGCAGGAACCAGCAGGTGAGGCCACTTCAGAGTTGGTTGGAGTCTCTTCAGAAGTATAATTCCCATTGCTACTCAACCCAAGAAACTGTGGATTACAGGGGTAGATGATGGAACGAGAAACCAAGAATAGACAATGTGAGAAATGAGTCAGAAATGAGTGAGACAGAAATATTTACAATGAAGTTCCAGATCTCCTGGAAGAAATAGAGAAACTGCATCTGAAATTAAAGAGGAGGCTTCTGAGACGCCAGAAACAAGACTCTGAAAACCAGAAGAAATAAAGCCTGCTCCAGCGCTGGTTAAGGGAGACATCATAGGATGACAAGCAACTTAACATACGAGACAGAGGAGGGCTGGGATCTACCCTCATCTCGGGGGACTTGCTCACCGTTTGTGAGGAACACACTGAATAACACACTGAATAGGATACTGTTTCTATCAGCATCACTGTGTAACAACTTCGTCCTCCCCCCGCCCACCACGCCGCCTCACACACAAATTTAGCGGCAGAAAACAGCAATTATACTATACTCACCGCATCTGCAGGGAGGCTTGTTTCTGCTCTCTGACATCTGGGGCCTCATCTAGGGGTTTGGAATCATCTGGAGGTATCTTCACAGTTGATGCTGGGCGCGGCTGCAACCTCATTAGGGCTGTCAGCTGGAAAAAGTACACATGACCTCCCCATGTGGTATCTCTGCAGGAGATAGCTTGCACTTCCTCATCTGAGTGGCTGAGTTCTGAAAGTGAGTATCCCAAAGGGCTGGACAGAGATTTAATCACTTTCTATAATCTAATCTCAGAAGTTCCATGGTGTCCCTTCTTCTGAAGTCAAAAACCCACTCAGCTTCTAGTGAAGAGAACATAGATTCCACTTCTCCATGGGAGGAGTGTCAAAGTCATGTTGTAAAGAAGAGGCAGGACGGGAATTATCCTTTTGGTTATCTTTGGAAAATAAAATCTGCCACATATGGATGGCACTACTGAACTGCTCTTCTTGCCTAGGCTGGGGGGCGTTCTTTTTACATCCTTCTACACCTGGGACTCTAATGCTAAACGAGCAAGGTATTGCTCCATATGGGAGTCCAATAGGACGGAATTTCTTGAAAAGTTCAGATTAGGAAAGGGTGGCTGCATGATGTGTTACCACATGGAAGGAAAAATCTCTTCCAACATAATGAGTGGAAGAATACAGACAAAACATGATTTTGGAAAAGCCAGAAGCAATAGAAACATATCTTGGTTGGAGAACAAGTGGAAATTAGCGGCAGGATGAAGAACAGGGAGAAAGAGCAGACTGGTGAAGGCCGTAAAAGGAAAAATATTTTCTGTGAAATAGAGATAAGCCTTGGATGGGGCACTTGGATGGCTCAGTCGGTAGAGCATGCAACTCTTGATCTCAGAGTTGTGAGGTCAAGCCCCACGTTGGGTGTAGAGATTACTTAAAAATAAAATACTTTTTTTAAAAAAGAAATAAACCTTGGACAGAATTAGCCAATCTTAACTTATAAGAAGTAGGTAGCAAACTGTTTTCGGTTGGGGAGGCAGGGGGCATTAACTGAGAAATTATTTGTTGTTAATGTGTATTCTGTCATATTCGGGAATGACAGCTCAAATGGGGACCATACTTCTAAGAGATGGTGATATCTTAGAACTACTTAGTACTTTACTATTATTACTTCTTATAACATTGTTGTAACAGGTATACCACATTCATTTCTTATTCTATTGTTTTTTTTAAATGTTACATCTTTTATTTATTACGTTAAGTATTTAGTATCCTAATTTGCATTATCTTTGAATCTAGGTTATACTTTCTGGAGTCTGTCAAACTATTTAGTCATCACTACCTGGAACATTTTAGCAGCAGGTGGCAGCAAAATCTGAGAGCTGACATAAAATTCTTGGCAGGAAAGTAAACACCTAATTAAGAATTTACGTCAAACCTCAGGATCGTTAATCAGGAGTAGCAAATGCATTACTTCCCCGCTCCCCTTGTTTCTATTTAGATCACACCCCCCCATTTTAGTGAGTGATTGTCCAAATTGCGTATATACCCTATCCCTGGCCCCCATACGCTCACACACACTCCTGCAGACACAGAATAGCCAGCCAGCCAAGTGTACCATGCTGGAGGCTCGCTTCAGGAGGGCGAGCTCTAGCATAGCCCAGAGCACAGAGACCCAGCAGAATAAACCAAACTGGAATCCGTTGGGGAAATCCAGGGTCTAAAACAACAGAGACCAAGTTCAAATACCAGTTTGCAAACCAGAGGCAGACCCAAAGCCAGGAACCTGAATGAGACAAAGAAGAACTATAAAGCAAGAGCAAGAATGAAGCCTAACAGTAACTCACCTTTAGAGGTCAGTGAGGGCAGCTGCTTGGTTATTTTGAGCTGGCCTAAAGAGACGGAGAAGAAACTAGAGCTCTCTTAAAGGTATCCAAGGGTTGACTACATCACCTGGATAAGATTCTCCAACTATCTGGGCTGGCCAAAGAACAGAGTTCTGGGATCCTTTTCTGGTTTTACCCTGTATTTGATGGGTGATCCAAACTGGTTGTTTCCAAGCTTGAGGTGACTCCCTCATTAGATGAGAGTTGGTACATATCTAATCTTGCCGGGAGAGATGGTAGTGATTTGGGATGGCAGTTCCAATTCGCTCTTATTTAAGAAGCACTGCCCTTGTCATTTCAGATTTTATCTGGCTGGGGCTCAGTACTTAAGTTGTCAAACCAGGTAGAGGTGCATACATTTTAAACCAAATACAAAATCATTTTAAAGTCCATTAAACAGATTTTTTTTTTTTGGAGAGTAATTCAAAATTGCCAAGCAACTTTATTTTTCAGAGGCTTCCTTAATCATGATAAAGTTCCAAACTGTATTTTTCAATAATTATATTTTGCAAGCATTTTTTTAAAAGCAGGTGTCAGAGCTTTTAGGCATTTTCAATCCTTTTTCCTACTTGTTGTAAAGGCCCACAATTCAGGCCTTGGAACATGTATCAAACTCTCAAATGAGACACCATCATTTGAAGAGTCTCTATAAGGTTTGGAAGTGAATATTTTATAATCATTCTTTATTCCTGAAGATTTCCATACAACTCCATGTTTCACTGTAAAAAGAAAATGGATTTTCATGTCATATGTCTAAACGAAAAACAACAGTGTTTGTTTCATAGGGCATTTCAGAAGATGTTTAACAGGTGGGAGGACTAGCTTTTGCTCTTAGGAAGAAAAGACCTATTGTGATCAGTAACTGCCTCTTGAGAAGGAGCTATGTTTATTTCTGGCCTTGCAAACTAAGAGGCGGACTGTCTTCACAGAGCAGGTGTTTGTGGACAGCTAGCAGCAAGATGAAATCAAAGTACTTCATGGTGAAGAGTTGCCAGGTGCCCAGAGAGGCCCCAAAGGGGCTATACCCCCCGTGTGATCTCCGTGTTTCAGAGGCTATACCTCAGGAACCTGATTTAGCAGCATGGTGAGAATGGATCTCTCTTTCTCTCTCAGAGGGACGCCTACTTACAAGCTCTGATGTATAAACCAGAAAGCTCATTTATTTATTTTTGGAAGCCCATTTCCCAACTTATATCTAGGGACTAGTATATTCTTCATCTACAGACAGATCTACACAGAAAACAAAATTATTATCAGAAGTCTGCTGCACATAAGCGTAGATGCAGAACAAGGGGAATTAGCACATGACTCAAGTGTTCAAGAGCATTAGCTTTGATGTAGCCCAATGTACTTATCTCCATAAGGAACAAGACAGATTAAATCCTGCACTTGTTCCTTTATCTGGACTTGATCTAATAGCTTTTCTAGTTCTGACATTTTATATTCAATTTCAGCTTGATTTCCATTTTCTTCTGGTGCAAATGGAAGCCTAACAGGAACTCAGAAGGGTCAGACAAAGCACAGCAGTAGAGAACTGTGGCTCAAGATGTATGAGGAAGAAAGAGTGCCCTGAGCCACTCTGCATGACTTCAAATCTCTAGACCCAGATGAATTCTATCCCACGATGTACAAGAAACACAGAACTGTTTGTCATCCTCTGAGACATTTTCAGCCATCACAGAAATGAGAAGAGGTGCTTATGTACTAGAAACAAGTACACGTTTTACATTTCTAAATAGAGAAATGATTTGAGCCTGAAAAGAAAGGACAAGTGAGTAAGTCTAATGTAAACCTCTGGAAAAGTTTAGGCAGATTATTGAGCATTAAAAAGAATGAAGTGGGGCGCCTGGGTGGCTCAGTTGGTTAAGCAACAGCCTTCGGCTCAGGTCATGATCCTGGAATCCCGGGATCGAGTCCCGCATCGGGCTCCCTGCTCGGCAGGGAGTCTGCTTCTCCCTCTGACCCTCTTCCCTCTTGTGCTCTCTCTCTCTCATTCTCTCTCTCTCAAATAAATAAATAAAATCTTTAAAAAAAAAAATGAAGTGATCCCCAGGAAGCAACATGAGTTCACCACCCATGAATTGCCATTCATCCAGTTCATCCTTTATATTCTAGGCTGGGTTATTAGCAGGCATATTTGTTTATTGGTTTATCAGATTTAATTTTTTTATTTTTTTAAATTTATTATTTATTTGAGAGAGAGACAGACAGAGATAGTGAGAGAGAGCATGAACAGGGAGGAGAGGGAGAAGCAGGCTCCCCATTGAGCAGGGAGCCCAACACAGGGCTCGAACCCAGGACCCTGGATCATGACCTGAGCCGAAGGCAGATGCTTAACCCACTGACCCACCCAGGTGCCCCGGTTTATCAGATTTAAATGTAAATCATATTTAAATCAAAACAAATCCAAATTTAAATTATAAAATCAATTGGATGGCATTTAATTTTCTTTCTACGTTCTAAATCAGTTAACTTAGCCGCAATTATTTGTTCATGAGAAGTCTTTTTTCTTTTAAGATTTTTTTATTTATTTATAAGAGAGAGAGAGAGAGAGCACAGAGGGCGGAGTAGAGGGAGAGGGACAAGCAGACTCCACACAGGGTGCAGAGCCCCACGCAGGGCTTGATCTCATGACCCTGAGGTCATGACCCAAGCTGAAACCAAGAGTCCAACACCCAACTGACTGTGCCACACAGGGGCCCCTCATGAGAAGTCTTAGTAAAACTCTGTAGTGAGTCCATCTTGACCATTTGCCCACTCTGCCTCCTATAGTCACCCCAGAGACATTTTAGTTCTAACACTATTGCCTCTATCTAGAACATCTCTAAATTCCTCTTTCAGAATTCCCTTCTGAAGTTTACTTTCTGTCTTCCCAGGTAGAAAGTCATTCCCCTTTAGAGAATGGTTTTTTAGAAATGGTCTAGTCTATTAGAAACAAAAAAAGATGAACTTTGATCACCCAGTCAATTAGATGAAGGGGTGGGGAAGTGAAGAAGGTAAAGATGAAGGGTATACACATAAACCAAGGGAACTGATTTAGCTGGGGGTCTTATAAATTGGACCTGAAAGCAATCTTTAGACAGGAATTTTTTAATGGAAGAAAATGTCCTTAATACTTTCAAATTCTTAGAGATCATCTTGATTTCAAATATTTTAAAAATGCATATTTAAAATAAGGGAAACTGAATATAGGAAGACTACAGACTTTTCTATACTTTACTTTTTTCTGATACAGCATTGTAACCTGAGCATTACAAATATCTTTTAGTAAGAGAACAGATTTTATTCCACTTCAAATGCATTTTTATATGTACGATTTTTTTAAATTGGATAACAGATTTTATCTTCTAAGCCTCTCATAGGCTATAAATCTTGGTTCTTTTATTTAAACTTAAAGAGAATTTTTAAAAACACATAGGAAAAAAATTTAGATAGTTTTAAAGTTTGTGTCTCTGCTTAAAATCTTTTGAAAACAAAATTCAAAAGTTTAACTCTAAATGCAAAATTTTTCAGTTACCAATAGACTCACATTATATTCATAACAATGTTACACATGACTTTAACCAAATTTTGAAAGTTAGGAGATCAGCAGTAGTGTCAGAAAGTAATTCCTGTAATGTTACTTTCCCAATATGCCTCACCCATGCAAATTTTCCCAGGGGACATTTCAAATAATTGTTACCGGAAGTTAATTGAATAAGAAATTTTTAAAAAATAAGAAATTATGTTTATTTATAACCTTATCCAGGAAGGACTAAAGATGATTACAAAACTATATATAATTCAATGAGATTTTTTTTTAAAGCAAGGGAAGGATTAAAAAGAAAATGAATGTGGGGAAAGTAAGCCAGGACTAAAGTGAATTTTCACAGGGTGCCTGGCTGACTCAGTTGGTAGAGCAGGTGACTTTTGATCTCAAAGTTATGAGTTCAAGCCCCATGTTGGGTGTGGAGCCTATTTAAAAGAAAATAAAAATAAAGTGAGTTTTCACATTCATGCTTTGAAGTCCTGTATCCTTGCTAAATTTGACTTAGGCTTTCTAACAGCCACTACAAAGAAAGAAACAATCAGTTCCAAGATTCATGAAGTTAAAAAAAAAAAAAAGTCTATTTAGAGAGGGGCTACATTCTAGGTTCTAGTCCCTGAGGGTGGAAGAGCTTAATCATCGGTTAACCTAAAATATTTCCTGGCGGTAAACAGAGCTGGTTACAAGTAGAATTATGTAATTTGTCAAGAGTACTTGAAATACGATTTAGACCATGTCACTCCTCTGCTCTGAAAAGTTTAGGAGCTCACCATTACCTATAAATTAACTATTAACTTCTGGATCTGCTATTTTGGGGCCATCCTCAAAATCAAATCAAGGTGAGCTCCCTGAAGGCAGACAGCATTTCTTATTCAATACTGTGTTATCAGCATTGTAACAGGCCTTTGGGACAGAGTGGGTGTTAACAGAGGCTCGAAGATATTATATGGAGGAACTCTCAACCAGCCAAGAGAGTTGGTGGAAACCTCTCCAGCCTTGATCTCTGTTCTTGAAAGGCCTTCCCTGCCAGCTCAATCTGTTGAATGCTGACCAACATCTTCAGGGTCAATAATAATAATAATATCTCCATCACCCACAATAGCTACACCATTATAACACTATACACTTATTATATTATATAAAATTGTCATATATACTTATTATATTATATGCTTATTCTTAGACACTATAATAACATCGCTTTACTAGTGCTCTACAAAGTGTAGCCACAACCATTTTAAACTGTTCTCACCGCCAGCTTGCTTTGTGGTCTGAGTAGGGATCACAGTCTCTCCTCTACAATGCAGAAACCAAATCTTACAGATGTGCATCTTTATTAAGTGGTATATGCCATTTCCTCCCGATTTCCACAGTGGGATGTGGTCCCTTCCTCTCCTTCAGATCCTGGGGGAATTTTTGTTTGCACATCTCTTATGACACTTAATAGTAACTCCATACATTGTATATAGTGCATTACAGTTTAAAAAACACTTGCTCATGCTTAATTCCTGTTTCTTTCTCATTCTCACAACAATTTCACTTAAAGAAAAATAATCATCTCCTATCTTAAAGCCCTTGCTGCTCTCTCCACACGCTCCAAAAATGCAAAAAATGAAAGCTGCTCAGTAGATTATACCAGCCATCACCACCACCATACTCACTTCACCATCCTCCAAGAACAATGGAAACTAACATTTTTAGATCCCTCCTCTCTGCCAGGTGCTGGGATACTTTTTTTTTTTATAGATAATACTGCTTCAATTTACCTCTCCTTTGCCTTTAGATTGTTAAATTTGATTCCCTTTCTCCCTGCCCCCCACCAAAACCAAAACAAAACAAAAGAAAAAACAGCCAAAATCTGTAAGTAAAATATATACTTTCCTTCTCTGTGGATACTTTGACTAATGAGGAAAAAGAACAAGACTGGAGAAGCTGAGAAGGAATTGACACCCTTTCTGAAACTCTGCAGCACTGACTGATTTAGGGACCAATTTTGGCTGGAGTTCAGCAGGATGGTATAACACAGAACACATAGGGTAGAACAAGGATGTGTTGACAAGAACTGCCAGTTAGAGGAATTTCTGATGAAGACTTCATCAGATAGGAAAAGACTCCAGGAAAGGTATTTTGGTGAGGAGGCTTTTCATTCCTTACCTTGGCTCAGAGTGACAGTTTCAAGACAGAAGGTGGCTGGGGAACAGAACCAAGATGGAGGTCACCACCAGAAATCTCCTGGTCTGAGTACAGGAAAATCCCTGTACCAAGATGTAGCATTACACACTTCCAATGGACACTCTTCACGTGGAGTACAATGGGCATAGTGCCCTCAGAGTTGTGCAACATGGGGTCTGTCCCTTGGTGTCTGGCTCTTTTCTCCATTCCATTGAGTGCCATAAGGGATATCCATGTTGGAGACCCTCAAGAGAATTGGGAACTCTCAAGCTTTCATGACTCATTTGATGATTTGGTGCTGAGTGTTTTGATTTCAGCTCATTTTATGACTTCCTAGAACTTCCTATTAAAGATTGCGGGCGGGGGTGGGGGGGGAACGCCTGGGTGACTCAGTCAGTCAAGCGTCTGCCTTCGGCTCAGGTCATGATCTCAGGGTCCTGGGATCGAGTCCTGCACCAGGCTCCTTGCTCAGTGGGGAGTCTGCTTCTCCCTCTGCCTGTCACTCCCCCTGCTTGTGCTCTCTCGCTCTTGCTAAGTTTTTTTAAATCTAAAAAAAAAAAAGATGGGGTGCAGGGAGCATAATGGGATTCTCTAGACATGCTGAGTAGGGACATGAAGGCCAGCATCATGCCCAATGCATGATTCCTCCCACAGCATAACTCAGACTCCTTGTGGCAAAGATTTCCCTGGAAAAAGGTCCATTTTACTCAGACTGTGTGACCTCCATTGTTTTAGCTATGTTTTCCTGGGGGGAGAGCATCACCTCTTGAGAAAGTGAATTTGAAATTATTCCAATTCATATATAGGGCCTGGTGACTATTTTCTACCCCTTTAGGTCTGTGGCTCTCAAAACCGACTGCACTTTAGAATTAAATGCCTGGTTTCCACTTAGGAACAATTAAATCAGGATCTCTGAAGGTGGAGCCCAGACAGGTCTCCAAGTGGCTTTGTTGTGCCATAGGGTTGGGAATCTATACATCGGTGGTTTTCTTTTTCTTTTTAAAGATTTTATTTATTTCAGAGAGAGAAAGATAACCTGTGCACATGTGCGCAAGCGAGCAGGGAAGGCAGAGGGACAGAGGGGGAGGGAGGGGGACAAGCAGACTCTACACTGAGTGGAGCCCTGATGCAGGGCTCTAGCTCAGGACCCTGAGATTACCACCTGAGCCGAAATGAAGAGTAGGACGCTCCACCAACTGAGCCACCCAGGTGCCCCACGTCAGGTGGCTTTCTTATTATTCCTCTGATCTCACCCTCACTGACAAACTGAGCTTCAGAAGGTATGCCCAGCTGGAGAAACACAGTCATGAAACTAGAAAAGAAACCAATGAGATTGCAAAGGCAATGAGACAAACGACATCATCTAAAACAAATATTTATCCAGTGCTGCATTCCAGGCCACTAGTTGTGAACAAACAATAAATAACACAAGGCGCCTGCCCTCAATAAATTGTGCTCTAGTTGGAAAGACAGACATGTGAGCAACTCTATCACAGAGCAAAATTAAATGAAGTTACTGTAGGAGTGCAGGCTGGGGAAAGAAGGGAAGGGTTTGGGGGGAGAGAAAAGATTTGGGATGGATCTTCAGGGAGGAGTAAAATTTTGATCAACAGAAAGGAGGCAGAAAGCATTCCAGAGGGGGGACCAGCTTCAGCAAAGACACAGAAGCAAGAAAGTGGATGGGATATTAGGGAATTACAGGAACCTGGTAGAGAGCTTCATAAAATGGCAGGCTAGGTGGCTAGAAATTTAAATTAAAATTTGGAGGGCCTCGGAAGCCCCACGAGGAACTGGTTGGTGTGTGTGAATCTGCTATGATGTGTGTCTTAGATGGAGGGAGCCACGACACGGATTCAAAATTAAATAGTGCCATGACCAGATCTGACACAAATAGGAACACGGTCAACATGAATTTTGATAAATGCATCTGAGATAGTTACTCATCCTGCCCCTAGGCAACCTTCTGTCTGCTTATCTGACCCCACCACTCTGGAAACTCGGATATAGCTCTGTTGCATTCTTTGTGTCTTTTACATCGTTCTTTCTGTTCAGAATGCACTTTCCTCCCTTTGTCAATAATTCCTGTGTGTTGACCAAACTCTGAAGTCATCATCTCTGTGCTTCTTTCTAAGCACTTTTTAAGCATAGCTAATAATGGCGTTTGTCAATTATATTTATCGGCATGTCTGTCTTTCCCTCCAGACTATGAGCCCCTAGACGACAAGAATGGGATCTTTAAATCTTCAATCACCAGTACTAGGCATAGTAGCTGGCTTGTTGGCCATATAGACTGACTGAATAAATGAATGGGAAAGGACTTGCCATGTGTTGGGAAGATTTAAACTTAGCAATCATGGGGGCACCGGGGCGGCTAGGTCGGTTAAGCGTTGGACTCTTGGTTTCTGCCTAGGTCATGATCACGGGGTTGTGAGATCGAGCCCTGTGTCCAGCCCCCCGTCAAGCCCCACACCTGCTCACGCGCAGCGGGGAGTCTTCTTGAGATTCTCTCCTTCCTCCTCCCCCTCTCCCTCTCCTTCTGCCCTTCCCCCTCCTCAAGCATGCACTCTCTCTCCCTAACATAAATAGAATCTTAAACTTAGCAATCATGACCTTTAAGGTTTAAGTACAGGGAATCGGGAAATCTTTTCCATATTTAAAAAACCATACATTCAGGTTTTAAGCATTTATCTTCTGAAGTGTTCCCTTATGCAAGCAAAATGAGTTGCTCAACCCACCAATTTATTTCCATGGGGGAAGCAATATTTCTTTCTTTGGAAATAATCTGCCAAAGAAATATTAAAGTTAATGTGTCTTTGGCTAGAGGAAATACAAATACCACTCAAAAGCCCCTGCAATCCATCGAGGCCTACAGAAGGGAAAAAAAAAATCCCCTAAGGGCTGTGACAATGGTATTTGGGGGCTTGCTGGGCAGAGAAGAGGGAGGGTGGGACTCTTTGTGAATTTTGTTGATTTCCAATTCCTTAAATGTATTTCACTAGTTGGGGGATTAAAAGGTTTACTGGTGAGAGTGTCAGTTGTCAAAGGATTGAAGACAGATTCTATAATCCTGTAAAAGAGAGTTCCGGCAGCTTCTCCAACAGGAATCTAGAAATATTTGGTATCTTGGAAATCATTTTGCCCTACTGTTAAATTCTCTTAGTTCTTCTATGATGATCCTGCTGCGCCTGGAAGAAATGGCAACTTTCGTGAACTTGACTCATGTTGCTCTCATGCTCTCTTAGCAAGGCACTCTTTCTCCTGGCAGTCTATCAGGTTTTGACTCACATGCTTTGATGCTGTGTTGTTAGATGCACACATTAAGGACTGTTATGTCTTCTTGGAAAAGTAACCTCTTCATCATTATGTAATGTGCTCCTCTTTATTGCTTCTAATTTTCCTTGTCCTGAAATCTGCTTTGTCCGAAATTAATGGAGCTACTTCTGCTTTCTTTTGATAAGTGTTAGCATGGTGTATCTTTCACCGTCCCTTTACTTTTAACCTTTCTGTGTCTTTATTTTTAAGATGGGCTTTGTGTAGAAAACATATACTCGGGTCTTGTTTTTTTGTTCACATCGATAATCACGCTGACCAAAAAAAATGGTGTAGCCAGAGCATTCATGTTAAAGTGCTTACTGATACAGTTGGTTTAAAACGTACCATGTTTGTAACTATTTTCTATTTATTGTAATCATTTCTCCCCTACCCCCTTTTTGCCTTCTCTAGTATATCAATTCTACTTCTTTTTAAACTTTTTTTACTGATTATGCTAGAGTTTATACTATATGACTAATCTAAGTATACCTTCATATTTATTTAAGTAATCTCTACGGCCCCACATGGGGCTCAAACTCACAACCCTGAGATAAAGGGGCACATGCTTTTCCGACTGAGTCAGCCAGGCACCCTTAAGTATACCTTCAAATAACACTATACCACCTTATGTGTAATGCACTTACCTTCCAACAAAAGTATTCCCAATTCCTCCCTCCTATCCCTTAAAATATTGCCACCATTTATTTTACCTAGTATATTGTTACTATTACTTTGAACTATTAACTCAATGAAGAATAAGAAAAGTAAAAGTTTTTAATTTCACTTATTCCTTCTCCTGGGCTCTTCTTTATGTAGATCCAAATTTATGATCTATATCATTTTCCTTCTCCCTGAAGAAGTTCTTTTAACATTTTTTGCAGAGCAGATCTACTGGAACTGAATTGCCTCTTTTTTTGTGGGGGGATCTGAAAAAGTATTTTTTTCTTCATATGTAAAGGATAATTTCGCTGAATATCAAATTCTAGGTTTGTGCTTTATTGGTTTTTTTTTTTCCTCCAACACTTTAAATATTTCTCTCTACTCTCTTCTTGCTTGCATGGTTTTTGATGAGAATTCTGATGTAACTCTTATCCTTGGTCCTTGTGTGAAATGGACTAACACCATCTTGTACCAATCCTCCATGATGCCTGTCCTGTGACCTGAAACCTTCTTGAGCACAACCCTTCCCCCCTCCACATTCTTTCTTTTTGTTTAACCACAGCCTGGAGATAGGACTTTGACACACACCTATTCTTTTTTTTTTAAGATATTTATTTATTTATTGCAATTGGAGAGAGGGGCAGAAGGAGATGGAGAGAGAGAATCTCTAGTAGATTCCACACTGAGCACAGAGCCCAACTGAGCGCTTGATCCCACAACCCTAAGATCATGACCTGAGCCGAAATCAACACTCGACTTGGAGGCTCAACCGCCTGAGCTGCCAAGGCGCCCCGACACACCAAGTCTTCTATATTCTCCCCTTGGGTAGTCCCCTAGCAGTACTCCCAGCCTCTAGGGCTATACAAGGTTTTAAGGGAGGTGGAGTGGCAGAGATATACTTGTCTGGTGGGTACCCACTCAGCCTTCTGTTTTAAGTTCCTTTAATAAAGCATTTCTCATTAAGTTGGACTTGGCCTTTTTCTTCTGTCTTAGGCTCCTTCTGACTTTGGAGGTCATTTTGCATATACCTCCCCTTCACAGAATAGTTTTCTACAGGTAAGGTGTTTATTTTCTCTCTGGCTTCTTTCAAGATTTTTTTCATTTTTTTTTTTTTTTGAGTTTGAATATGATATACCTAGATGTAGATTTTTTGGCGTTTATTTTGCTTGGTTTTCTCTGAGCTTACTGCATCTGTGGTTTGGTGTCTGTCATTAATTTTGGAAAAAGCCATTATTACTTCAAATATTTCTTCTGCTTCATTCTCTTTCTCTTTTCCTTCTGGTATTCCAACTAGTGTATATTACATCTTTTGAAATTGCCCCACAGATTTTTCCTGTTCTTTTTTTTTTTCATTCTGTTTTTTTCTTTGCATTTCAGTTTGGGAAGTTTCTATTGATGTATCTTCATATTCACTGATTCTTTCCTTGGGACCATGTCCAGTCTACTGACAAGCCCATCAAAGGCATTCGTCATCTTCATTACAGTGTTTTTTATTCCTGGCATTTTCTTTTGATTCTTTCTTAGTTTCCATGTCTCTGGTTACATTACCCATCTGTTCTTGCATGTTGTCAGCTTCTTCCATTAAGCCCCTTGCCATATTAATCATACTTATTTTAAATTCCCTATCTGATCATTTACAGAATCTATGTCATATGAGTCTGGTTCTAATCCTTGCTTTGTCTCTTTAGACTATGTTTCTCCCTTGCCTATTAATAGCCCTTGCAATTTTTTGATGAAAGCCAGATATGATGTATCAGGTAGTAGGAACTCAGGTGAATTGGCTTTTACTGTGAAGTTTTGTGTTAATCTCCTAGGACTAAGCTATGTTTAATGTCTGCTGTACCAGTAGGTATCAGAGGCTTCAATTTCTTCTGGTATTTTTGTTTTAAAATTTTTCCTTAAAACTTCTTATATGGAGATTGCACCTTGCAGCTCTTTAAACTGTAATCCACTATGATTATATTGGAGGGGTAGCGTGGTGGTAAGGTGTAGGGGGAAAGGAACATCCTATAATCCTATGATTAAGTTTTTGTCTTTTGGTGGGCCCCTGTCCTTGGGCTATGACTTTCACAAGGGTTTCTCAACCTTTCCCCTACCCCACCTTAAGAGAGACAGGAAGGTTAAGAGGGGAGAGTTAGGTAACTTCTCATCTCCGCCCACCCCCCCATAGGTCTCTGGCTAAATCTTTTCCTTTGTAAAGTAGGCCTTTGTTATGGAGAAGGTCCTGGGTGTGTTTCAAAATGGTTTATTTTCCCCTCCTCTGCCAGAAACATGAGGAGTTTTGGCTTCAGAACCTGGTGAGGTTCCTGGAGGTACAAATCCATGGAAATGTGGGGTCCCCCCAAAGACTGCAGCCCCCAGGAGTTTCTCACTGTCACACAAGTCCACACTTCACTACGAACAATTTGTCAGAGTTACCATTTAGATGTTCCTACCAGCTTCAGATGTTCCAGAGGCTTCTGTTTCAGGTAAGCTGATGTTGGCTGTGATTCTCTGTATTTACTGGTCTCTCCAGATTTTGGAGGGCAGTTTGCCTGCAACCTCAATTCCCTGATAAGTCCAAGAAAAGTCATTGATGCTTAAGTTTGTTCAGCTTTGTTCTTGTTGTAAGGATGGGAGTGATGACTTTCAAGTTCTTTACATGTTGGAGCTGAAACTAGAAGCCCTCAGAAGTCTGTAAAAGCAAACTTAAAAAAAATAGTATTGTCATTTATTCAATTATTCACTAATTAAGGTACAAGGCATTGAACTAGAATCTATGGGTAGATACACAGGTAAGCAAAGATGGATCCTGCCTTCAGGGAGCTTATATTCTTTAAGAAAAAAAATTTAGTATGGTTGACACACAATGTTACATTAGTTTGAGGTGTACAACAGTGAGTGATTCCACATCTCTATACATCATGTTCTGCTCACCACAGTGTAGCTACCATCTATCACCATAGAACACTGCTACAATATAATTGACTCTATTCCCTGTGCTGTGCTTTTTATCCCAGTGACTTACTCAGTCCATAACTGAAAGCTGTATCTCCCACTCCCCTCACCCATTTTGCCCATTCCTCCACCCTCCCCTTCCCTCTGGCAAATGTCAGTTTGTTCTCTGTTTGTATAGGTCTGTTGTTTATTCATTTGTTTTAGACCTGGAGGGTATTGTGGTAAGTGAAATAAGTCAAACCGAGAAAGACAAATACCAAAGGATTTCACTCAAATGTGGAACCAGGAAGCTTATATTCTAACGTGGGACGGTACAAGACAACGTCTCAACCCCTGTGCTTGAATGTGTTCATAGGCATGTGGAAGCACTAACTTCCCCAGTGCCCAGTGCAACTGGGCCAAGTGGCAGAAGCTAAGAGCAACTATTTTAGTTTTGCTTTATAAATATCATCATTTTCTATTTGTGCCACGACAAGGAAAAGGTTGAAAAGCATTGAAGATGGTATTACTATAGTGAAATGTAGATAGTGATGTGTCAAAAAGAAAAAAAGATCAGATTATAAGGTAGGTATTTGGAGAAGTCAGGCATTAAATTGAAAAATTCTAGAAATATGGGGAGGGGTCACATTTGGGGTGAACATGGAAAGATGAGTAGGATTTGGATGTGCAAAGAGAGAGGAGCAATTGGTGTAGGAGAGGGGGAAGGACTGGGGTGAAGAATAACAAGGAGTAACAAGGAGTTTAATTTGATTAGAGCACAGGACATGTGAAGGGGAGTAATGGGAGATAGAAAGCAAGGTTGCACCCATGCAGAATATCTATCAATTTGCTTTCTGTATATCTATCATATCATATCATGTTTTATTTATTTATTTATCTTAAGCAGGCTCCACACCCAGTTTGTTTGTTTGTTTGTTTAATTTATTTATTTATGAATGACAGGGAGAGAGAATCTTAAGCAGGCTCCACACTGGGGACCCGATGCGGGGCTCAATCTCACCACCCTGAGATCATGACCTGAGCTGAAATCACGAGTCAGATGCTTAACTGACTGAGCCACCCAGGCACTCTATCTATCATGTGATTTTTAACTGACATTCCTGATATTAGTAACTAAGGCACTATAAAATTCAAGGTACCTTGCAAATTGCCGAAGTTTAAATAACATTTAGTATGATTCTAATGCTAAGTATGTTTACTGGGTTTGTTTTGTTTTGTGAGTAAAGCAATAGAAGTTTATTAAGTGAAGATACAGTAAAAGTTGTCAAGAGTGAGAGGGTCCCAACAGGGTTGCCAAAGAGGGCCTTTAGGGTTGGTCTTTTATAGAAAGCTAACCAGGGAACTTAAATCCTTTAACATCTCTATTGATATCACCATTGTCATTACAAACAGAAATTTGCATCTTTGGAGGGTGAGTTGGACAGTGAGAGGTGTGGCTATGAGGAATTAGGTGAATAAAGCAAAAATTAGAGTTAAAATTACCCTTGAAAATTGTTTAAATTGCCCCTAAGGTCCATCAAGCATGGCTTTATAAATACTACCTTATGCAATAATTCTTGGGCACACCAAATTTTGAGAATAATTAAGGTAATTAAAAGAACAAAAAGTGGGGTGGGTAGGGGGGTTTCTAGGCAGATGTCTGGGCATTTAAGATACTCTACATGTGAAATGATGATCAAATTCCTATGTGGGGAATGGTTGATGAGTGGAGAATTCCAGAGTTACTGTATGCCCAGAGTTTACTCCTTTTGGTTTGATACGAGGTCTCTATAACTAATATACATGAACAAACTGTTCGGTGGATGTGGTGTGTGCGTGCGCGTATGTACATGTGTGGGTGGTGGTGGTAGGGGATAGTAAAGCAGAAAGTAGAAAGGTTTAAGTACTAAAGTCAACTGGAGCCAGGACTTTGAATGTGCTCCAAACTCTGTTTCTTTTTTATGCATCTAAACATTTTCCCCTCCCTCCCCTCTCTCTTCCATGTCTTTTTATTTTATTTTCAAAGAGATGAAGGGCCTTAACTAGGGTAGGAATTACTATTGTTAATTCGCCACTACCTCAGAGAGAGGTAATAGAAATAATATTAAGGAAGTATCTATTTCCTTATTTACTAAGAGGTTTTGTTTGTTTTAAATCAAGAATTGCTAGCTCTTTATTTTCCTTTCTTATTGTGGGATAACTTACATAATGTACATAGACCTCAGGTGTACAGCTTGATGAATTTTCACGTATGTAATCACACCATGTCAATATATAGAACATTTCCAGCACCCTAGAAAGCTCCTTTATGCCCTCTCCCAGTTAATGCAATCCCAAAGGTATTACTATTATTACTTTATTTTTAACCTTTTTTCATCTCGGCTCCCAAGATGGTTGGGATGATAGAATGCACAAAGAAATAGAATGCATTCAGAACTGCAGTAGATGTTTTAATAATTCATGGATCAAGAAAGAACCTAGTGAGGATAGTGGCTTTTGAATGTTTTTTGAGGGTGGCTCAGTAGGTTAAGCATCTGCTTTCAGCTCAGGTCATGATCCTGGTGAGCCTTCTGGCTCGCTCCCTGCTCAGTGGGGAGTTTGCCTCTCCCTCTCCGTCTGCCCTTCCCCCCACTCATGTTCACTTTCTCTCTCTCAAATAAAATCTTTAAAAAAAATGTTTTTTGAACATGACCTGTAGTAAAAAACAATACCCCCCCAAAAAACAAAAATACTTTTTTAAAACCATGAAATAGGACATACCTACTATTCTCATCTCTTCACAATTACAAATAGGATCTAAGAGCAGCATGGCTTCTTCTGATTTACCAGTCTATGGAGTGAAAAACAGGGCCACTAAGAGCTCTTGCTGTGAGCATCTTCTCCTTTCAAGAAACCAGTTCAGCCTGAGGCCGGAATCCCAATTTCCTGGGAAAGGTATCTTATTCCAGTTCAAGTCAGGTGTCTGTTCCTGGACCAATTCACTGTGGTCATGGGCATGCATTCGCACTTGTACAAAATGGCTGCCAGAGGCTCATAACTGACAGCCTGCAGATTGGGCTGGGAGAGGCAGTTCCCAGAAAAGGACTGGGCTGGGAAGATAACCTCAGATTCTATCTCTATTATTGTGCCAAATCTGAATTTGACTCTCAGGTTCTCCATATACTTGCTCTGTGATACTAAAAAAAGTATTTCTTAATTCATACAGTGAATATATATTATTTTCTTAGTCTTTTCAATGTTTTCATGTTCCAAACACTGTGCTAGGTGCTAAGCAAATAGTAATATATACCTTTTCTCAAGAAATAGATTTATTCAGGTATAACTGACATTCAGTAAACACATATACACATATTTAAAGTGTACAATTTGGGGGGCACCTGGGTGGCTTAGTTGTTAAGCGTCTGCCTTCAGCTCAGGTCCCCTGGGATCAAGGCCCACATCGGGCCCCTGCTCAGCGGGAAGCCTGCTTCTCCCTCTCCCGCTCTTCCTGCCTGTGTTCCCTCTCTCGCAGTCTCTCTCTCTCTGTCAAATGAATAAATAAAATCTTAAAAAAAAAATAAAGTGTACAATTTGGGGGGCGCCTGGGTGGCTCAGTTGTTTAAGAGTCTGGCTCTTGGTTTTGGCTCAGGTCTTGATCTCAGGGTTCTGGGATCAAGCCCCATGCTCCGCGGGGAATCTGCTTTAGATTCTCTCCCTCTGCTCCTCCCCTACTTGTGCGTGCTTTCTCTCTCTCTCTGTCTCAAATAAATAAGTAAGTCTTTAAAAAAATGCATTAAAAAATAAAGTGTACAATTTGGTAAGTTTTGATATGTATAAACCCATGCAACTAGTACCCCAATAAAGATAATGAACATATCCATCACCCCCAAGGTTTCCTCATGACCCTTTATAATTCTTCCCTCTACCCTCACCCCATTTAGCTATTACTCTTAATTCTTCAGAAAGGTCCTGTAATTCCTTATAAACAGAAACTTGATTCTCCTATTTTTGAATGTGGTCTTTTCTCCCACTACATTGTAAAATTGGCAATTTAGGAAAGCTATTTCTCTAGCTACCTTATTGAACTTCGCTTCAATTTTAATTCTTTCCTTTGGGTTTCCCAGGTAAGCAATCTTAATATGTGAAAATATTTTTTCCCTTTTTCTTTCAAATATATGTATTTACTGTTTTATTTAGTTTGCCTTCCTGTTTCAGTTAGGACCTGGGGAAAATGTTGGCTGGTAGCAGCAGGCCTGCCCTGACAACCTCAGAGCCCCCAGGCATGAAAACAAAGAGTTCCACACACACTGTATGTTTAAATATTTAGAGATTATAAATCAAGCGAACAAACTGTTAGATTAAAAAGCTTTACCCTGCTAACTTGACACACCTAAATGATAGCAAACATACAGATAATAGCCGAGAAGGCTAGATTCAAATTTAGAGTCCTTGAGATGTGTCTCCCGACTATAGTTGAGGCAGGTTTTCAGAACTTATTTTGAATGACCTTCATTTCAAAAAGATCTTGTTTAACTGACCTTTGCATGAAAAACATTTTCCCATGGCATGGCTTAATACTTTCATATTTCTTCTTAAAATTAAAAATTTACAAGCCTTTCATTCCTAGAGTAAAACAAACATCAGCATTCATTACACCCACAAAGAATCTCCAAATTGCTTAGGTATTTTTGCTTTACTTTAGAAATTGCTTTTCAAGACTTTCTCACAGGCCCCTAATCTTCTTTAGCCTACAATTTCTACCTCTACTCCAACTCCACTGGAGACCTTAAGACCTGAATTTCCTGAGCTGTGGCTTGAACATTCTTATGATTTCTGAGGATAATACTGTCAGGAGATTCTAAACAAGTCATCTGAACATTCACAAGCACATAAGAAAGGGTGGGTCTGGAAGTCAGGCCATGTGACCCGGACCGGGCTTCAAAGCCAGCCATCTGCTTGGTCATTGGCAGCCGCTGGTCACTGGAAGAGCTTGAGAAGGAAATTAGGAAACCCAGTGGAGTTCCAACTCTGTTACTAACTGGCTGAACTGGAGTGAGTCACTTAAAACTCTTTGTTTAACTTCAGCGTCGTTATCAATAAAATTGGGATAAGGACAGTGGCATGAAGGACTCCCCCAGCTTTGGCGGGGCGGGAAATCATAACTTGTCTGAGTTTCAATTTCTGCGCCTGTTACGGTTGTTAAGACTTGTGTCCTGTTCACCTCATTGGGTTTTTGGGGACGAATGGGAGAAGGCACAACCTTTCGGAGCTTCAGTTTCTACATATGTAAAAAGCTTAGAACACATGGCCAACCCGCCAGTAAAAGTCCTGTTAAAACAGGAAAATGGACAGAAAAACTTTGCAAAATGTAGAAAGCTATGCATGTGTGAATTAAGTCGTACTGAAAACACAACACAAAAACCTAGAAGGTGATTGTGGGTCTCTCTCCTCCTGGCTCCAGTGTTGCAACCTTACAACACAAACTAAGACCAATTTCTTACCTCGTTCCCCCGGCGGGAAGGCGTCACAGCGTGGGTGCCACATCCCGTAGGCCCCAAAAGGGCCGGGAGGGGGCGTGATCCAGCCCGGCCAGCCCCTCACGACGCCCCGCCCCGTCGCGCCCGCGCCTGCGCCATGCACAGCAAGCGGCCTCGAGCGCCCCGGCGGGAGGTAAGGGGTTTGCGGGAGGCGGCCTCGGGGGCGTCAGGCCCTGACGGGCTTTGTGGCATGGGCGCTAAGTCCGCGCGCGGGAGAGGCTCCCGGTGGGAAGCCTGGCATCGGGTCCGGAGTGCGAGCGCTTTGAGGGCTCCTCCCGGCTCCAAGAAGTGGCGGTTTCGTTTTTGGAAGCCCTTGTCGAAGCGGGTGTTGGGAGGCCGCCGACAGGGCGAGCGCGGCGGCCTCCTGGGGCCGCGGGGTGGGAAAGTTTCCTGCCCCGTCCTGCCCGTGACGCAGTGTGGGCCCTAGGTCGTCAGGGTCGCCCGGCTGCGTGGTCCGAGACCGCCCGTGCATCCGTTCTCTGGTGGGGGCGTCTGGTGCTTGTGGCCCAGGGGCGCCGTGGGCGACACTGCGAGGGGTGACGCGAGCCTCGGGGGCAGTGAGGGGAGGACCGGGAGCCAGAGGTCGGAGCCTCCCGTCAGCCAGACCGGGAGGTGGTCTCCCGCATCTGACTCCCGCCTAGATAAATTCAGAATCAGAGGGCTTAGAGAAGAGACCATATGTGAGGATCAAGGGCCGGGACTTTTCTTTCCAAAGTCAGTGCCCCGTCCCCTAGTCAGAAGCACGGGGAGACGTGCCTGAGGACATTCGGGGCCACCACTGGGAGGACGTAGGATCTCTAGGCTGATGGACGGTGTTCATCGCTTTTGGGAGGAGGGCGGAAGGTTGCTGGCAGTTTGGACTTTTTCTGGGAAATGGGGCTTTTCACTTCCAAATAATCTATGTAGTGAACCCCCCGGTACTTTTTCCTCACGGGAAACAGGAGTATTAATGGTACTCAGCTGATAGTTGTAAGCACTAAAGAGTACTTTGTAGAGCACCTGGCACCCCGGCGTCCGCAAGTGTTAGTGCAATTCTTCAAAATGTTTGAGCTGTCTTCTGTGAAACATCAGTTCAGACGTTTTTAGAAAGCCTTTTTATTTTGAAATAATTTTACAAGTACAGAGAAGTTGCAAAAGTAAGAGAGTTCTCTACAGTTTCCTTTAATGTTAATGCCTTAGAGAACTATATAGTACAATTATCAAAAATGAGAAAGTATCATTGGTACAATTCGATTAACCAAACTACCACCTTTTTTCAGATTTCATAATTTTTTATACTAATGTCCTTTTCTTCTGTTCCAGGATCCAATATAAGATCCCACATTGCATTTAATTGGCATGGCTCCTTAGTCTTTTCTTGTCTTTCCTCATCTTGACACTTGTGAAGAATCCTGGTCAATTATTTTGTAGAGTGTCCTTAATTCAGTTAGGTTTTATCTGATGTTTTCTTAAGATTAGATTAAGGTTATGCATTTTTGTTGATACCACAGAAGTGGAGGTACCCTTCTCAGTTCATCATATGAGGGGTTCATGTTATGACACACTGCTTTTGATACTACTGTTGATCACTTGGTTAAGGATGGTGTCTGCTAGGATTCTCTAAATTTACTACTTTTCCCTTGAAATGAATCAGATATCTTGGGAGAGTTTCTAAACTGTAAAAATATCTTGTTTCTGCTCAAACTTTCACTTGCTGATTTTACCATCCATTGGTGGATCTTGCCTTCAGTGATTATTACTTTGATGTTCCAATGGTGGTTTTCTGTTTCCCTCATTTCCTTCTTTTATTAATTGGACTTCTTTAAGGAAGAGCTGCCCCTTCCTATTTATTTATTCAGTTATTTTTTTGTATCAGTATGGACTCATTTATTTTACTATTGGTCATTTTTGTTATTTATATTATCTCAATGTTTTTGTTCCAGCCTTGTCCCTTGGGAATTTTTTCAGGTTGCTTCCTTTTGACAGGCTTCCATCACTTTTTGAGAACTTCCTTATTTTCTGGCACCATAAGACATTCCAGGCTTACCTTGTGTTTTCCCTGCCCCAGCCCTGGAATCAACCACTTCTCCAAGGGCCCATGGTTTCCTTTTCTGGAGAGTGGTACTTAAACACCAAGATCAGGGCACTAGGTGTGCTCATGTTTGTGGTTCCTGGCAGAAGACGGGAATATATATAAATATATATTTATATTTTTTAATAAATAGTTGTCCTTTACAAATAAAACATTTTTAAAAATCTTTTTTTCTTAAAGATTTTATTTTTATTTATTAGAGAGAGCACAAAGCAGAGGGAGCAGCAGGCAGAGAGGGAGAAGCAGACTCCCCACTGAGCAGGGAGCCCAATGTGGGACTCTATCCCAGGACCCTGGAATCATGACCTGAGCCGAAGGCAGATGCTTACCGACTGAGCCACCCAGGCATCCCAATAAATAAAACATTTTATATTATATTTATTATATATTTATTTATGTACTTATAAAATATTAAATACTTATATTTTATTTATATTCATTATGTTTATTTGAAAATATATTTCTTAGCTATGTACATATATATCCACATAGTCCATGGATACACACACACACACCCATGCATACACAAAGATTTGTTTTTGTATTTATCTGTGTATATGTACTCCTATATCTGTGTGTATATATTTAAAAAAAAATTCATTCTGAGAGTTCCATTTGTAAACCAACACCACAGGGTTCATTCTAGTCATGCCCCTTATTTGTTACTTCTTCCGTTGACAGAAATCTGGCTTTCGTGTTCTACAAAATATTTTCTTATTTGCTCAATTCTCATATACACTGAAAAGGATTTTCAGGATTTCTAACCCATACTCCTATAAAAAACAAATTTGCTAATTAGAAAACAGTGTGTGTAGTTCTTTTTGTCTTTAGCCTTGTGGTATCCAGTTAAAATAGTGTTTTCCAGAGTTACCTATTTTAATTATTTTCTTCCCCTACTTGACAAATGCATATAATTGTGTATCTACCACCACTGTCAAGACACAGAACACAGAACTATTTTTTTTTTTAAAGATTTTATTTTTCAACAGAGAGAGAGACAGTGAGAGAGGGAACACAAGCAGGGGGAGTGGGGGAGGGAGAAGCAGGCCTCCCACTGAGCAGGGAGCCCGATGTGGGACTCACTCCCAGGACCCTGGGATCATGACCTGAGCTGAAGGCAGATGCTTAACGACTGAGCCACCCAGGCGCCCGACACAGAACTATTCTATCACCCCAAATATTCCATTACGCTTAAAAAAAAAAAATGTTACAAGGAAATCAACTCTACAGAAGTTTGAGAAATTTGGCATTTTTTTGTGTTTTGTCTTGTGTTTTTCATAGGCCTATTTGACACAGTTGTGATGTTAATGTAAATGTATTTTTTATTTTTGTCATATCAGAAATATGTTCCAGTTTTTTGACTGAAAAATCAAGAAATGCTGAAATACAATTACTTGTTTTTCAATATATTTTAACACCACGTTTTGTATGTTGGATTACATACCTTCCTTTAACAACTTACAAACCTTATTTGAGCTATTTTATGATTGGAGCTACTGCTGGACAACTTTCTGTTTCTGTAACATCATGATTTATGTAATTATTTGAATGTTATGTTCTCATGTTAGTGTATGTAGGCATTTTATTATAATTTTATAAAAATGGAAATGGTGGAGAGAAGAAAAAAATACTGGCCAGGAGGAGACCAAGAGTTGGAAAAGTCTCTTGGGAGGTTCTTGGGGCAGAATGTCTTCCCTGATAGATGATTCTTACGAGGCAGTAGGTTTTCCTTGGACGCAAAAAGGTGAGGGACAGAATCATGCATAACTCTGACCTGGAAATACCACTTTTGGAACTGAAAAAATCTATCATCATAGCATAGGGGAACAATGCAAACAAGTCAAATATCTAATAATTTTTTTTTGTTACGTATACTATAAACTGATTAGTGGAGGAGAAGACAGACTCATTAGAGTTGTATATCAAATGATACATAAATTTTAGAGGCAGATGGGATATAAAAGGGCATCTAGACAGCACATCATTGCAAAGCCAAAAGTAGAGATTGGGTGATAATACTTAGATTATATGGATCTATTTACGAACACTGTATTTTCTTATTCAAATAATAAAGTTTTTGTTCAGAGGAGTGGCATGTTGCAAATGGTGTTTTCGGTATATTAATTGGTGGTAATCTGTGAGGAAAAATTGGAGATGGGAAAGAATCTAAAGGCGGCCAATTAAGACACTTGTAAGGTGCTGTGCATATTGCATTGTTTGGAATGATGGGATTAGAAATGATGAAGGGATGTGTGAAGAAATATTTTAGTTCCATCAGCATCTATTGAGAACCAGGTATGGTTAAAAAAAAAAAAAGGAATGGTGGTAGATAAAAAGATAATCTTCCTATGGGATATAACTTGCATGGTAGAAAAAAATGCAAGCAATATGATAAACTGGGAACATTCTGAGACAAATAATTGATAATTTATGAGTCTTTTATATATATATATGTTAAATATAATAAGGAAAAGATATCCCCTGTAGTAAAATAGATACATAGCACTAGCAGGCAGTTCATAAGAAGAATTGCAAATGGCTAATGAATCAATGCCACCAGTAATTTAAGGAATGCAAAATAAAACAATAATTAGACACCATTTTTGAAGGTCTAAGGAGGAGGATAGTACCATGTATTAGTGGGAATATGGGTAATTGGATATTTTGATATGTTGCTAGTGGGTATGTAAACAGGCACAACCTTTTGGGACATTTGGTATCAAAGCCTTAAAAAAATGTGTGTGCCTATTTGATTTCTAATTACTTATTTTGAAGAAACAGATGGTAGTATGGATTTATGTGTAAGGGTAATTACACTGTAGTGCAGTATATAATAGTGGAAAATTGTGCACAACCTAAATAGCCAACAATAGATGATTGATTAAATTATGGAGCATCTATGTAATGTAACACTATGCTGCTACAAAAGATGTAGAAAAATAGTAATTTACGTGGAAAGATTTGTATTATATTTGATCAGAGTATTCAAAATAAATCCTTTCATTCATTCATTCATTCATTCATTTATCCACCCAGTAATAGCATACTTTATTATATTCATAGCTCTTTGGCATTCATCTCCTTTGGGTTTATTTTATTGTTAAAGTGTGCCTTTTAGTTGTTCTTTTAATGAGGGGGCTTGCTTATAAACTGTTATGTCTGAAAATGATTATTTTGCCTTCACTTCTGAATAATAATTTACCTGGGTATATACCAACTCTCTCAGCACCTTGAGGATATTCCTGTCTTTTGATATCTTGCTTTGATGAAAAGTTTGCTGCTTTTGTTGCTTTAGTTTATCTTTATCTCTGGTTTGCTTTTTCTGAGATTTTTTTGTTTGCCCTTCACGTTCTGCAATTTCCCTACCATGTGTTGGTAAATCTTTTTTTTTAATTTATGCCACTTGGGGCTTATGTGCATTTTCAATTTGAGGTCTTGCATCTTAATTCTCAGCATGTTCTCTTTGAATAATGCCTTTTCACCACTTTCTTTCTTCTTCCCTTATGGGACTCCTATTTGTTATTGAGCTTCTCATTTTATCTTTTATGTTTTCATCTCTTTATTCCTCTGTGTTCTGACTGATAATTTTCCAATCAATAATTCTCCCTTCTGCTACATAGTTTATTGTTTAGCCCATTTTTGAGGTTTTTATTTCTCAATTTGTACTTGGTTTTTCAGATTAGCCTACTACTATTTCATAGTATTACCTGATTTTTAAAAGGATTCTATTCCTTCCTTTATATCTTTGAATATTTTTAACTAATTATTAATTATTCTTTTTAGATTATTATCTTTAGTCCCTTAGCCATGAATTTTCCTGTTGTGTTGGGTCTGTGGACTCTCAGCAATGAACTTCTCTAGGTATCTCCAATTCCCATTCACTACTGTACCTGTTGAACTCTTATTTTTGGTGTGTGGAGATTTCCCTTTTTTGCTTTCAAGCTTAAACATAAAAACCAAGTTACTAAGTTGATGAGATAGTCATATAACCAACACTTCTAGATTTTCAACTGTGAAAGAAAGAGAAACAACATTATTTTAGATTTATAGTTCTTAATGCTTCTGCAGTGATGTCTTTTTTTTTTAATATCATAAAAGCAATGGACTCTGTCCTCTGAAATAACTCAAAAATACATTCACAATTATTCATAAAGATTCAGGGACTCCATAAAGTGTATTTGCGAACGTCTGTCTGTATGGACCCTGGTTTAAGACCCCATAACCCACTGGGATTAACATAGTCAATTTTTTTTTTTTAATACGGGAGAGGTTGTGGGCTAATGAGATGGCATGAAAGCAAAGTTGCACAACGGTGATTTAACAGTGGAGCCCTTTATTGATGTAAAATCTAACGTGCACAAATTTATGAAGTAGATATAAGTAAATTTTCTCCAACTGAAGCAGGCATGGGGTCCTGGAGCCTGCTCATTTGCTGTCCTCTACCCTCACGTACCCTGGCCCCAAAAGCATACTCTTGGACATTTTGGAACACTGGTAGGAAACTCTTGGTGAATTAGAAAAAGCATTTGAGGGGCGCTTGGGTAGTTCAGTCGTTAAGTGTCTGCCTTCGGCTCAGGTCATGATCCCAGGGTCCTGGGATTGAGCCCTGCATTGGGCTCCCTGCTCCGTGGGAAGCCTGCTTCTCCCTCTCCCACTCCCCCTGCTTGTGTTCCCTCTCTCACTGTGTCTCTCTCTGTCAAATAAATAAATAAAATCTTAAAAAAAAAAAAAAGAAAAAGCATTTGATTGTACTTTCAGGAATCCTGGATTCTTATTCCAGCTCTGTCACTGGTTATTTGTATTGGTTGCAGACAACACTAATCACTCTCTAAGAAAGGGAAGAGACAGTTTAAAGGACATCAGTGAGAAGAGTTGCATATGATGTTATAATATATTTGAAGTATATAATTACATAAATTAGGTCAGAAATGGGAGTTTGATACAAGCAGAAATGTTAGGAAATTTTTTCTTTTGATTTTGCCATTTGACATCTTTTTAAAAAAGGTTAGTCATTGTTCAGGATACATTGGGAAATGAAAACTTGGACAATAAACTCATAGTTTAAAAATAAAAAAAGGTATTTAAGTGTATATGTTCTTATTTGGAAAAGAACCTGGAAAGACATGAAAAGAGAGATGATTGATTCTATTTTATCCTCTTTTTTGTATTTTCTAAACATTTTAAAGTGCATATACATCTGTAGAAAGAAAAAGGTTTCAAAATAAAAGGTTTCTTAAGTCAAGTTCAGAATTAAGTTGAAATATATATTTAGAATAAATTATAAAATTACCTCATTGTTGGCTTTTAAAAATAATAGAAACTGATTAAAAACATTCTTAAATATTTCCCTTTTAGATTTTTCTATGTGAGTGGAGAAGACAGTTGCTGCAAGTAGAAGTGACACAATATTTTTTTAGGATGTCTGAAGATGAAGAAAAAGTGAAATTACGCCGTCTTGAACCAGCTATCCAGAAATTCATTAAGATAGTAATCCCAACAGACCTGGAGAGGCTAAGAAAGCACCAGATAAATATTGAGAAGGTGGGTTTTTTTCATTTCCTACCACAAGAAACAGTTGCGAATTCTGACTTATATTTGTGCATTTCAACTAAATTTAGAATATTAGATAAGAGGCTTTGGTAAAACATCCATCTCCTATTGATTTAGTAACATTCATTTTTTCATCTGGGTTTTTGTTTTACAAATACACCTCATATTATTCTTTTTTTAGGGAGGGATATAAGAATAGAAACTATACCTTTTAAGTTGTACATATTGACATATTAGGCGGTTAATAATTAAAATGCAAATTGTTTGATAGTGCACCATAATGTGAAGGCAGTGAACTTGGCTAATGGGCCTGCCTTAATTTCCTTCACCCCATGGGAAGTTTTTTGAACTTTGGTATCTATAAGTAACTCCTATCCTCTTCAGGTGCACATAGAGTTAAGAGGTAAATCATTGTGTGATATGAGGGAATTTCCCAAACTGACTTCTTCCCTTTGAGGAAAGCCCCAAATTGAGAAATACCACCTAGAGGTCAGTTTAGGAAATAAGTAGAGAGAAGAACTAGTCTCATGGATCATGGTAAAGGTTGCATAGAATCTGGACTGGCCAGCGTCTGGTGGCATAGCTGTGGCATTCATGGGAACGTCGGGTTTACTGAATACTGAGCATTGACTTGGCAGATTATATCATTTTATTTGCTGTAGGTCAGTAGGATTTGCTCCTTCAAAAAGACCTCCCCAGTATAAATTTCAAGCTGTGTGGCCGGCCCTCCATTAATTTTTTGCGGTGGGGGGGGTGGGGTGGAAGTGGTCATTAAGCCTTTCAGTATAAACAGTATTTGTCACCCTCACCTGAGTACCTTATACAACTAAGAGTGTCAGCTTTTTTCCGCCCCAAAGATACCATCTGTTTTCCTAGTATTTAAGTCTTTCCAAAAAGTATAGAAAATAAGTACCAGGAATATTAAGATGAAAATTTCAATGCAAGTATGAAGCTATCTGGAATTCAAGATTGCTATTTTGTCATCTCTTAAGTTTTTCTTTATTCATAGACAATAAGTACTGTGACTTTTTAGGGTGGGAGAGTTGTCTGGTAAACTGGTTATTCTTGTCATGAGTAGAAACAAATTACAGGGCTCCATGCTTTGATTAATGAGGAGGGCTCGTTCTTTTAGCACTATAACAATATAGAAATCGAGTTGTTTACTTTGGTTGATCATATCTGGGTGGCCGGTTGGTAAGGTGTGTTTTAAAGTCCTGAGCTTATATCAAAGCCCTCAGTTACAAAGATGACTAGAATTTGGCAGTTGAATTGATTCTGAAAGCTAGACATAGGTGGACTATGGCCTATTAAGATAATTTCTTTCCTTTATTGCCCAATATTACCTTTGAGGTTTGACATGTCTTAGATTTCCCATTTCTTGTACTTATTCTATATAAAGTGCCTGCAGTCATACCCTCAGATCCTAGCCACATGTACCACCCGTCAGTCATCAATGGAAAAGCCAGAACCCTGGGAACAAGGAAGGTGGGGATAGGAAAGGATTTATTATTGAGAGTTGGTTAGTTGTGCCAAACTTTATAAGAAAATTATTCCAGAGTTATATTGATCTTTCTCTGCCATAACATTTTTCCTTTAGCATTTTGTGAAATTTTTACTTAATGTGAAATTTTTAGACAAAATCAGAATAATTACAATTTACAATATAGGTGATGTCTGAAGCTAAGCAAACTCATGCTGATCTGTGTTTTATTCTGTATTCTTGATCATTATACTGTCTCTAGGATTTCTAGTTTTACCATGAAAGTGACTTTTTAGGTAGAAACATTTAAAAACTGCCGTGTTCACTGTGGACAAAAGAGTTAAGAACTAGGTTTGGACTCCAGGTGTTTGACAGTGCCTCACTTTAAAAAAGGCATATTCTTCCTGGGGGAAGGGTGTAGAAAGATAAAATACTTATTATGTTAGCCATCAGTCATCCAATATGAATTTAAAAGAAGAAAGTCACACTGAAGGGAAATTGAAGGTAAGCCTTGGTGGAGTGATTCCCCAACATCCTTAAACAATGAGAGTAGTGTGCTGTGGACACCTGGGACTGTATTCCATAGGTCCTTCAGTATTACATTTTATTACACATGATAGATTAGAATGCAGTGCTGAAATTTGAAGTGTTAGCATTCAGCTTTCTTGGCTAACGTAAGATAGGCTTAAACATAGTTAACAGAAACAAGATCATATGCTTGGAACATGATTTTCTTTGTTTCATATTGTAAGGTTAGGAGAAAACTTACTGTGTAGCATGTACTGTGCTAGTATATGGTTAAAGTACAAGTGGCAGAAAACCCTGAAATAGTGTATTAAATCAGATAGACCTTTTTTGTTTTTGCTTTATTTTTAACTGCTCATAGTTACAGAGACACTCCAGGCTGCAGTGGCAGCTCAGCAGTCAGTAAAGACCCGGGCTCTTTTTATCCTGCTCTCTGATCCTCAGCTTGTTTCTATCTTGCATGTAAAATAGCAGCTCCAGCCTCAGCTATTACATCCACATTCTAGCTAAGATGAAATAACGAGAATCATATTTTTGCTATGTTCTTTTTTTCTGTCACTTCTCTTTTTTCTCTTTTAAAGAGAATCTTCCTGTTCTTGTTTCATGGATGCAGTATCATAGCATCTCTCTGGTGGTTTTATTATTATTTTTTAAGTTTTTATCTGCTTCTTTGTTTTCCCTGAGTTTCTTTATTCTTTCTTCCCTTTTAAATTTATTTCTTGCTTTCTCTCCCCTCACCTCCCTCCTTTCTTCTTTGTGTCAGCCTGCAGTATTATGGGCATTGCTTGGCTAGCTGTTGATATTTAAGAGTGCTAATTGGAAAGTATTTGTGTGTGTAGCAGGAAGTAGGTGGAGTCTTGTTACCTGGAGGGGTGAACAGGTGAAGGATCTGTTTTAATGGGGAACCACAAGATACTCTTCTGGAATGTGGTCTTCTGTGGTGATAGGGGCAGTGTAGTTGCTTGGGCCTGCAGAGAGCATTGGTAGACTACCTCTTCCTTCATAAACTTTCAACCAGTCCTTCCGCCCCACCATACACATACATAGTTGAGTTTTAGAAAAGAGCAGAGATAAATGCTTGTGTTCAGTCTTCCAGGCTTAATGAGAAGGGAAGTCATTAATTACAAGAAATAAATGTATGTCAGCTTTTCCTAAGTGTTGGTGTTTGCTGTTTCTTTTGTTGTTAGCACTGAAAAGTTCATAAAAAATAAGGTTTCTGATCCTTAAGAAGTGTACAGTCCAGTTAAGGAAATAAGTAATATTCAGAGAATAATAGTGACATATAATTGTGAAAATGAGTGGCATGGACTGTCCAGGTTAGGTATGAAGCACAAAGTATATGGTACAAAATCAAACCTAATCAGTCTCATTGAATTGTTTTATATATATATAAAACAAATTTTATGTATATATAAATATATATATAAAACACTCACTTTGATCACTTCATGTATAAGAACCTTATAATATACTTCCAATTCCTCTTCCAAGGTCTTTATAGTATTAATGTCATATAGTTTGCTTCTGTGTATGTTATTACCCAATAATACATTGTTGTTATTTTTATTTTAAACAGAGTTTTCTTTCAAAGAGATTTTTAATTTTTTTTTAAAGATTTTATTTATTTGAGAGAGAGAGGGAGAGTCGGGGCAGAGGGAGAGGGAGAAAGTCTTAAGCAGACTGTGCACTCAGTGTGGAGCCTGAGGTGGGGCTCGATCCCATGACCCTGAGATCATGACCTGAGCCAAAATCAAGAGTCCCCATGCTTAACCAACTGAGCCACCCAGGCGTCCCCCATAAAACGTTTTATATGTACCATTTTCAGTGCTCTTCATTCCTTTGTGTAGAGCCAGGTTTCTCTCTGGTATCATTTTTCCATCAGCCTGAAGGACTTCTTTTTTTTTTTTTTAAGATTTATCTATTGAGAGAGAGAGAGAGAGAAGGAACTAGCGGGAGAGGGAGAGAGAGAGAAAATCTCAAGCAGACTCTGAGGAGCCCATCAGGGGACTCGATCTCATGACCTGAGGTCATGACCTGAGCTGAAATCAAGAGTTGGATGCTTAACTGACTGAGCCACCCAGGTGCCCTTACATGGGGCATTTTCATGTTTCTGTCCTTTCACAGTATTTCTAGGTTTTTTTTTTTCTTTCGATGTATACTATACCAGTGATACAGTTATCTCCTAACATTAATTATTTGGATTTTTTATTTCAACCAAGAATAGTTTGGTGTTGATGTTTATACAAGTATTGTGCCATAATGTTACCACATTTTGCTATGGTTCCTGTCAAATGAAGAATTTTCCCATTATCATGCTCATAAAGTTTCGCGGTTGAAACTCTGAAAGCTAAACATTGCCTTGGTAAAAACTGAAGCATGTATATTAAATGTTCATTTTCATTTTTGTGTACTTTCTAATCTGCAGTATTAATGTTACTTTTTCTCAAAGTCAGATTTTATTTTTAATACATTGACAAACTTCTAAAATTCTTCATAAATAATATTTCATGAGCACTCTTAATCTTTTTATTTTTCATTCTTTTACATTCTCATTATTTTTTTCATCTCCAAAGAATTTGCAAGACAGAGTACACTGTCTTTTTTCAGCAAAATAAATTTATTTCCTTTACCATTTGCCAGAATGTTTTTGAAGATTTCCTACTTGTTTTGTCATTGGACAGTTAATTGTCACTATTAAGTCAATAACTTTAGCTGGTATGTTTAAGTTTGGTTAGGTGAGTGGGGATTTTTGTGGTAACTAGAAGTAATAAGTTTAGTAATTAAAAAAAAAAAACTATCTTTCCTCTCTTTTGTATAGTACCAAAGATGCAGAATCTGGGATAAGTTGCATGAAGAGCATATCAATGCAGGACGTACAGTTCAGGTAAGGCTATTACATTGTTTCTAGTAAATCAATATGGAAAAGACAGTCTTAAGAAAATTTTGTTAAAATAACTACCCTTGTGGTTGGATCCTTTTATGCATGTTTGTAACTATTTCTTTAAGGGTGCATTTTTAGCAGGATTTACTGAATCAAATGTCATACATATTTTTAAGATTCTGATTCATATTACCAAAATTTCCTCCAGAAACAATGTATCAACTTATACTCAAAATCATCGCATTTTCCAAAAACCTTACCACCATTAGTATTACCCATTTCTTAAAATTTTGCTGATTAGTAGTTAAAATACTGTTGCTTTGTTGTTTTAATCTGGAGTGTTTCTTTTTATTGCTTTGAATGGTAAAAGTTTTTTTCATATGTGCCTTGGATAGTAATATTTCTTTTGTAAATTTCCTGTTCATGTCCCCTGCATATATTCTGTTGTCTTTTGCAAGAGTTTTGAATAATTTTAAGATATTGTTCTTCTGTCTATAATACCGTTACAGTAACATAATGTTGCAAATATTTTTTGCAACTATTGTTTTTTTAATAAATATTATTTTAAATTAATTTTAAAAAAATCATGTATTTACATAGTTAAAAGCCAAATAAAGTTAGAAGGCTTTACCCTTCTCCGTCTCCAAGTCCTACTTGGAAGAAACCACTTTTAATCATTTTGGCCATTTTCCCTGGTATTTAGCTCTTTATTCCTTAATATCATGTGTAGACTGGTATTAATCAGGTTCAGGCATTATCCCTTCTTGCCATAATAGGTGAGATCTAGCTTTTTATTCTGCTTTTGTACTTCCTTTCTCCTTACACAATTACATATATTGTAATTTTTGGTTAAATTATAAGTATTTCATTATTTTGATTACAAAGATATTGTTTCCTTCTAAGTCAAATAGTGAGATAGTATAGTCTTTGCTTTTTATGAAGTTAATAGTTGTCTCTTTTTTTTATTTCCTGGCTCTCTGTGTATTTGTAGTTAATTTTTTTCTAAATGCTATCAATAATAATTTTCATATGCTCAAATATACTACGTTCCATTCCTTATCCTGAAGACTCCATCCTGTAGCCCTGATCCCAGTCCCAATCTGGACTTAGTTTGTTGCACAGCTGCTGTTCTGGGACTTCCTTCAGCTGCTCTTCTGTGTTGGGTCCCTGTTTTCCTGGATATCATGTCTTAGTCATTTTTGGTTTACTCCATTGCTTTGTTGGAGTACATCTTATAGTAGCTCTCTAAATAAGGGTACCTTGGAGATAAATTTTTATGTTGTTATGAGTCTGAAAAATACCCTTCTTCTCCCCTTACATGTGATTGCTAATTTCAGTAGGTATAGAATTCTAGTTGGAATTCTCTCAAATTTGAAGGTTCTCTAGTTTAGTGTTGCTCTTAATAAAGCTGATACCTGATTTCCCAATTGTATGAGATCTGTTTTTCCCCCCTCTTTGGGAGCTTTTGTAATCTGTTTAATCCCTGGTGTCCTCAAATTTGATCATGATGTGCTTTGTGTTAGACTCTTTCAATCTAAAAACTACGTTCTTTATTAGTTCTGGGAAATTTAATTATTTTTTAAAGACTTATTTATTTTAGCGAGTGTGCACTAGCAGGGGGAGGGGCAGAGGGAGGAAGAGAGAATGCAGACCCCCGCTGAGTCCAGAGCTCCACAATGATCCCAGGATCTTGAGATCATGACCTGAGCGGAGATCAAGAGTCAGATGTTTAACCAACTGAGCTACCTGGTGGGAAATTTAAATTATTTGATAATTTATTCTTCTGCTTTTTTTTTTTTATCTTTAATTGCAGGAGTCAGCAAACAGTGGCATTTTCCTTGGAGGAACCTCCAAATATCAGTAGCTGGAGGTTCTGGTTTAGTTTTCTAGAGAAGAATCCTCATTCCCCTAGGGCAAGTAGACATTTATTTTTCAGTTACAGAAGCAGGCTAAGTGAAAGCTGCTAGGCTTTCATTGTTCAGTACAGGTTTTCACATAAATCTTTTAGCCCTGTGCCTGGTGTTTGAGTCTCTACAGTTTGTTTCTCCAAAGAGTGCATCTGTGGTCTTCTTGCATCTCAGAGGTTTCTATAGCTGCAGTGTAGTTAATAGATTGGAACAGAGTGAAATGAATGCAAGAGATTCTTTAGGAGAGATTACAGAGATATTGGAGATGGAAAAAAACAGATTGACATGAGGTCTGATAGAAATTTGACTTACCTCTTTACATATGTATTTTACTGCTTGCTAACTAGATTATAGACCTGAAGATCAGGGATTGTGTGTCAGCTGTTTGCATATTCCACAGTACCTGGTGTTCAGCAAGATTCAGTGTTTATTGAATGGTATTAAGCACTTAAATGTCAGTGAGATTATTATGACTAGGATTTCTTACCATCTTCACTGTTCAGTAGGTCAGTAAAAATCACTTATTTTCTTGAGACAATGGTTATAGTCAGTGTTTATTTACTGATTAAAGAATATATATATATTTACATTATTGATCTCCATCTGGCACAAAAGATTTATGTGTGCCATTAAAACAGATTGAAAACTGTTTTTAGATGTAGGTATTTGCTTAGTTTTATTCATATATGCTCTGAATTTTCTGTCTAGGGTAGTTCTTTGCTAGTTCATAAAACATTTTTGGACAATTTCATGAACAGTTACAATAGATTTTCTAGATTTCTCATTATTAGAGCTATCATTTCACTTTCATTCTAGCATCTTTGTTGAAAAGCAGTTCTTAATTTAAACATAGTCTAATTTGTCAGTCTTTTGTTTTATGGTCATGCTTTGGGTGTCTTGTTCAAGGAATGCTCTCTATCCTAAGTATCAAGAAGATACTTTCTTATATTTTCTATTGAATTTTTAAAATGTTTTGCTTTTAACATTTAAGTCTTTAATCCATCCAAAATTGATGATATAAAGTAGATACAAATAAAATTTCCTTTATTCCATTTGGAAAACCAGTTGTCTCTCACTATTAACTGATTTCTACAGGGATGTTTACATATCACAATTCCATATATATCTGCATCTGTTTCTGGTCTTTTATTCCACTGGTCAGTTTGTCTATCTCTCCATCAAGTTCTGCACTATCTTAATTAGGATAGCCTTGTATAAGGCTTGATATCTGGTAGGACAGTGCTTCCATCTTACTTGTCCTTTTCAGGAGTGTTTTGGCTATACTTGGCCCTTTAGTCTTCCATATGAAATTTGGATCTGCCTGTCAAAGTCCATACACAATCTTGTTGGGAATTTGGAAATTGCATTGGATTTATCCATGTATATAGAGAAAATTGACGTGTTTATAATGTCCAGTTTTCCTACCTGTGAATATGGTATATTCTTGCACTTCTAATGTCTTTTTTAATATTCTGCATACCAATTGTGGTAGATTTTTAAAGATACCTGCAAATATTTCTTCCTAGTTGGTATTCTACATTATGACCGTAGAGTATGAGTCCCTTCCTGTTGAATCTAGGCTGAGGCAGAAATGATGCTGCCTGATTTCTGAGGCCAAGTCAGGTCAGGTGGCTTCCACTGGTTCTCTGAGGGTGCTTGCTCTAGGGGAGCTTTGCCATCATGTGAAATGTCCAACTATCCTGAGACCCTTTTGTGGGAGATAGCTACAGCCACAACTGAGCTTTCAGGAACTTGCAGCCTTAAGTGCCAGCCACATGAGTGGGCTATCTCAGAACATTTAGTGCAGTTGAGCTTTCAGATGACTGTAGCCTCAATGGGTACCTAACTCAGCCACACGGGAGACCCCAAGTGAGAATTGCCCAACTGAGGATGTCCTAACTTTATGGACTACAAAATCATTAGCAAAATCAAATGGTGATTTTAGGCCCTTAAGTTGTGTAGGAATTTGTTATGCAACAACAAATGACTGGAATACAGTGAATACAATTATTCATCTGTTTCATCTATCTGGTGTTAAGTACTTTATAGTTTTATAGGGTGTGTGTGTTTGCGGGAAGGTGTTAAATGTCTTTCTTTTAAATTATGCTTTCTAATTTGATGGTGTATATAGAAATACAATTAATTTTCATATGTAGATCTATGGCTGATTATCTTTAAATTCTCATTATTTTGAATAATTGGTCTAAATCCCTTTGGAGTTTTTATTTATATATATTTTCTTAATAATATTTTTCTTCTTTTGTAAGATCACCCATTTTTCCTGATTTCTTTCTAGTTTTGATTCTTATGTGTGTGTGTGTTTCTTTTTTTCCCCAAGCTGGCTTTCTAGTTATTGGAAGAAACAGTTGGTTATAAACAAGCTTGTTCAAATTTCTTTTTTTTTTTTAAGACTTATTTATTTATTTTAGAAAGAGTGTGTGTGTGAATGGGGGAGGGGCAGAGGGAGAGGGAGAAAGAGAATCCTCAAGTAGACATCCTGCTGAGTGCAGAGCCTGATGTGGGGCTTAATCCCAGGACCCTGAGATCATGACCTGAGCCAAAATCAAGAGTTGGACGCTTAACCAGCTGAGCCACCCAGGTGCCTCATTGTTCAAATTTATCTTTTAAAAAAAGATCTTAGGGGCACCTGGGTGGCTCAGTCGGTTAAGCGCCAGCCTTTAGCTCAGGTCATGATCTCAGGTCCTGGGATCAGGCCCCGTATCGGGCTCCCTGCTCCCCCTTTGCCACTCTCCGCACTCATGTTCTCTCTGGCTTGCTCACTCTGCTCGCTCACTCTCTCTGTCAAATAATTTTATGACAGCAGCTTCCTCTGCAAAAGAATTCTTAATTCTATTTATACATAATATTTTCTCTGAAAGTAAAATCTTATTCTACTGTATTCCAGGATGATTATAAGGATTGTTAATCATGTGTGCAAAGTGCTTACATAGCCCTTGTCATATGGTAGGTATTCAGTAAATAAGAGGAATTGGAATAAGCTTGATTTGATCCTTTCAATTTTAACTGCTAGATCAAGCTAAGCAAAAGTATTGGGTTTTTGTTAAACTTAAAACACATTGTAATTGCAACACTTTTTCCCATTTTGGTTGGCTTGTCATACCAAAGTACAAAATGTGTATTTTAAAAAAGCTAAGTCTTTCCTGTACCCCTCCCCAAGTACTTAACATATAATAATACTAGCTGATAATAGAGGATTCTGCAAAATATATCACAATTTTTGCTTTGAAGAAACTTACCAAATGGGAATTCATAAAAGTTAAATAAAATGTTTAAATAATAGTTTAAGGCTTTAGTAAAAGAAGTAAGTCAATATATGATCGTCAAATATATTAGAGAGACCAGTAAGTGATAGAGTGCCAGCTGGCCAGATGCTGGGTAAGGGAAGTGTTATCCTCATTTTTTAGATAAAAGAAGGCTGAATAACAGAGAAAGTTAGTGTATTAACTGC
This sequence comes from Callorhinus ursinus, assembly GCF_003265705.2. Lineage (NCBI taxonomy): Eukaryota > Metazoa > Chordata > Mammalia > Carnivora > Otariidae > Callorhinus > Callorhinus ursinus. The sequence continues at coordinate 28,131,766 of NW_027397086.1, read as the reverse complement.
ACAAGGCCTCAATAAGTGGTAGTGCAGGAATCTAATCTGGAATTAATATTAACTTAGGTGGGTAGAAAGGGAGTACTGCACTATATATTAGATCCTCATTAGATACATGTTGAGTAAATGAATGGAAACTTTTTTCTCCTTTGAGTTTCATTGCTTTTGGTAGTTCAGGTAATGTTTTTTAATATTACATATTATAATATAGAAATATACATATATTTCTATATATCTTTTTGGTACCTTCTGAGGTTGAAATAAGTATAAAGTTGTTATACTACTATCAATACCTTAGTGTAGTTAGGTAATACAAGAATAGTCCAGATTTATTGTAATTAAGCAGTTATGACTCTGGAGCCTTTAATAATAAATGATATGTCTAGAATGTGTTTACTCTAAGTTGTTTAAATGTTTACCAGTGGACTTGTTCTCTGTGTTTGTAAGGAAATCAGGTTATTATGATACCAAATGTTTTTAGCTGTACAAAATTTGCTCACAAAATTACATGTTGTAAAAACACATTAGGAATCCTTAAATCAATATTTAACAAAGGCAAATATATGCATAGCCACTCTTTTAATCATTAAATACATAATTAACCATTTTTCAGAATTTCAATTACCTCAGAATAATTACTTTCTACAATTATCAGTATAGATAAGTATATGTTTAAACATATCTTTTAAATCTTTAGACAGAAACTTCAGGATATTTCTGAAAGAAGGGGGAAAAGCCAAAACTAGTTATTAAATTTAGTTCTAGAACTAAAGAGAGCGATATATCACCTTCATTTTACTGAACGTTTGGCCATAGTTCGCTGTTTACTACTTGAATACTACAGGCTTGCTAATTAGTGGGTTAGTATACTTTCTTCTTTTTAAACTTGCTTCGTTGACTGTAGACCCATTTATCTAACTTGTGGACATTGCTATAAATTTTCAAAACTTGGCCTATCAGCTTTTCTGACCTAATTATTAAAAGAGCAGAAACATTTGAATTTTTGCTATGTTCTAGATAGTATTCTAGACCCTGGGGATATAGCTGTGAGCAAAACAAAATTCTAGTTGTCATTGAATGTATATTCTGGGGATGGTGAGTGGAAAAAGCAAAGACAGATAATTTTTTAATAAATAAATATATAATGGAGCCCCTGGGTGGTTTAGTTGGTTAAGCATCTGCCTTCAGCTAAGGTCATGATCCCAGACTCCTGGGATCGAACCCCACGTCAGCTCCCTGCACAGCGGGAAGCCTGCTTCTCCCCCTCTCCCTCTGCTGTTCCCCCTGCTTGTACTCTCTCTGTGTCAAATAAATAAATAAAATCTTTTAAATATATATAATATTTAGATGGTTAGAAGTGCCGTGAAGTAAAAGTAAAGCAGGTTAAAGGGAACAGAAAAAATCACAGAAGGTGATGAATGTTCTTATATACATGGTGGTTGTGAAAGGTTTCTTTCTTTTTTTTTTTTAAGATTTTATTTATTTGACAGAGAGAAAGACATTGAGAGAGGGAACACAAGCAGGGGGCATGGGAGAGGGAGAAGCAGACTCCTTGCAGAGCAGGGACCCCGATGTGGGGCTCGATCCCAGGACCCTGGGATCATGACCTGAGCCAAACGCAGACGCTTAACAACTGTGCCACCCAGGTGCCCCAGTTGTGAAAAGTTTCTGATGACATTTGAACAGAGACTTCAAGGAAGTTAAGGCATAAACCTTGGGTACTAGGAAATCAGATGGGAAGACTGAGGTAAGAGGACGCAGTGGCATATTCAAGAGGGTAGTAAGGAGGTCATTGTGGCTGACGTGAGCAAGGAGAAGAATGCAGGAGATGAGGTAAGGGAGATTGCCTGGGTCTGGTGATGGAAAACCTGACAGGGTGTGGTAATTTGAAGTTGGGTAGAGAGTCTTTGGAAGGACCTGAGTGGATGATGACCTGATAGGACTTTAAGAGAGCACCTTGACTATTATGAAAGGACAAATCTAAGGGAGCAAGGATGAGGGGCAGAGAGAGGGACAAGCAGACTCTGCACTAAGCCCCGATTGGGGCTCCATCTCATGACCCTGAGATCATAACCTGAGCTGAAATCAAGAGTTGGCCACTCAACTGACTGAGCTACCCGGGCACACCTGGGTTTATACACACATGTATAGACAATTTTGTGTAGAATGTCAGGGACCTACAATGTTAGATTTTTACCTACTCTTTTTGTAGGCCTGGTAAATGGTTCTGAACTTAAAAGCTTGACAGAGGAATAAGGAACTACCCTGACATCAACCTAACTGATGAAGTAACTTTTTGACAAATTATACACACACACTTTAAACATACCAAATATGGAAAATAGTAAAAATAATGTAACACTTACGTTCTTATCACCCAACTTGGTTAAATATTGACATTTTGTCACAATTTCTTCCTTTTTAAAAATTTTTCTTCTTATTTTTTAGAGGAGGGAGGGGCAAAGGGAGGGGGGGAGAGAGAGAGACTGGGAGTCTTAAGACTCTTCGCTCAACATGGAGCCTGATGTGGGGCTCTATCTCACAACTCTGAGATCACGACCTGAGCCGAAATCAAGAGTCTGACCCTTAACTGACTGAGCCACCCAGGCACTCCTTCCCTTTTTTCTTTCTTTTTTTAAGAAAACTTTACAATACCACTGAAATCCCTCGTGTACCTCTTCTTGATTCCGTTTACCTTGTTCCTAAGAAAATCTTTTCTCCTGATTTAAGTATTTATCATTTCTTTTTAAACATGTTTTTTATTATCATTGTTGTTTTTAAGTAAGCTCTGCTTGCAGTGTGAGACCCGAACTTACAACTCTGGGATCAAGAGTTGTACACTCCACTGACTGAGCCAGCCAGGCACCAAGTATTTATCATTTCTGTACATTTAACTCTTCATAAATAATAAATGATACTGTGTTGCATTTTTCTTTCTGCTTTTTTTTCCCAAACAACTTTTTTGAGGTGTAATTGACAATAAAGTACACAATTTGATAACTTTTGACATGTGTATAACCATGAGACCATCACTACAATCAAGATAATTAATATATCCATCACTCCAAAAAGTTCCTTCATACCCCATTGTAACTGTCTTCTGGATTCTCCTGCCCACGTCCCTGTTCACCCCTTCCCACTCACTTGTACAGTAGTTTGGATTTCCTAGAATTTTATATAAATAGAATGAAATAAGCACTTCTTTTGTCTGGCTTCTTTCACTCTGCATAAATATTTTGGGGTTCATTCATGTTATAACGTGTATCAGTATTTCATTCCTTTTCATTGTTGAGTAGGTATTCTATTGTATGACTATACCACAGCTTGTTCATCTGTTCATCTGTGATGGACATTTGGGTTGTTTCCAGTTTGGGGCTATTAAAAATGAAGCTGCTATGAACATTTGAGTAAAGGACTTTGTATGGACAAAGGATTTCATTTCTCTTGGATAAATACTTATGAATGGAATGGCAGGATCATATAGTTGTAATTCCTTAATTATTTAAGAAACTGCCAAGCTGTTTCATGAAATGGTTGTACCATTTTATACTCCCACCAGTCAATACTTGATATGGTTAGTCTTTTTTTTTTTTTTTTAAAGATTTTATATATTTGAGAGAGAGAGAGTGAGCAGGAGAGCACAAATGGTGGGGAGGGGCAGAGGGAGAGGTAGAGGGAGAAACAGACTCCCCGCTGAGCAGGGAGCCCAACTTGGGGCTTGATGCCAGGACCCTGAGATCGTGACCTGAGTTGAAGTCAGATGCTTAACCACCTGAGCCACCCAGGCGCCCCAAGTGTGGTTAGTCTTATTAATTTTATCCGTTCTCTAGGTCTGTAGTGGTATCTCACTGTGATTTTAATTTTTGATTAATGATATTTCTGTTTTATTTTGAATTGAGTATTTTTTATTCTATTGTATCCCCTTGTCTTGCTAGCTATAACTTTTTGTTTTGTTATTTTAGTGGTCACTTTAGGGTTTATAGTATACATCTAATTACAGCTTTAAGTGATACATTACTTCACATGTTTAAGAAACGTAAAATATACTTCTATTTCTCCTCTCACAGTCTTTATGCTATTGTTTTATGTTTTACTTATACATATGTTATATACTTTTTAATGTTTAAACTATCGGTTATCTTTTTCAAGTGATACAGATATTAGTGGGAAAAAATCTTACATATTTTGTCATTTCCATTTCTGGTGTGTTTAATGCCTTTGTGTAAACCCATATTTCCATCTGGCATAATTTTCCTTTTGCCTGAAAGATTTCTTTTAACATTTTTTGGAGCACAGTTATGCTGGTGATAAATTCTTTCATCTTTTGTATATCTGAAAAGCCTTTATTTGGCCTTTGTTTTAAAAAAAATTTTTTTTAAAGATTGTTTATTTATTTATTTGAAAGAGAGACAGCGAGAGAGGGAACACAAGCAGGCGGAGTGGGAGAGGGAGAAGCAGGCTTCCCGCTGAGCAGGGAGCCCGATGAGGGGCTCGATCCCAGGACCCTGAGATGACCTGAGCCAAAGGCAGACGCTTAACACCTGAGCCACCCAGGTGCCCCTGGCCTTTGTTTTTAAAAGGAATTTTGCTATATATAGAATTCTACATTGACTTTTTTCTTCCAGTACTTTAAAGGTGTTTTCAACTTTTTTTCCACTTGCATTTTTTTCCAATGAGAAATCTGTTTCATTCTTATCTTTATTCTCAGTGTGTAATATGTCTTTATTCTCTGGCTGTTATGATTTCCCTTTTTCATTGACTTTGAGTACTTTGATTATGATGAACCTTGGTGGCATTTTCTTCACATTTCTTGTGCTTTCAATTTGTAGAATATCTCAGATCTCTAGGTTTATAGTTTCTTTCAGATTTGAAAAATTTTGGCCATTATTTCTTTGAATATTTTTCTGTCCCTTCCCATCTCTCCTCTTCTTCAGAGATTCCAGTTACATGTATGTTAGACTGCTTGAAGTTACAACTCACTGATGCACTTTTAAATTTTTTGGATTCTTCCTTCTCTTTGTGTTTAATTTGGATAGTTTTATTTCTAAGCCTTCATGTTTACTAGTCTTAGCAAGCAGCAACATCCAGTCTGCTGTTAATATATTCAAGGCATTTTTCATCACACATATTGTAGTTTTCAATTCTAGAACTTTGATTTGGGTGCCTCTCTCTCTGTGTGTATCTTTCTTTTTATTAAGTAGACTACACCCAACATGGGGCTTGAACTCAGGACCCTGAGATCAAAGTCGCATGCTCTACCAACTGAGCCATCCAGGTGCCCTGATTTGGGTCTCTTTATATCTTCTATGTCTCCTTAACTTTTTAAACATATCCATGTCAATTCTGGGTCAGTTTCAGTCAAGTGATTATTCTCCTTATTATGGGTCATATTTTCCTATTCCTTGTATGTCTGGTGATCTTTGATTGGGAAGCCTTTGCCTGGCTGAGTGCTAGATTTTTTGGGGGCGGTGGGAAGTGCTAGGTATTTTCATGTTCCTATAAATCTTCTCGAGCTTCATTCTGGGATATAGTTAAGATACTTGGAAACAATTTGATTCTTTCGGGTCTTTTATGATTTATTAGGCTTGATTGGAGCAATCCCCAGTATTGCAATAAAGCCTTTCTGGGGGCGCCTGGGTGGCTCAGTCGTTAAGCGTCTGCCTTCGGCTCAGGTCATGATCCCAGGGTCTTGGGATCGAGCCCCACATCGGGCTCTCTGCTCAGCAGGAAGCCTGCTTCTCACTCTCCCACTCCCCCTGCTTGTGTTCCCTTTCTCGCTGTCTCTCTCTCCGTCAAATAAATAAAAAAATCAAATGTTTAAAAAAAAAACAAAACCTTTCTGAGTGTTCGACTCAGTGCCCTGGGAATTAACGAGTTTTTAGCTGGTGGAACAGACACTGTTTAAAGATTTGAATGACTACTAAGCATTGTTCTTCTAATCTTTTGGGATGATTTTTTTCTTCCAGCCTCAAGTAGTTTTCTCACATGCATGTACTGGTCAGTTCTCTGCTAAATACTTGAAGGTTATCCCTCTGCATTTCTGGAGGGTTCTCTTTCTGTGCACCTTTCTCCTCTCCAGTGCTTCAGTACTCTCTTCTGCAAACTCTGCAGAAGCAGAGGTCTGTCTTATTATTGAGTTTTGAAACTGCAAGTGGAATAAGTTTAACAGTTTTCTTCTCTGGGATAAGAAAACATTAGAGTTAAGATAGATTTGGTGATTGAATTTTGAAAGTAAGTGGAAAAGCTGGAAATTGTTACTACTGTAATAATTTACTGCAGAATATTAACTTAGTTTTTATAAAAGAAACTTGATCAGCCTAGTCTCCATAATAGTGGTGATATAGAACTTGTTGAGAACACAAATTTCTGACACCTTAGAGATTCTGAGATAGTAGATTTCAGACCTCATTTAGAAAGATACTGCTCCTGGGGTGGGGCCTGGGTAGTTCAGTCGGTTAACCATCTGGACTCGATTTTGGCTCAGGCTGTGATCTCAGGGTTGTGTGATCCAGCCTGGAGTTGGGCTCTGCACTCAGTGCTTAGTGCAGTCTGCTTGAGATTCTCTCCCTCTTCCTCTGCCCCTCCCTGCACTCCTGCGCACATACTCTCTCTCAAATAAATAAAATCTTAAAAAAAAAAATGGAAAGCCACTGCTCTACAGACAGCCTATCCCAGTTCTATAAGCAATGAAAATAAATAAAATCAGCCTTGGAACTTGTAGGAGTGAAACGTGACTTTCATGATTTTAACACAAGAAATGTAGAACAGGTGAGCTATATATTTTTAATTTTTTTAATTTTTTAGGAGAATTTAAAAGGGAGAAACAGTAGAAAAGAGAGATGATGAGGATGGGAAAAGGGAAATGTGAGGATAATAGACAGAAGTTAGGAGAACAGGGAGCGGAACAAGATGACGGAGGAGTAGGAGACCTGGATTTTGTCTGGTCTCAGGAATTCAGCTGGATAGGGATCAAACCATTCTGAACACCTACGAACTCAACAGGAGATCGAAAAAAAGAATAACAACAACTCTCTGAAAAGAAAAGCGACCACTTTCTGGAAGGTAGGACGTGTAGAGAAGTGAATCCGAGGCGATATTCGGGAAGATAGACGGCGGGGGGGAGGGGGCCTCCGTCCGCTGTTTCTGACAAGTGGTAGAGCCGTGGGGCACAAAATCGGAACTTTTAGAAGTCAGCTCTGCTGAGGGATGTCACTCCAGTGGCTAAGCAGGGTGTGGAACCCTCGCAGGACAGTGTGGTCTCAGGACCCTCGGGGTCACAGAAAGACCGGGGGTGTCTGAGTGCAGCAGAGCTCCCAGGTATCAGAGTGGGGAAGCCGGCTGCAGAGCTGGAGCCAAGGCGCGGGCTCTCAGCTTGGTGGTGCCATAAACTGTGATCGGTGACACAGTCGGGCCACTGCTCCTTCAGCAGGGACCCAACAAGCGGCAGATCCGGGGAGAGTCCACTTGCTCTCCTGGGAGGAGCGGCTCGGGAGTGCACCACAGGGATCGGCTGGGTTTGGAGACTCCACACCGAGTTGGGTGCCAGAGATAGAAACGCTCAGTCACAGGCCGGGTGAGCACGGAGTGCGGCCGGAGACCAGGGAGACAGGAGTGATTGACTCCTTTTCTCTGGTGCTCACTGAGGGGCGGGGCTCCGAGTTCTTTCGCTCCTCCAGAGTGGAGATTGGGAGGCCGCCATTTTCACTCTCGTCCTCCAAAGCCGAGGGGAAAGGTTGCAGGAAACAAACCTGATTACTTAGCCCGGACCAGGCAAGGGTGGGCAATTACGCCTCCAGCAAAGACATTTGGGAACCACGGCAACAGGCCCCTCCCCCAGAAGATCAGCAAGAACAGCCAGCCCAGACCAAGTTTACTGATCAATGAGAATGGCAGAACTCCAGAGCTAGGGGAATACTGCACATAGAATCCATGGCTTTTTTTACCATGATTCTTCCGTCTTTCAAAGTTAATTTTTTTTTAACTTTTTTTTTTAATTTTCTTTTTTCCCTTTTTCAACCAACATCTTATCAATCCCTTTTCTAAAAAACATTTTTATTTTTAATTTTTAGAGTCATATTCTATCCTTCATAGTAGTTACCCTTCTTTTTGGCATATGTATATAAGTTCTCTCTAAAATTTTGAGATAGTTTCTTCTAACAGATGAAAATATACCCTAAATCTCTAGTGTATGGCTTTGTTCTAGTCTCCTGCCTGATCACATTCTCTCCCTTTTTTTTTTTAATCCTCTTCTTTCTTTTTTCAAACACCTTCTTATCAATTCCTTTTATAAAATTTTTTATAATTTTCATCTTTACAGTCATATTCCATCCCTTTATCGTACCAGCCCTTACTTTTGTACATATATAAGTTTTTCTTTCTTTAAAATTTTGGGAGGCACTTTCTTCTAACAGACCAAAATACACCCAGAATCTAGTGTGTGGCACTGATCTATGCCCCAGCCTGATCATATATGATCATATTCTGTTTTTTTTGTTTTGTTTTGTTCTGTTTTTGTTTGTTTTTATCTTTTTCTTTTTCTTTTTTTTTTTCTTTTTGTTTTTTCTTTTCCTTTCTTTTCCCCCGTTTTCAGGTCTTTTCTGATTTGTTTAGAGTATATTTTCTGGGGACATTGTTAACCTGTTAGCATTTTGTTCTCTCATTCATCTACTCTCCTCTGGACAAAATGACAAGATGGAAAAAATCACCTCAACAAAAAGAACAAGAGGTAGTACCAACTGCCAGGGACCTACTCAATACGGACATTAGTACGATGTCGGACCTAGAGTTCAGAGTCATGATTTTAAAGATAGCTGGGCTTGAAAAAAGCATGAAAGTTATTAGAGAAAAACCCTTTCTGGAGAAATAAAAGAACTAAAATCTAACCAAGTCAAAATCAAAAAGGCTATTAATGAGGTGCAATCAAAAATGGGGGTGCTAACCACTAGGATAAATGAGGCCGAAGAGAGAATCAGTGATATAGAAGGCCAAATGATGGAAGATAAAGAAGCTGAGAAAAAGATAAACAACTACTGGATCATGAGGGCAGAATTCAAGAGATAAGGGATACCATAAGATGAAACAACATTAGAATAATTGGGATCCCAGAAGAAGAAAAAAGAGAGAGAGGAGCAGAAGGTATATTGGAGCAAATTATAGCAGAGAACTTACTTAATTTGGGGAAGGAAACAGGCATCAAAATCCAGGAGGCACAGAGAAAACCTCTCAAAATCAATAAAAATAGGTCAACACCCTGACATCTAATACTAAAACTCCCAAGTCTCAGAGACAAAGAGAAAATCCTGAAAGCAGCTCGGGAGAAGAGATCTGTAACCTGCAACAGACCTATCCCCAGAGACCTGGCAGGCCAGAAAGGACTGGCTTGATCTTTTCAGAGCACTAAATGAGAAAAATATGCAGCCCAGAATACTACATCCAGCTAGGCTGTCATTAAAAATAGGAGAGATAAAAAGCTTGCAGGACAAACAAAAACTAAAGGAATTTGCAAACACAAAACCAGCCCTACAAAAAATCTTGAAAGGGGTCCTCTAAGCAAAGACAGAGCTTAAAAGCAACATAGACCAGAAAGGAACAGAGACAATATACAGTAACAGTCACCTTACAGGCAATACAATGGCACTAATTCATATCTTTCAATAATTACCCTGAATGTAAATGGGCTAAATGCCCCAATCAAAAGACACAGGCTATCAGATTGGGTTAAAAAACAAGACCCATTGATACACTGTCTGCAAGAGACTCATTTTAGACCCAAAGACACCCCCACATTGAAAGTGAGGGGGTGGAAAACCATTTACTATGCTAATGGACACCAAAAGAAAGCTAGGGTGGCAATCCTTATATCAGACATACTAGATTTTAAAGCAAAGACTGTAATAAGAGATGAGGAAGGACACTCCTACTTCAAGGGTCTATCCAACAAGATCTAACAATTGTTAATACTTATGCCCCTAACATGGCAGCAGCCAATTATATAAGGCAATTAATAACAAAAGCAAAGAAACACATTGACAACAGTACAATAATAGTGGGGGACTTCAACACCCCCCTCACTGAAATGGACAGATCATCTAAGCAAAAGATCAACAAGGAAATAAAGACTTTAAATGACACACTGGACCAAATGGACTTCACAGACATATTCAGAATATTCCATCCCAAAGCAATGGAATACACATTCTTCTCTAGTGCCCATGGAACGTTCTCTGGAATAGATCACATCCTAGGTCACAAATCAAGTCTCAACCAGTACCAAAAGATTGGGATCATTCCCTGCATATTTTCAGACCACAATGCTTTGAAACTAGAACTCAATCACAAAAGGGAAGGTGGAAAGAACTCAAATACATGGAGGCTAAAGAGCATCCTACTAAAGAATGAATGGGTCAACCAGGAAATTAAGAATTAAAAAAATTCATGGAAACCAATGAAAATGAAAACAACTGTTCAAAATCTTTGGGATGCAGCAAAGGCAGTCTTAAGAGGAAAGTATATAGCAATACAAGCCTTTCTCAAGAAACAAGAAAGTCTCAAATACACATCCTAACCCTACACCTAAAGGAGCTAGAGAAAAAAACAGCAAATAAAGCCCAAACCCAGCAGGAGAAGACAAATAATAAAGATCAGAGCAGAAATCAATGAAATAGAAACCAAAAGAACAGTAGAACAGATCAGTGAAACTAGGAGCTGCTTCTTTGAAAGAATTAACAAGGTTGATAAACCCCTGGCCAGACTTATCAAAAAGAGAAGAGAAATGACCCAAATCAACAAAATCATGAAATAGGAGAGATCACAACCAACACCAAAGAAATACAAAAAATTATAAGAACATATTATGAGCAACTATATGCCAGCAAATTAGATAACCTGGAAGAAATGGATGCATTCCTAGAGATGTATCAACTACCAAAACAACCAGGAAGAAATAGAAAATCTGAACAGACCTATAACCACTAAGGAAATTGAAGCGGTCATCAAAAATCCCCCAACAAACAAAAGCCCAGGGCCAGATGGCTTCCCACGGGAATTCTACCAAACATTTAAAGAAGAATTAATACCTATTCTCCTGAAATTGTTCAAAAAAATAGAAATGGAAGGAAAACATCCAAACTCGTTTTATGAGGCCACCATTACCTTGATCCCCAAACCAGACAAAGACCCCATCAAAAATGAGAATTGCAGACCAAATATCCCTGATGAACATGGATGCAAAAATTCTCACCAAAATACTAGCCAATAGGATCCAACTGTACATTCAAAGGATTATTTACCACGACCAAGTGGAATTTATCCCTGGGCTGCAAGGTTGGTTCAACATCCGCAAATCAATCAACATGATATAATACATTAACAAAAGAAAGAACAAGAATCATATGATCTCAATAGATGTAGAAAAAACATTTGACAAAATACAGCATCCTTTCTTGATCAAAACTCTTCAGAGTATAGGGATAGAGGTTACATACCTCAATGTTACAAAAGCCATCTATGAAAAACCTACCGTGAATATAATTCTCAATGGGGAAAGACTGAGAGCTTTCTCCCTAAGGTCAGGAACGTGGCAGGGATGTCCACTATCACCACTGCTATTCAACATAGTATTAGAAGTCCTAGCCACAGCAATCAGACAACAAAAAGAAATACAAGGCATCCAAATCGGCAAAGAAGTGAAATTCTCACTGTTTGCAGATGATATGATACTTTATGTGGAAAACCCAAAAGGCTCCACCCCAAAACTGCTAGAACTCATACAGGAATTCAGTAAAGTGGCAGGATATAATTTCAATGCACAGAAATCAGTGCCATTCCTATACACCAACAAGACAGAAGAAAGAGAAATTAAGGAGTCGATCCCATTTACAATTGCACCCAAAACCATAAGATACCTAGGAATAAATCTAAGCAAAGAGGCAAAGGATCTGTACTCAGAAAACTATAAAAGACTCATGAAAGAAATTGAGGAAGACACAAAGAAATGGAAAAACGTTCCATGCTCATGGATTGGAAGAACAAATATTGTGAAGATGTCAATGCTATCTAGAGCAATCTACACATTCAGTGCAATCCCCATCAAAATACCATCCACTTTTTTCAAAGAAATGGAACAAATAACCCTGAAATTTGTATGGCACCAGAAAAGACCCCGAATAGCCAGATGAATGTTGAAAAAGAAAAGCAAAGGTGGCGGCATCACAATTCCAGACTTCAAGCTCTATTATGAAGCTGTCATCATCAAAACACTATGGTACTGGCACAAAAACAGACACATAGATCAATGGAACAGAATCGAGAGCCCAGAAATGGACCCTCAACTCTATGGTCAACTTATCTTTGACAAAGCAGGAGAGAATGTCCAGTGGAAAAATAGTCCCTTCAACAAATGTTGTTGGGAAAATTGGACAGCCACATGCAGAAGAATGAAACTGGACCATTTCTTTACACCACATCCAAAAATAGACTCCAAATGGTTGAAAGACTTAAAGGTGAGACAGGAGTCCATCAAAATCCTAAAGGAGAACACAGGCAGCAACCTCTTCGACCTCAGCCGTAGCAGCTTCATCCTAGAAACATCGCCAAAGGCAAGGGAAGCAAGGGCAAAAATGAACTATTGGGACTTCATCAAGATAAAAAGCTTTTACACAGCAAAAGAAACTCCACAAAACCAAAAGACAACCGACAGAATGGGAGAAAATATTTGCAAATGACATATCAGATAAAGGGCTAGTATCCAAAATCTATAAAGAATTGATCAAACTTAGCACCCAAAGAACAAATAATCCAATCAAGAAATGGGCAGAAGACATGAATGTTTTTCCAAAGAAGACATCCAAATGGCCAACAGACACATGAAAAGTGCTCAACATCGCTCGGCATCAGGGAAATCCAAATCAAAACCTCAATAAGATACCACCTCACACCAGTCAGAATGGCTAAAATTAACAAGCCAGGAAATGACAGATGTTGGCAGGGATGCGAAGAAAGGGGAACCCTCCTACACTGTTGGTGGGAATGGAAGCTGGTGCAGTCATTCTGGAAAATAGTATGGAGGTTCCTCAAACAGTTGAAAATAGAGCTACCCTATGATCCAGCAATTGCACTACTGGGTATTTACCCCAAAGATACAAATGTAGGGATCCAAAGGGGTACTTGCACCCCGATGTTTATAGCAGCAATGTCCACAATAGCCAAATGTGGAAAGAGCCAAGATGTCCATTGATAGATGAATGGATATAGAAGAGGTGGTATATACACACACATGGGAATATTATGCAGCCATCAAAAGGAATGAGATCTTGCCATTTGCAATGACATGGATGGAACTGCAGGGTGTTATGTTGAGCGAAATAAGGCAATCAGAGAAATACATGTATCATATGACCTCACTGATATGAGGCATTCTTAATCTCAGGAAACAAATCTCAGGAGTTGGGGGGTGGGTGGGAGGGATGGGGTGGCTGGGTGATAGACACTGGGGGGAGGGTATGTGCTATGGTGAGCACTGTGAATGGTGCAAGACTGTTGAATCACAGATCTGTACCTCTGAAACAAAGAATACAATATGTGTTAAGAAAAAAAAAAGAAGATAGCAGGAGGGGAAGAATGAAGGGGGGAAATCGGAAGGGGAGACGACCATGAGGGACAATGGACTCTGAAGAACAAACTGAGGGTTCTAGAGGGGTGGGGGGTGGGAGGATGGGTTAGCCTGGTGATGGATATTAAAGAGGGCACGTTATGCATGGAGCACTGGGTGTTATGCACAAACAATGAATCATGGAACGCTACATCAAAAACTATGATGTAATGTATGGTGACAATAAAAAATTTTAAAAAGAGGAGAACAAGATCAGAGAGAGTCAAGGCCAGGTAAGAATGGAAGAGAAGATAGAATAGATTCCAAAAATCAATGCTATTGGAAGATAAATTATTTTAGATTATTCTGAGCTTCAAATTAATTTAAATTTAAATTTTGCCTTTAAATATTTATGAGCTGACTAATCAGGATTTAGGGTTTTTGACCTCTACTCTGATTGGCATAAGTACTCTAGAACCTCAGGGAGGAAATTAAATCTAAGGTACCATTTATTGTAAGACATGCCATTGTTTTGTGTACCTCTTAGAAAGAAAAGTGCTGCCAGTTAAGAGTGGCCTATTGCTTTTTTTTTTTTTGACATCTATTTTAAGATGCATTCCAATTTCAAAGATCTTAGAATGTGGGAAAGATACTGTGTCCTAAAATTGATAAAATAGAGTATTTAGAAAACTTCTACCCTTGTACTCCACCTCTGTCTTTCCCCAATTTGACCTATTTAATATCTTCTGTTTTCCTAATATTCTTTAGGGACAGCTCAGGTCTCACGTTCTTCATGAAGCCTATCTAGATTATCACAGTATGATATTTCAAGTTTCCTTTGAGTATGTTTCTTATGCCCCTTTGAATTTTGAATATTTCTCCTTAATAGAGAATTAAAAACAATATAGGAGTTCGGTAGTTCTGCTTTCTCTGCATCATCTGTTAACATTATACCATCTGCCCCAAGCAGTAGACCTAATCCTCCTTTTTTGTTCTTGTTCTACATGTATTTTTTAAATCCTTTTTATTGTTCTTACCTTTTTTCTTCAGCCTCCGCTCATTCTGGGCTCCTACTTTACTTACATGAGTCTCTTTGTTTGACAGCACTCTTTTGTATTTATCCTTGTTCACATGCCTTTGTTTTTTTTTTTTAAGCAAATCTCTTAAAATTCTGAACTTACCATAGCACACCTTAAACAACCATGTTGGACTCTTCAGATGCCACTTTTTTTATCAGATCAGTTTTTTTGTTTATAGTGTCAGAATTTCACCTTTTAGAAACTTTCTCTTTCAAAAAAGATCTTCCTATCAAAATATAATTTCTGTGGCATCACACAGGTATTTTCTCCAGAAAAACTTGATTCATTTCCCTAAGTTATTAGTGTTTCCATGATTCCTTATTTATTTACTTATTCATTTTGGTGGTGGGGGGGGCAGAAAACAAAGTTTATTGAGTGATAGCAGAGTGATAGTACAAAGCTCCTGAAGGCGGAAGGGACCTGAGAGGGTTGCCCTCCATTATTCCTTTTTTAACTATTAAGAACTCCAAGATGTCATGGTTGCTTTTTCTCATGGGTTTCATTTCCATTTCACTATTTTATGCTTATATGTCAGAGTTAATTCCAAAAACGGGTTCCTTTCAATATTTCTTCCAGCTAATGAAAGATGAAATGTTTTGTATGCTTAGTGACATATATTATGCATTCCTAGGGAACAAATCTAGTTGCGTTCTTGCATTCAGAGAGGAGATCTCTGTTGTTGTTGGACTACTGTTTTGCCACTTTGTGGAAAATATTAAGAAAGCATTCATTCATTTACCATGTTTACTGAATCAAAACATGTATCAGGGATCAAATATAGCCTTGAAGACACAATGGTAAAGAAATCAGGCATAGTCTCTGTCCCTACAAACTTCACAGTTTAGTCAAATGAATGAATCAATATCTTTTATCCAACAAGGTGGTAGGTAATATACTTCCACAATGAGATTGATACTCATTTTTACCCCTACCCAGTGCCTTCACACTTGTTTCTATCTTAGCTTAATTGACCATACAGGTTAATATAATATTTCTTTTCTAAAAATGTTATTAAAACTTCTTACTGTGAAATATAACATTATGTGCTATTAATGCATACAGTATAAATATACACCTAAACAAATTATTATACTGGGAACACTTGTAACTACTACTCGGATCAAGAAATAGAAAATTGCTAGCATCCTAGAAATGCTTTATTGCCTCTTCTGTATAACAACCAACTTTCTCCCACAGAAAGTAATCACTATCTTGATCTATATGGTAATTGCTTCTTAGTATTTCTGTATAGTTTTACCACCAAAATGTGTCATTAAGCTATAGATTAGTCTGTTTTTTAACATTATATAAATTGAAATAAACAGAATATATCCTTTGTGTCTGGCTTGAGATTTATCTGTGTTGTTGCCTATAGCGGTATTGATTCATTTTCATTACTGTATATAGTCCATTGTATGAGTTTACCATAGTGTATGGTAAACATATACTATGGTATATTGATTGTCATTTGGGTTATTTTTAGTTCTTGTTTTGTTTTCAGTTTCTGTTACAGATAGATATTAACATTCTTGGATATTTTTACTGGTATACATGTGCATGCATTTCTGTTAAATGTATTCCTAGGACAGGAATTGCAGGTTCATTAGGCATCCTTATTTTCAACTGCAGTATAATGACAAACTATTTTCCAAAACAGTTGTACTAATTTTACACTCCAGCAATGAATGTGACTTCCTGTGGTCTCCATATCCTCACCAATATTTAGTAAAGTCAAAGTTTAATTTTAGGTGTTCTGGTGGGTAGCTAATTATGGTTTAATTTATATTTACCTGACTCTTAGTGAGATTGAGTAACTCTGTTTTTTTTTAAAAAGATTTATTTATTTATTTGAGAGAGTGTGCAGGAGCAGGGGGAGGGGCAGAGAGAAGGGATGAGGAGAGAAAGAGAAGCAGACCCCCTGCTGATTGGGAACAACAGGGGCTCATGACCCTGAGATCATGACCTAAGACAAAATCAAGAGTCAGACACTCAACCAACTGAGCCACCAAGGCACCCCGAGTAACTCTTTGTTTATGAGAAACGCCTGTTTAGGGTTCTTATCTATATATCTGCAGGTTTTTGTCTTTTTCTTATCTATAAGAGTTCTTTATTCTGTCTGTGACTGCTTTGTAAGTGTATGTGTTGCAGTTACTTTCTTCCACTTAGTGGTCAACCTTTTCACTGTCTTTGTTGTATCCCTTGATGACTAGAAGGTCATTTTATTTAATATAGTCAAGGTTATCAGTTTTTTCTTGGTGCTTTTTGTGCCACATTTAAGAGGTATTTCCTACCCTAGAATAAAGATATTCTGTTGTTTTGCTTTTCACATTTAGGTCTATAATCCATCTGGTTGATTATTGTGTATGGTGTGAAGTGGTGTGTCTAGTTTTAATTTTTTTCCCATGGGGATACCCAAATGACCAAACACTTGTGTTTTGGAAAGATCATGCTTCCCTTCAGTGCCACCTTTGTTGTAAATTCAGTGCATATATGTTTGGGTTGTCTCTTGGCTATCTGTCTCTTTGGTGTATTTGTCTATTCTTGCACTAATACCACACTGTCTTAATTACTGTGGCTTTATAATCAGTCGATATCTAATAGAGGAAGTTTTATTAATCTTCTTCAAAGCTAGTATCAGCCCTTTATATGCAGTTCCATATACGTTTTAGAATCAGCTTGTCAAGTTCCACCAAAATAAAGAACCTTTTCACATTTATTCTAATATATTGAATCTATAGATTGAAACCCATGTTGTTGAAGGGTCAGCTGTACGTGGTTTATTATTTTATCCTTTTACTTTGAACTGTCTTTATGTTTTAGATGTATTTCTTGAATTTCATATTCTTCCAATTTGAAAATTTTTATCTTTTAACTGGAATATCGCATTTATGTGGAATAAATGATATATTTAGGTTTAGATATTACATTCTTTTACATGCTTTCTACTTCTTCCACATATTCTTTATTCTTTTTCATACCCATTTTCACTTTCTTGTATTTTTTTTTTTAAGATTTTATTTATTTGACAGAGACAGAGCGAGAGAGGGAACACAAGCAGGGGGAGTGGGAGAGGGAGAAGCCGGCTTCCCGCAGAGCAGGGAGCCCAATGCAGGGCTCGATCCCAGGACCCTGGGATCATGACCTGAGCCAAAGGCAGACGCTTAACGACTGAGCCACCCAGGCACCCCTCACTTTCTTGTATTTTTTTTTATTGATCGAATTATTCTCAGTTTTGGAATTACATACTCTTTTAGAAATTACAACATACATCCATAAACAATATAGATTATACAGGTACCTTGGAATATTTCAGTTGTATATGTACCCCCCAAATTAAATGCTATTTTTATATATTTTAATCTTACACATATATTTAAGAGATACTACTATTATTGTTTTAGTATAGTTACTGTTCATGTAGATTTATCCATACTTTTACTATTTTTTTTTTTTTACTTTTACTCTTTTTTTTTAATGTTCTTCATTTCTTTCTGCATTTCCAACTTCATATCTGGGATCAATTATTCTTTCTGAAGGACACTTTTATATTTACTGTGTATTTGCTGGAGACAAATTCCCTCAGTTTTTGTTTATCTTCATTTTACCTACCAAAAGATATTTTTGCTGGGTATAAAAATTTAGGGTGACTAATTTTTCCTCCATACTTTGAATGTATCATTCTGCTCTCTTCTCGCTTTTATTGTTGCTTTGAGAAGTCATAGTATAGTCTTACTGTTTTGTTTTCTGGTCTTTATTATGGTCTTCGGGGTGTGGCCCTGTGGGTTTTTTTTTTTTTTTTGGTGCATTTTCAAGGTTTATTGGTGTTTTTGTTGGTATGACCTTTGGAAAGTTGGTTGCACTGTTTATATATCGATTTTTCTTTTTACATTATATGGCAATGTATGTTATTCTGATACATACAGTACACAAAATAAGAACACTTATAAATAATACATGTAATGTTGGATTTATATATTGGATCCCAGAATGTGATTGATTGGAGAAAAAAGTTGGACTAGGCATGTTGGATGAAGGAACCAGAAGTTACATAACAGAGGGTAAACACACAATGGTTTGAAGGGTAACTACAGCATGTGCAACATTGGCAGGGTATCTCTGAGGTGGTAGGACTATTTTGCAAGAAATTGTATTGCCTCTAGCTCATTCTGAGAGGTCTTTTCCCTCTCTCTTTTCTTTTCCTTTTTTGCTTATACATTTTTCCTTCTTGGGGTTTGTCAGCCTTCTTGAATCTATGGATTAATATCATTCCTCAGTCATTATCTATTCAAATTTATTTTGTGTCCTTTTCTTCTAGGATCCTAAGTATATGTATGTTATAGTCTTTTCTAATTGTATCCTATGTCTTTTACCTCTCTTCTATATTTTTAAACTTTGTTTCTTTTTTACATAGTTTTTTCATATCTAGTTTTCAGTTTACTAAGTCTTGAGTTGGTCTAATATGCAGCTAAATATTTATTTGACAGAGAGAAAGTGCGTGCATGTGCACAGCAGGGGGAGCAGCAGGGAGAGAGGGAGCAGAGAGCCCAACGTGGGGTTGATCCCAGGAACCTGGGATCATGACCTGAGCTAAAGGCAGACGCTTAACTGATTGAACCACACAGGTTCCTGCAGCCAAACACTTACTAAATTTTTTCTTATGTATACTTTATTTTTTTAAAAGATTTATTTATTTATTTATTTTAGCAAAAGAACATGTTGGGGGGGGGCAGAGGGAGAGAATCTTCAAGGAGACCCCACTGAGCATGGAGCCCAACACAGGGCTCAGTCAACCCATGAGATCATGACCTGAGCAGAAACCAAGAGTCAGACACTTAACTGACTGAGACACGCAGGTACCCTTGTATACTCTATTTTTAAATGATAGTGTATTTATTCTTTTTAAAAACCTGTATTTTGCTTTTTATAGTTCCAGTGTTTGCTGAATTTCCAAGCTTGATTTTTATTTCTTTGGACAAAATAACCATAATGTTTTAGACTACATTTGCTATTATGTATATCAGATGTCCCTTTGGGTGTTTCTGTTGTCTTTTGTTTCTGCTGTTCTTCATCTTGTGTATGCTCTCTGTGCTCAATTATATTTGGTGGGCATTATATTTGAAATCCTACTTATAGAAATTATTTGAGGGTAGCGACAATGTTATCTTCCTCTAGAGACGATTTCATTTACTCCCTCTATGCCTGTGGGGTACTAATTTTCCACAGTTATCTTTATACAGTTTCAGGGATTAAAGTTTTTATGCACTACCCAAAAGACTAGAAGCCAAACTATAGTTCATGTGAGGGCTGATTTATTTCAGGATCACCTGGGCTCTTGGGGTACAGCTCATTCAGATCCTAGCTCAAAGCACCATAGTGGTTATACTTAGTAGGCCCCAGCATTGAGTATTTTACCCAGAAATTTATGAGGCTGTCAAACACTCTGGTAAGTAAATACCTCCAAGCAAATGTGGCCTTGAGTTCAGGACTCACTTCTCTGGATTTTCACCTTTGTCTAATTCTTGGCCTACAAATTTCTTAACTATCTTGTTTGCTTTTTGATGCCTTTGAATTTTGTGTGTTTGCAGTTTGTTTTATTGTCAGCTTTTTAATTAGTCATTGGTGGGAGGGTTAGTTTGAATTACCTACCTTGCTACACCCAGAGGCGGAAACACCTAACTTTATATTTTTCACATATGTTCCTTTTATTTGATTTTGGAGAGATTCTATAGCTGTGCTGTCCAATATGGTAGCTCCTTGCGACATGTAATTGTTGAGCACTTAAAATGTGGCTAGTTTGGGGGCTCCTGGGTAGCTTAGTCAATTAAATGTTGACTCTTGATCTCGGAGTCATGAGTTCAAGCCCCACTTGAAAACAATGTGGCTAGTTTGAATTGAGATGTGCTGTGAATGTACAATATGTAATTAATTTTTATATTGATTACATGTTTAAATGATAATATGTTGGATGTATTGGGTTAAATAAGACATTAAAATTAACTTCACCTGTTTTTCTTTACTTTTTAATGTGACTTAGAAAATTTAAAACTATAAAGAAAAAAATTTAAAACTATATATATGCCTTGAATTTGTGGTTTGCATTATATTTCTGTTGGGTAGTATAGCTCTGTAGAGAAATTGTTGAGAACATATGCTCTATAGCCTGGATTTAATTCCTGGCTGTACTTTTTACTAGAAGTGTAATCCTAGGCTTTTTTAAAAAATGTCTTGCTTTACTTTTCTCTTCTATAAAATGAGAATAATAGTAATATTTGTTTCAAAGGTAAGTTGTGAAGCTAAAACAAGATGAAGAAGGTAAATACGTAGTACAATGGACAACTTATAGTGTTAATAAAAATTTAGCCATTATTTGTGTTTTTGTTACTATAGTATCAGATTTTATAGTTCAGTGGGTATTTTGTTTCTTAAGATTTTCCTCCCCACCCTTAGTAATAGAATTCTGGACACTATAATTTGACTGGAGACATAAACATAAGTGCAAATTCTATAAAATAGGAAGAATATGTCATAGACAAATGCTCATGAGCTGCAGAAACGTTAATGCTTCTCCAAGATAATACTGCCTAAAATATTTCTATGGACTATGTGACAACTATGTAACCAAGCTTTACAACTGTAGTTCAGAAAGGAATTGTATGACCAAGAGTTGGTGTTGTGTTAGAAATATTGTTCCAGCACTTGAAAACTGGACACAAGACTTAATTCTACCACTGTGTTCATCTGAAGTCCAGTTTCCCTCTTGTAAAATCATAAGGTTGGACTAGATAACATAGGCCTACATTTTCTATGATTTTTTTCCATATTAATGCTTGCATATCACATATTTTTAATTTACAGTACAGTTAACCTTAGGTTTTTTCGTTCACATAAGAGTGACAGATGGTTAAAGGAAGTATAGAGTCATGGCAGGATAGAAGCACAACTTTTTAATTCCCCCAGAACATCTTACAGATCATTAGGTTGTAGCTAAACTATTTTTTTCCAGAATTGTTCTTAATTTTACTAGAATAAAATGGGTCCTTTGGTTATATTAAGGAATTTTATTTATATATATGTGAATTATGGTTGTAGTTTAATGGAAAGATTGCTGGGCTTTAAAGAATACCTGGGTTTTCATAAAAATCCTAGAAGAGAGCACAGGCAATAATTTTCCTGACATTGGCCATATCAACATTTTTCTAGATAGATCTCAGGAGGCAAGGGAAATAAAAAAAAACTATTGGGACTACATCAAAATAAAAAGCTTCTGCACTGTAAAGGAAACAATCAACAAAACTAAAATGCAACCTACTGAATGCAAGAAGATATTTGCAAATGACATACCCAATAAAGGGTTAGTATCTGAAATATAAAGAACTGATACAACTCAACACCCCCAAAACAAATAATCCAATTAGAAAATGGGCAGAAGACATGAACAGACATTTCTTCAAAGAAGACATCCAGATGGCCAACAGACACATGAAAAGATGCTCAACGTCACTCATCATCAGGGAAATGCAAATCAAAACTACAAGGAGATACCATCTCACACTTGTCAGAATGGTTAAAATCAAAACACAAGAAATAAATGTTGGTGAGTTTATGGAGAAAAAGGAATCCTCATGCACTGTTGGTAGGAATGCAAATTGATGCAGCCACTGTGGAAAACAATAAGGAGGTTCCTCAGAAAGTTAAAAATAGAAGTACCCTGGGGTGCCTGGGTGGCTCAGTTGGTTAAGCGACTGCCTTCAGCTCAGGTCATGATCCTGGGGTCCTGGGATCGGGCCCCACATCGGGCTCCCTGCTCAACAGGAAGCTTGCTTCTCCCTCTCCCACTCCCCCTGCTTGTGTTCCCTCTCTTGCTGTCTCTCTCTCTCTGTCAATTAAATAAATAAAATCTTTAAAAAAATAAAAATAAATAAATAGAAGTACCCTACAATCTAGTAATTGCATTACTGGTTATTTATCCCCAAAGTACAAAAGTCCTAATTCAAAGAGATATATGCACCTGTATGTTTATAGCAGTATTATTTACAATAGCCAAATTATGGAAGCAGGCCAGGTGCCCATGGAAGGATGAATGGATAAAGAAGATGTGATACACACACACACACCCCACACCCCCCCCTGGAATATTATTCAGCCATAAAAAAGAAAAGAATGAAATCTTGCCATTTGCAACAACGTGGATGGAGCTAGAGAGTATAATGCTAAGTGAAATAAGTCAGAGAAAGACAAATACCATATGATCTCACTCATATGTGGAATTTAAGAAACAAAAGAAACGAGCAAAGGAAAAAAGAGAAACCAAGAAACAGATTATTAACTCTAGAGAACAAACCAATAGTTACCAGAGGGGAGGGAGGTGGGAGAATGGGTGAAATTGGTGATGGGGATTAAGGAGTGCACTTGTGGTGAACACTGGGTGTTGTATGGAATTTTTGAATCCCTGTATTGTACATCTGAAACTAATGTAATACTGTATGTTAACTATTCTGGAATTAAAATTAAAACTTAACAAAAAAATGCCTGGGTTTTAATTGAGCTTTGCTGCTAGATAAAATTAAGTAAATCCTAAACAAGTTTTCTTTGTTCTGATTTTTCTATAATACAATAATGTGGAATGTAATAATACAGGATGTAACACCTCACCCAGAGTAGGTACTTGAGAAATAAAAGAAACTGATACATTCTGTCCTATTATACAGAATTTGCATTAGTACCTGTGAAAGTGCCACAGGGGAGAATTTAAAATATCATATGAGAAATATTAAAATATATTCCTTTAAGATTTTATTTATTTATCTGAGAGACTGAGCAAGCGAGAGAGAGAGAGTACAAACTGGGGGAGGGGCGGAGGGAGAGGGCGAAGCGGACTCCCAGCTGAGGAGGGAGCCTGATGTGGGACTCGATCCCAGGACCCTGGGATGATGACCTCAGCCGAAGACAGACGCTTAACCAACTGAGCCACCCAGGCACCCCAGAGTATATTCTAAATTATGTGATAAATATTATAGAGATCTATCATTTTCCAGAAGCATCATACTCAGATCATTCTTGCAAGTTAGTTCTATTTTATTTTCAAAGAATAGTTGGTTTTTATGTTTCTCAAAGTATAGACCATTGGGAAAGATGGAAAGCTCCCCAGTTCATTCTGTGAAGCTAGCACAATCTTAAACCTGTTAAAGTGAGTTTAAGTCTAGTAAAGAAAGTATAGACACACAACACCATTCCAGTATGCACATGTAGGCACACATATATAGACAGACGTGTGTTGAAAGCCCAAATAAATTGTTAGCTAATTGAATTCAAAAAATTATATATGTGACCAGGAAGAGTTTATCTCAGGAATGTAAAAGATGGTTCTATATTATGAAACCTGCCCATAACTCATAATATTAGCATATTAGAGGAAAATTGATGATTATGTCAGTAGATGATTCTAAAAAGAGGGGGAAAGCATTTGATATAAATCTGACAACTACACTCAGAAATGCAAATTAAAGCAACAATGAGAGAACATGTAGTACTGGCAGTATGTGGAGAAATGGGCACTCATACTTCGGTGGTAGTATGAATTACTACTTAGGAAAAACTGATACAGATGTAGTGAAAAGAAGGGCCACATGCACCCCAATATTCATAGCAGCAATGTCCACAATAGCCAAACTGTGGAAGGAGCCGAGATGCCCTTCAACAGATGAATGGTTAAAGGAGATGTGGTCCATATATACAATGGAATATTACTCAGTCATCAGAAAGGATGAATACCCAACTTTTACATCAACATGGATGGGACTGGAGGAGATTATGCTAAGTGAAATAAGTCAAACAGAGAAAGAAAATTACCATATGGTTTCACTTATTTGTGGAACATAAGGAATAGCATGGAGGACGTTAGGAGAAGGAAGGGAAAAATGAAGGCGGGGGAATCAGAGGGGGAGATGAACCATGAGAGGCTATGGACTCCAGGAATCAAACAGGGTTTTAGAGGGGAGGGGAGGGGGGGCGATGGGTGAGCCCGGTGATGAGTATTAAGGAGGGCATGTGTTGCATGGAGCCCTGGATGTTATATGCAAACAATGAATCATGGATCACTACATCAAAAACTAATGATGTACTGTATGGTGACTAACATAACATAAAAAAAAATTATAAAAAAAGAGGGGTGCCTGGGTAGCTCAGTTGGTTGGGCAACTACCTTCAGCTGGGGTCATGATCCTGGAGTCCTGGGATCAAGTCCCACATCGGGCTCCCTGCTCAGTGGGGACTCTGCTTCTCTCTCTGACCCTCCCCCCCATGTACTCTCTCTCTCTCAAATAAATAAATAAAATCTTTAAAACAAAAGGGAAAAAACCCAAAAGCCCCATTTATTTAAAAAAAAAAACTGATAATAGCTATTGAAATAAGATGCACATGATCCTTTGAGTACTCTCACTTTCGGGAATCATTTCTACAAAATACGGTATAATAGTATATACTATCATACTAATATGTACTATTATAGTATATTAGGATATATTCAAGGACTTATGTTTTGGAAACAACATGAATGACTGTTAATCACTTTCAGGGGTCATTGAATAAATTTTACATCTGTATCATGGAATATGGTACACCCATTAACCAAGAAGGATATCCATGATAGTAGTATTATATTATTGGGGTGAGGAATAACAAATTATAGGTTATTATGCACAATGTCCATTTTTTGGTAAAAAGATGGAAAGTCTATATATGTTAATGTTTGTATGAGCAGTGGGAAATGTGTGGAAGGGACTGGGTTAAGAGGTGGTTGGATTGGTGAAGGGGGAAGTCATTAAGTTTTTCTTGAATGCTCTACAGTGTTTGATTTATTATGAAGAGCATTTGTTACCTTTGTAATACACTTAATGAAGGAAAAAATGCTAAATAAATAAATTCAATGATAGGAGTCTCAAGCTCGATTGGCTAGAGACATGAAAAATAGAAAAATGTTATATATACCTTCTGTTGTAGAGAGTACTTGAAATCATCTCTGCTCATGACCATTAATCACAGATTACCTCTGAAAATAAAGGTATTTTATATTAACAGAAAATGTATTTTATATTAACGTTTTAATGAATTTTTTTTCTTTTATAGCAACTCCGTTCCAATATCCGAGAAATGGAGAAACTTTGTTTGAAGGTCCGAAAGGATGACCTAGTACTTCTGAAAAGAATGATAGATCCTGTTAAAGAAGAAGCATCAGCAGCAACAGCAGAATTTCTTCAACTCCATCTGGAATCTGTAGAAGAGCTTAAGAAACAATTTAATGATGAAGAAACTTTATTACAGCCTTCTTTGACCAGATCCATGACTGTTGGTGGTAACGTACAACGTCTCATTCTTGATCATTGTAATGCAGTTAATTAAAGTTCACCATCTTGTATAGCTATTGCAGATACATAAGTTTCCAGGGATCACCTTCTGTTTCAGTATTTTGAATTCTTGGACCCTGAGAGTGCCTAGAATCGCACACCCTAGAAGTTTTGTAGGATGAAAATTTTGAGCTATGCTGTGTAGAGTGGAACTTCCAAGCTTCAAGTACCTATTTGTCTATGTATTGAAAATAAAGGTTATAAAATTCCCTAGGGAGAATGTCATCCTTGATTGCAGAGGACACCCCCTTCATGTCCAGGTTGCAGGAGTAGCCTAATCAGGCATGCCTCTTTCTTTGGCATTCTGATTTTCTTTCATAGGGGATGTTAGATCCACCAGCTCACTTTTCTGAATTTAACTGACAACATTAAAAAAAAAAAAAAAAAATATATATATATATATATTCAAAGAAACAGTCCAGCAAAACTTGTCATTTTTTTTAAGGATATAATTGATAATTGTTAATTGCATTATAATAAGTCCTTTATAAGGAACCCTGAAAAAAAAATTACTGGTGTAATACATAATAGGACTTGAAAGCAATTGGTCTTTTTTTAATCCTATGGGTATTGGATGGCATATCCAATCCAAACTGATGAGATTTCCCTACTTGAGTTATTTACTGAAATGCTTACGTCTGAATATTTTTAACTACCAAAAGCCAAAGTTTTTAACTGTCCTGGTTTTATTTTATAATTGCTCACCTCATATTTCCTTTTTTGTTTCTCTTTTAATTTATGCTATCTTGTTATATTTTACATATGTTCCAAGATGCTTTAAATCTTAATGGTAAAGGTAGGGTATAAATAAATTATAAATTAGAATAGAATCTGAGAGATGTTATACCTGCCCAGTTTTCATCTTTTCATTTATGTGGGAGGCTCCCGTACTATCCCGTCTCCAAAACCAGATTATTTTTAACTTTATATTTTCAGTGTTAATGATCCAGTAATTTATAGGGAATTTGAAATTAAAATATTGGAGGAAACATTTAGGCCATCATCCATAGTTTCTTGGTAATCTTGCTTTTATTGTATCCTTAGTACCTAGCACATAGTACATAGTGCTTGGCACATAGTGGACCATACATAAATGTTTCATAACTGTGAATGAATAAATATCTTTTTGAGACAATTTTGTAATTTCAGATGTACTATACTCACTACACCCTGTGGATAAGCAGTACCTAAAGTGTTGTTTTGGGGAGAAGGAGATGTTAGCACTCAGCGCCTTGTTTGAAGAGTATTTGGGAAGAATGCTTTTTGATAGTTTGTAGTTACTGTTTACGTTATTCTTACAATATTTATCACCACCATATTGATGAGGCTAAATACTGCTCATATCATTTAGTGTGAACTGATACTTTATGTGCATGTATAGAGAAACTGGGCTTCCATGTGATTAAGCAGCTGTCCTGCTTAATCACCTAGACATTATGACAATGTTTAATCACCTAGACAACCTTAATTACCTCGATACTGTGACAGTTGTGATGGTGGTAACAGCAGTGAAGATATGCTAGATTTTCTGGAGTTGCTGACATCAGTCTCTCTTGCTATTTAGTTTTGAATTGCCCATCACCAGCAATTCCCTGGCAAACAAAAATTTTGAGTTCTGAGAGTTTCTCACAATATAATACTATGCTAATACTTGCTTTAGTTTGCATTTTATTATTGCATTATTTGAGTTTCTGTTAGTAGGACTGTTCGGGCTCAACAAGCTTGGATTTATATATCATCAGAGGAACTGGGTGATTATTAGAAGAAGGCAATTGAGCAGTTTGCTGGCAATTAAATTTCTCTGTAGGAAGCTGGCTGGTGTGTGTGTGTGTGTGTGTGTGTAATCAAAATTTGAGGAAGCACGTATAGAGAGAACATGAAAAAGATTGAGGTAGAGCCAGAGGATGAAGGAGAAGAAATGATGAAATTCATTTTCCAACTCTTGATTCTCAAATTTCTCAATTCATGGAACATCAAATTAGCTAAAGACCTAATCACTTGCCACTGAGAGAAACTACAAGATTAAATCTCTGTAGCTAGTGCTGATTTGATTGAGACATCATTGTAAGTTACACCTAAAACAATGTATAGAATTCAAATTCCAAATGGTGTACTGGTGAAATGGTGCTTTGACTTTGAATCCATTGCCAACATTAAGCAATTAAAATGAACTGTCTCACCGAGTACCTGAGTATTTCACCAAATGTGAGTTTCTACTAGGTTGCCTTAAAAATCCAGAAATAATGTTAACAAATAATTGTGAGAATGGGAAAGAATAATGAAAACAAAGCAACTAATTCACATAAGACCTTAATTGCGAACTAAGAATTGAGTTCGCCCTATGTGTGGTCTTCTAGTTATGGACTCTTTTCTGTCATTCTACATGTTTTTATCCTGTGCTTTCTGGCTTTTCTTTGTTTTTGCTTTAGATGCTCATTATAGTAGTGACAGCCTATACAGAAAAAATGTGTTTGATTTGCATAGAAGTTAAGTGCCTTAAAATATTTCTTCCTTTAAAAATTCAATCTGATTCTAAATAAATTGGTTGGAAATATCAGCAGAGATTCAGGAGCAATGTTGCCACATTTCCATGAGTGAGATCAAAATACAAAAATAGTTTTTCACTTACAGATAGAAACAAGTATAATAGGACGTTTTATGTTCTCTGGAGAGTAAAAGAAGCTTATTAAGTTTAGGGGGAAGCTGTGATGATTTTGCTGCTTCTTTTGTCCAGATTCTGAGAGTTCCTAAAGCAAATCTTCTTTGCCAATCTTGCTTGATCTGAGAAACTCCCTTCTGTCTCACTTGTGTGTCTACTTTCATTTTTAGCATATTGCTTCCCACCAAGAGAAGTGATGAACCTACAAATTTGATTTGTATTTAGAAAGGTGTATCAAGTCATATAGAGTGAATCAGTGCTTCTCTCCATCTTTGTCTTTCTTACTCCCCATCCAGCACATACAGTTCACCAGTGCAATAGGAACAGAATCTTATTACATTTTAAACAAATATTCACAAAAGAATCCAATCTTAAAACCGCTGGGAACTTCAGACCACATATTGAATTTGATGAAATATCAGATTTTATCACAGGTATATATACATATAGTGAACAGTTTGTGAAGCATGTGGATAGTTTTGTATATTATTCAGAAGATATGTTTTCTGTTGGTTTTAATTTTCTTAAAAATCCTCCTTTGCAGCTAAGTTAAGCCATGACTTAGAAGTCATTTTATTTTGATAGATAGGTTGGTATAGATGATCAATAGATTAATTTCACTATTTTTAAGCTGTCAGAACATGAAAAATTCAGGAAATGCCTTTGAATTAATTTAGACTTATAATGAAACTTTTCCTAACATACTGAAGTTCAGTGAAAATTTCTTATATGTTGTGTTTTAATTCTTGGTAGAATCATTGCCTTTCATGAAACACAGAGAGAAAGACAAAGAACGAATGTTTGGATGTATGGAGAGAAGGGAAAAGTCTTATGTCTGTGTTATTAGTTTCAACTAAAAATATCTTCATGTTTGAGCTTGTAGTCAATAATAAGGTTTTAAAACAGGAGTTTGAAAACCAGTGGGAAGTGATGTATGTTTTCTTCGTGCCTACTTGCAGTTGTTTGCATGTGGATGGAACTATCTTAGATGATTTCATCATATAAAACAATAGCAATTTGACTTCTGTGCACAGGGTGAGTTCTTCATCCTTCCTTCCCGCAGCTATAATCTGTCTCTGTTTTCCCTCATCATGTCTGTAGCAATTCCTAAAAGTTCAAAGTCAATGGATGTTCACTGAGGTAGTGATTTCTAATATAAGCTGGAATAAATGAATTATGGAAAGTTGTAGAAATTAAAGGGCTTCTTTCTTAATTGTTAGTTATGCCTCAAATTGATTAGTGATGTTCAGAGTTGTAAGTTTACAGCAGGATTTTCCATGCAATAGAACAGATTTCTTTGTTCTAAGACTCTATTTGAACTAAGATGCATACGCAGTTTGGTTTCAAGTGAGACGTAAATGACTTAAACACTTCTTATTTTTTACTAGGGGAAATCTTTTATGTTTGCTTAAAATGCCAAACATTTCCCACCCCTTCTTCATTTTTTAGATAAAGAATTTATGTATGACAGTCTCCCCTCATTTTGTTATATACCCTGGCATACTTCATTTAAATCCTCTATAATAGGATAAAGACTATGGCTTATAAAAATCCTTAGAGTGGATATTGTAATTATAAAGTTCTGCTTTACATTTGGTCTGTTAATGATAAAGATATCATTATTCAGTATCATCCTATTAAAGAAGTTGGAATAGGAGTTGGAGTTCTCATTACAATAGAAATATTAAGTGGAAGAGTGGTTTTAGAATAATTCATTTATCTTGATTGATGTGAAAATGAAAGCGTCTTTATGTGATAAGTTAGGACATAGGGTAAATAACTCTTCATACTTGCCATAATGTTGTCATGTAAAACTTACTCTATCTGATGTTTTTGCTCTCCTTTAAGATCAAAGGAAATGTATTCAGATAAGTTAAAATTCAAAATTAAAAGAACACTATCAATTCTGATAAGCCTACAAAATATTTTTTAGTCAACTGACTATGCCCTTCCTAAACAATTCAAACAGATTATTTTCCTTGAGAGGTAAAAACATTCATAGATTTCAAAAGTAAAATAGCAGTGCAGTTTTATAAAATAGGCTAGGATGAAAAAGAAATTGAGAAGATGAACTTACAGTTATGACTTTTAGGAGTAGATCAGGTGTCACACGTCATTATGTTATGTCCTTGCATATAACACTTCAATAGCTCTCCACTCTCTTCCAGATAGTCCAGAGTCTTTCACTGGTCTACAGTAAGGCCCCTCCTAACAATCTATGTATAAAGTTCTGTGTTTGTAACTCTGTCTTTTACTTTATCCTTTGGCAAGACCAACCTGCTCATTTTACGTTAAGCTTTATCTTTTCTTTGAGGGCCTTTTTTATGCTGGTCTCTCTATGTAGAATTTATATTCCCATTTTCTTTGTCTCATAAGATCACCTTTTTTAGGAAGCCGTCTCATAAACTGCACATCACACCAAGCTGGGTCAGTTGGCTTCCCAAGCTTGGAACGCCCACAAAATATTGTTTGTATCTATATCTGTTAATCTAAATACTATTACACTCTCTTACTGTTTTAGGATTGTCTCTATGTATGTCTGACTCTTCTAGAATGTAAGTTCTTTGAGAACATCTCCTTTGTATTACTCATAAAAATTTTTCATCTCTGGATACCCAATACATAATAGGTATCAGATAATGTTAAGGTGGTAGGTATTTTGAGCTTGAAGTAAGGGGGACAAAAGGAATTACATTTCCACTGCCACTGTCCTAGAGCAGACCATCATTTTGCATTGGACATACTGCAGAGCCTCCCAACTGGTTTTTCACTCTCTAATTTTTTTTTTTTTTTTTACCTTTCAACTTCATCCTTCACACTACAGCTATGGTTCCCTTTCTAAATCTGAAATCTGATTATGGCACCCTCCAGCTTCCCAGTAGTCTCCAACTCCTTTTAATAGTTCCATATTGATCTTATGAGAAAAACAGAATTCTTTAGCATAGTTTACAATGCCATGAATAATGTCACCTTAGATTTCCAGTGACAAAACTTATATAAACTTTTGCTTTTCTCTTTCATAGTCTGTATTTCAGTTGAACTCTTTTTCAGTTCCCAAACCTATGCATATATTATTCTCTCTGACCTGAATACCCTCTGCTTTTCCCTCCACCTTTGCCCCAGTTCACCTATGTAATTTCTGTTCATCCTCAGGCTTCTGCTTCAAAACCTCGAACTACTCTCCCCTCCCCAAGTCTTGGTTAAATACCTCTCTTCTGTTCTCACATAGTGTTCCATATTTACTCATATCATAGTTCTTACCTGGCTATACTGAACTTGCCTATTAATATGTATTGTACATAATATGGTAAGTTCCATTAATAATAGCTGCAGTAGCAATGGCTATTTATTGTAGTAGTAACTATTAAGCCGCTTATACTCAATATTTAAGCCAGGCACAGTGCAAAATAAATACCTATCACCTTGTTCTATTCTTATTTTTTTAGTTTTTATTTATTCATTTAAATAATCTCTACACCCAATGTGGAGCTCGAACTCACGACCCCAAGAACAAGAGTCACATGCTCTTCCAACTGAGCCAGCCAGGTGCCCCTTTCACCTTATTTTAAAAATGAGGAGGGCGCCTGGGTGGCTCAGTTGGTTAAGCGACTGCCTCTGGCTCAGGTCATGATCCTGGAGTCCCGGGATTGAGTCCCGCATCGGGCTCCCTGCTCAGCAGGGAGTCTGCTTCTCCCTCTGACCCTCCCCCTTCTCATGTGCTCTCTCTCATTCTCTCTCTCTTTCAAATAAATAAATAAAATCTTAAAAAAAAAATGAGGAAAATGAGTCAAAGAGCTAGTCATTAGCCAAGCCAGGATTCTAACCCAGGTCTTTCTGACTAGGCCCGTGCTCTTAACCACTGTACTCTCTGGAGCTGTTTTGTGGTTTACTGTTGTGTCTGTAGGACCTGAGTGTACTGATAGGCATTTAGTAGGCATTCGATCCATATTAGTTTAATGAATGAATGGTAAAACCAATACAAGGAAATAAAGACTTGAAGGTGGGGTTTGGAGTGTAAATTAATTCATCATCATAGCAGTTTTACTGAGAGGAAGGCCTTAGTAGGTTGATGACTTTTTAAAACTCAGAAAAGAAACAGAAGCAATGGAGATACGGGCTAGAAAAATGACTCTTAGAAGAAGGATGACAATATGTATGAAAAGATCCACATGGTAAGAGGTGTTCATTTGATGTCAGATTTATTGTTACCCCAAACGACTGATTTTCATTGCAAAAAACACATCACTTTCCTACTTTTAACACCTTATGAATCTGGTATTTATTACTAAAATCCCCAAAGAAAAGGTTAATGATTTACACTGAAAGTGTGAAACCTGTTTCTAGTGGGTATCTCTACGTGGAATATTGGCCACATAGAAGAGTTTTCCTTCAGTGCTGCTTCCACATTGAGCTGTAGTTATTCAGATTGGGTAGGTGGCATTTTTTGAGATGACTTTGTAGAATTAAAGAAAAAAATATTTCTTAACCTGGGAACAGTCTGCCCACAGATAAATCTATTTTTTATAGAATAGTCAATTTACTTTTAGCCTGAATTCAGTTTGTTAGCATTTTACATGGGAATTGTTTTACAAAATTGATTTATGCTATCTGCTTTCTAACAAAGCACATAAACCCTAAACATGAGGCTGTGTTCATCCAGGAACATTTCACACTGCTGAGGCTGAAGCCGATCCTCAGAACATGACTCAGGTATATGCGTTGCCTGAAATTCCTCGAGATCAAAATGCTGCAGAATCATGGGAAACCTTAGAAGCGGTATGTTAAAAATTATTTTCGTTTTGGTAGCTGAGAGGCATAAAAGTAAGTAACTTCCTTTTCTTCTCTCTCTTTTTAAGGACTTAATTGAACTTAGCCAACTGGTCACTGATTTCTCTCTCCTAGTGAATGTAAGTATTATAATTGTTTTGGGCTCAGAGATGTTAGATTAATAGGATAAGAAGCTTTTATTAATCCCTATGCTTTTGATTAGAATTTTAATAGAAGTTACAATTTTTAAGACATATTGAGCCATGGATAGAAGTCTAACAGTCCTCAGCCTCCAGATCAATTTAATAAACATTTATCAAGCATTTGTTATATAAAAGGTACTGTGTTAAACCTTGGCACCAGGGGTCTGACAAGGTTAGCTATAGAAATAAATGAGGCCTATTCTCTGCCTTTAAGGATTTATAGTGGGTGGCGGTAAGTTTGGACCCCCAAAACTGAAATTTCAAGCATGATTATTAAATGCAAAAATGAGGTATGAAGGGAAGTATTATCAGCTCTAACAGAAGCATTTAATTCCAAGGGAGGGAGGCAGGGATTATGAGGTGGAAGCATTAAGAATAGCTTCATGAGATAGGTAGCATTTGCTTGAGCCTTGAAAACTGAGTCAAATGTCCACAGATGGGAGTGGGGAAGGGTGCATTTGAAAACAGCTGAACAAAGACATGGAGTAGAGAAGTGTATGGCCTTTCAGGAATGACAAGTATTGCAGTATAATCAAAGCATGAGATACTATGGGCAAGCAAAATAAGGAGTGTGAGTGCCTGATTGAGATGGAATTGAGGGCCATACCAAAGAATTTGAATTTGAATTTGTAGGCATTGAGGAGCCGATACAGATTTTTGAGCAGGTTAGAGTGATATGATCCAGTCTGGTTGAGAAAGATTACTGTTAGTGTGAATAATGGCTTGGGGAAGGGAGTGATAATAGGCAGGATGACTAGTTAGGAATCAAGCAAGAGTTTCACCAAGAGCAATGGCAATACAAGTATAAAGGTACAGGACAGCTGAGAGGTATTTCTGGGGTAGACTTAGTAGAAATTGGAGGAAGATGGAAGAGTCAAACATTAAGGTTTTATTCTGCATAATTGGGTAGCCAGTCTCATATTGTTAACATAGATGAGGAAACAAAGTAGATTTGGTGGGAAAGACAGAATAGGTTTTCTGTCATTGTTTTTCTAAATTATTCTTAGTTTCCTTCCCAGGAAGTATAGGAAGTTCGGATATATGTGTGTATCTGTATGCACATACAGGAACAAACCTGTGTCTGCTCATGCTTCTGTCTAGGTTTAGTTCTTTGTTCTTGATCAAACCATGATCTGGGGGTTTTACATCTTTGAATTATGGTTTCCCTGACATCTGGCTTTCAAGTATAAGAAGTCCCTGGATTATACAATCTCAGAACTGGAATTGGACAGGACTTAACGAGGCCAGCGAATCTAATTCTTCTGTTCTTGCCCCAGCTTGTCATATAGATGATTTTTTGCCTCTTTCTGAAAATTACAGTGCAGGGATACTTTATACTTCAGCCATTCCATTTGGAGACTCTGCCTCTTAGAAGTTCTTCCTTATATAAACACTGCCCTATAATAACTTCCCTCTGGTACTTTTGCCCTCTTGGAGCCATATGCTGAACAAGTTTTGTCATATTTCCATATAAAATTTTTCAGTTTTTTGAGACCAACATTATCCTTCCTCACCCTATCCAACCTCATCATATTTTTTTCTTTTAAGGACTCTTAATTCTTTAATATGTTCCTTCTAGAATATGATTTCTAGGCTTTTCAATGCTAGTCCCTTCATCTGTTTGTTTTCTAGTTTTTGTATTTTTTCTTGAAATCTAATGCCTAAAATTGAACATCAGTAAATTGTTTAAAGCATTTTCCTTAGAAGCAAAATGCTTGAAGTTTCTGGATTAGGTGTCTGTATAATCTATCCATATACTTGCATCTAAAAGGGAATGATAGAAGAATCCCGAAATATATGTTGTTTCAGAATCGAGATTTATTCAGTTATTCTAACTCTCTGATGGAATGTAGTTTGTAAAATCTGTACATGTATGGTATATACAAATTATACATTTGTATTAAAATGTGTGAGTTGTAATGTATGTAAATTATACCTCAATAATAGTTGATTTAAGAAACTAAACATGTACAGAGTTCTTCTCATTCCAGACAAATACATTTCCCTTCCAGTGGGATGAGCACATGAAAGGAAAATTGAGGGCTTGTGGCCATTTAATAATTATATATCTGATTAGATTACGTAAGCAGCTCCTAACCCCTAATCTAAGGAAGATTTGTGTAGGAAGGCTTTGGCTATGGCCATAGTTCTATACAAATGTCCTATTTATAATAATCTCTGTGAGGACATGGAACAGAATGTATTAGGCAAAAGCTCAAAGGAGAACCACTGATTACTATTCCCGGGGTGATTGAGTTCTCATGACCACATGGTCAGGACTCACAGAAGCTCCATTTAGGCACCAAATGACTTGGGAACATAAGCAGAGTAACCACATCCTCTCATTATCATCACATGGACATGATAGTATCTAGACAAATTAACCATGTATTTTTGGAGAACTTTCTGTGTGCATAGGACTGTGTTAATAAGTAAGCTCAGTGAAGAATAGAGAACAGTTTAAAAAAAAAAAAACCTGTAGGATAGTCTTGATAATTGCATAACATTGTGAATGTACTTAATGCTACTAAATTGCACACTAAAAATGGTTAAAATTGTAAATTTTATATTATGTATTTTTTACCATAATGAAAAATGAACCTACAAAGCCATCAAGAGATCCAGGTGTGGTCCAATAATAATATCTAAGTGTCCTGCTTCAGTTTTCTTCAACCTTTATTGCTCGAGTGCCCTCTTCTCTTCCTGTACTTATGGAACTAGCCCTATTCCTTGTCAAGGGGAATTTAAAGAACTCTGGACCTGTCACTCAGTGGCATGTCACCCTTGCTGCTGGTCCAATTTTGCCTCTACCTTCTACCTTATTCCCTAGGCATAAAAACTGGGTTGTAGTGGATTCGATCAGATCAGATCAATTGGGTTTATTACCCACTTGACCTTAAGGTTGTTGTTGGACGGCAATGAACTTTGTAAAATTGATGGGAGGACTAAATGAGATAATGTCTGTTACTTCCCATCCCCTTTCCTTCCACTGACTCCAACTGCATTCCTGTCTTTGTCCCTCCCTTATAGGATTCCCTCTTTGGCTCCTTGCTTAGAGTTCTACCACTGTTACTTTTAGACTTGTACTAGTACTATAGTCCCTACAGTCCCCTCCTATTGCTGAATCCTGTGATATCAACATCCTACTTACCTACTCTGTTTATTGCCTACTCTAGGCCAGTATCATCCTGGACTCTATATATGGTAGTGCTTGTATGTTTCTGGGCTTTCCTGTATGTATTATTTATTGCCTATGATTAAGAATTATAGATTAGGTACTTTTAGACTTCAGAACCAGGATAGCCCAGTGTTAACCTGCATTGGCCAAGATCTAAGACTAGAGCTAGCCTTGAAAAATGGCTGTAATTGAGAGTCAGGAATAAAGGAAAATAACCACTTTTGGCAATAACTTCTTAAAGAAACCTGTAGCTTTTAGCACATTAGTAAAACTATGCAACTACTAGCAGGACTCCCCAAGGGAGAGCGTTTTTATTGATGTAAATAGATTTGGGGATGGATTTGTTGAAAGTATTACTGTTGCTTGATATAGAGGATGCTGGGTATACAAGTCTCCACAACAAGCATTCAAGGGAAAAACAGTTCATTAGTTTTGACTTAAATGCCCAAATTGCATTCTGCTTGACCAACATTAACTCAATAAATCACATTTTTTCCCAGAATCTTAGATGCTTCTATAACTGCTTATTAAGATTCAGTTATTTTTTCAGAAAGAATATTAAGGGGACCTAATTCACTATTTTTTAAAATGAAATCCATAGACATATTCTTAGTCTTTTGAGAATTCTTTTTTCTTTTACTAAGGTACTAAGGGAAGAGTATATTACTTTAGGGAAACACTAGTATCTTTCATATATGGGTTAACTCCCTATTAAAGGGGTGCTGAGAACATATATGAGGGGCCAAAGTCTAAAATGTCAAAAAGGGAGTTTGAAGATTATCAAGTGTGGGAGGCCCAGGCAGATGAAAGCAAACATAAGCAAATCAGAAGCAAAAAAGGGAGGTTGGTAGGTATAGGAAAATTATTTGGGGCCTGAGAAAAAGGAGACTATTGGCTATTTTCCCTCTACCCCTCAGCTCATCAAGATGTGGAGGTTGGTGATCACACCTGTGATTTATCTGTGAATACAGACTTTCAGGCAAGAGTGGAAAGTGTTAGGGATGTCCCAAATAGAAACAATGATGGAAATTCAGTGTGAGAAATCCCAACAGGTTGGATGTTGCTTGTGTTGGCACTTAATGCTTCTGTGGGTTGGAAGAAGAAAGCTAACATTAAAAAAATTTATTGTCTGAGGAAAATAAAAAGTGAATGAACGGCTAGAAGAGATCTAATGCCAAGAATTTTCAAGCCTCATTGGAAAACGTTAGTACACTTCTTAGAAAAGAAAGATTTTTGAGAAGATCAGGATGACTTTTTCTCCTCACATTCTACAGACCCTATCTCATTTTATCCTCACTTCAACTCTATGAGGTATATCATCATCCTCACTTGAGAGGTGAGAGTATTGACACCTGGAGAGCTTGAGTAATTTGTCCAAGGGCACACAGTGCTGGGATTTGAACACAGGACATCTGGCCAAGAAGGTTATGCCCTTAATCCAGTTGTGTACATATATTAGCGGTTTTTAAAGTGTGAGGATCATGGTCTTGCAGCATCACCTGGGAACTCATAAGACATGCAAATTCTCAGGCTTCACCTGAAGTTCTATGGAATCAGAAACTCTGGAGGTGGGACCCAGCAGTCTGTGCTTTAATAAGTCTTCTGGGCGATTCTGGTGCACACTCACATGTGAGAATCACTGTTGTCTTGGATGGAAATGTTAAAAGGAAAACTGATAAAGGATTTTTTTAGGGGTTGTGTTAGAGATGTCAAGATAGCAGTGGAGAATACAGGAATGAAGGGATACCATGAAAGGTCTACCAGGGAAAAGGTACATACTTGGTGTATGAGAAGGGAAGGAATGTCAATAATGCTCAAGGAAGCAACTGTGGGGAAAAAATTAGCTGTGTTGTGTTTCATGTTCTTGAATGATGGTTGGAGTTAGAAGAGTGTTATATCTGATTCAGTGTAAGTTAAGAGGGCAATCAGATGCTTCAGGATTCAAGTTGAATTATTTCACAGTCATTGTAGAAGTGGGATTTAGCTGGGATCAAAGAGGGATTCTTTCCTTTTTTCTGTGAATTAAAAAAAAAAAAAGAAAAACCTAGGGGCGCCTGGGTGGCTCAGTCGGTTAAGTGTCCAACTCTGGTTTTTGGCTCAGGTCATGATCTCAGGATCATGGACTCGAGCCCCATGTTGGGCTCTGCACTCAGCATGGAGTCTGCTTAAGACTCTCTCCTTCCTGTCCCTCTCCCCCTCCCCACCACATGCACATGCACTCTCTCTTTTTCTCTTTCTCTCTAAAATAAATAAATGAATCTTTAAAAACAAACAAAGAAACCCTAGTCTGTATATTGATGTGATGGGGTTACTTGAGTTTTATACATTTGTCAGAATTCATCATTCTGTACCCTTAAAATGGGTGCATATTATTGTATGTAAATTCTGTCTAAATTTTATTTAAAATGGGAATGTGTTCCTGTGGCAAGTAATGAATTCCCATCATTGGAGGTGTTTGAGCTGAGGCTCAGTAACCACTAGTGAGAAATGTAGTGGGGCTTCACACCTCTGAGGGGAAGATCATTCCTTCTACCCAGAGGTTCCATGAGTCACAGGTTCTGTTGTGTCAGTGCAGGTGTTGCCGTTTTTTGTAGAATGCTTTATTAATATCTTTGATCTGAAACATTTTAACTTGTAATGATTTTAAAATGTATTAAAGTGTACAGGTGTGAAACTCAGGACAGTAAATGCATTCACTGCTCCCTACCTCATATCACAAGTGAAGTTTTCATGACCGATCTCATTTTTAAAATGTATTGTATTCTCATTTTTAAAATGTAATCATTTATATTTATGGATCCAAGGGCATTTTACTTCTACGGCAAATTTACGTGTTTTAAGTCTTTGAATCTTCAAAGATAAGTTAAAGAGGTTTTTGTTCTTGTTTTTTTTTAAAAGATTTTATTTATTTATTTGACAGAGAGAGCGAGAGAGAGAACACAAGCAGGGGGAGTGGGAGAGGGAGAAGCAGGCTTCCCGCTGAGCAGGGATCCCGATGTGGGGCTCGATCCCAGGACCCTGGGATCGTGACCTGAGCCGAAGGCAGACGCTTAACGACTGAGCCACCCAGGCACCCCAGTTAAAGAGGTTTTTATGTTTGATTTTGTTTTTGTTTTTTATCATCAACCTCACCACGACATGTAAATGCTTATTTGGATTTTTCTTCTCTTACAAAGGAGATTCATTTGGAGAATAATATGTTTGTATGTTTGAATGAATTTTAGTGTGAGATGCTTTTTCCTATAAAGGTGCCACCCTTTTATTATCTAATAATTAAGTCACTCTTTTTTTTCTTTATACAAGTGAATTTGTACTTTCGACATAGTTTATCAGACGCTATTAATGAACCACTATTCAGACTGCAAGGCTGCAGTACATGGGATCCTGATTACAGGAATTAAAATAGTGTGTATTGGCTGAGTGCTGTTCCCCAGCAGGACCGCTCACTCATAATTCCTTTGCATCTAGTCTCAGCAGGAGAAGATTGACAGCATTGAAGACCATGTCAACAGAGCTGCTGTGAATGTTGAAGAGGGAACCAAAAACTTGGGGAAGGTAAGATTCTGCTCCTGCTGACAAATCAATGGTACTCTGGCTCCCAGGAATCTCTAGTATTAACCCAATTGATCTGCTCTCTTTAATGTGGAAGGAACCAGCAATTAAGGAAATAAGGAACAAACTGACACATAGTAGTGCAAGAAATCAGTGACTGTTGTAATATTCTACTCTAAGATTCATTCTGTTGGGCAAGAAATTTTTTTAGGGAATATACCAAAGCCCCGCTATAAGGCATTTTGGTGTCATAAGGGAATATTTGCAGAGGTTCAGGGAGTGAAGTAGAGAGGGTTGCCAGAATCCAGCAGGGGCAAGAGTGTAAGGATGTTAAGATGTAATCATCTTAACATCTCTTTCCCATAGAATATTGCTTTTAACCCTAGGTATACAGCACAGGATAATCTCTATGCAACATAAAAGCTTTGGGGGTATCTATAGCAGCTGAAACTGTTTAAATAAGTTTGCTATATAGTCAGTGGATTGATTGTTTTGCAAGTAAAATCAATTTGTAGTAGTCCACTTCTTGTAGCTCATTTCTCCAAGTTCTGAGATGGGGAGGAGCCATTGTAGTACCTGTGGAATACTCCCCCCCACCCCCCAATTTCTAAGGTTAATTATGTACCAAGAGTTAAAGAAGCATTGCCAGGAGTAATGAGAGGAAAATGCACATCACCACAGGCAGATATTCTCAACTCAATTTCTAAATTGAATTTTTTTTTTTTTAACAGGCTGCAAAATACAAGCTGGCAGCTCTGCCTGTGGCAGGTGCACTCATCGGAGGAGTGGTGGGGGGTCCGATTGGCCTCCTTGCAGGCTTCAAAGTGGCAGGAATTGCAGCTGCACTTGGTGGTGGGGTGTTGGGCTTCACAGGTGGAAAATTGATACAAAGGAAGAAGCAGAAAATGATGGAGAAGCTCACTTCCAGCTGTCCAGATCTTCCCAGCCAAACTGACAAAAAATGCAGTTAAAAACCAAACTTCAGTATTATTGGCACCAATATGTCTATCCTAACGAGGACCTTTGCTACTGTTGGACACTCAGTCAGCTTTTGGAACATGATTATATCAAGATAGTGGCTGTAGATGCTCAAATGGGATTGAACTGTGATAAGTAGATATATCTTTTTGTTTGCTGGAGTGTTAGTGGAGATGTTAGAGATTGAGGAGCCTGGGCTGAGGGTGTGTAATGTTGTCAGGTAAAGTTTAAAGACTGCCAAGGAGCAGATTTTTTTGCCTGGAAATGTGAAAAATGAATTTATAACTTTGATAAGGACTGGAGATGTATGGACATGATGGATTATGGAAGACTAGTCTATTCCATAACCCTGACTTGGAGACCCTAAGGCTAAGTGTATTCTAAATATGCTTATTTATCTCCTAAATATAGGAGGTTATTTAGGCCTGTTAACAAAGAAAAGAATGGGGAGTTCAGGAGCCTTTCTTATCAAATAAGGAAATCAGGATCTAGTAAGGGGCGCAGGTGAACTACACATAATGGAGTCCATTTGGTGAACCCTATTACAGTTTGGTCCATCTGTATTTTCTGGTGAACGACACTAATTGCGTAAGAAAATGGAAAGAGAGGTGCAACTTCTCTTTGAGATACTTTAATTTGTGACACTGGCTTCTTCTCTGAACTCTTTCTTCTGTCTCTTTAAATAAAGAACACAGAATCTCAAGTGATAGGGGACTATTAAGCCAGTCACTAAGCTTGGTCTGTCAGCCTGTCTCTTAACACCTCAGATCTAGTGCCCTCTGCCTTCCCTGCCTTGTAATTCTGCAAAGTTCTTTGACTTGTGGGGTGAATTCTACCCATGTGTAATGAGGACTTTTCTCATAATCTGTTTTCTTGTATTGTCTCCCATCGCTGTTCATCCTTTCCTGTAACCTCTAGGTTAAAGAGAGAAAGGAAGAGAAAGCTCCAAATATTTCCAACATTGTTAGTGTGAGGTAAAAAATAAAAGACAGGGGGACACCAGATCATTTCTTAGGGCATCTTAAAATTTCAAGAGACTGATGTATGGGCCACACAGGGAATCTGACCCTAAGTCTTTTCAGCTGGCCTTTTGGGGAGCTAAGAACTAGCTTTCTACCTCACTTCTGTTACTACCATCCTTTCCCCGGGCTTTGCTGTCTCTGTGCTTTGCTTTACTTTTCACAGCTGTTACTTCTTCCTAAGAAACATTCTTGCTCGTCTTTTCTCACATTGAAGATGATACACAAAGCCTGGTGCCAAGACTGATCCTGATGAAGGATTTGTGGTGCTAACCCCAACACTTGACATTGATAGCAAGCATGGCCCAGCCCAATCCAGTGTCTATCTCAAATAGCCAAAACAGGTAGCCTCATCCTGTACCCCCAGTTCATCTGAAATAGGAAGGAGCCACCTTTTGCCTTAATCTTTACCGTTTTCTGAGAGCAGAGAAATAGGCACCTTTACCACAAAATGTGTGAGCTCAGGAGCCAAACAGATTCCTCACGTCGTTGAATGGTTTATCACTTCTCTCTCATTGAGTTTACTCTTAATTTTTATTGTTTGCTTGCTACCTTTTACTTCTTTGTCTAATATAGATAGACCTTTCTCTCACACTTTTTTGGCTCTCACCAATGAAGTCTAATGAAGAGAAAGCACCATTTCTTACTGGCATTAAATAACTGGAAAATATCAAGTATTGCTATCTGCTGACTTGTATCTTCAGTGTGATGCCAAAAAGGAAGTGCTTTGAATAAGTGTCAGATTCTGATGCAGTATTTGATATTGGTTACCTGTAAGGTTAGGATAATTATTTTGGAACTCCACCTTTTTAAATAATTTCTGATCTTTGCTGTCC
Organism: Callorhinus ursinus; assembly: GCF_003265705.2. Lineage (NCBI taxonomy): Eukaryota > Metazoa > Chordata > Mammalia > Carnivora > Otariidae > Callorhinus > Callorhinus ursinus. The sequence continues at coordinate 28,088,514 of NW_027397086.1, read as the reverse complement.
TTTAACACAGGGTATTCAAACTAGAACGAGGACTCATCCAAGGTGCTTATTTAAAACAAGATTGCTAAACTTCAGTCCCCTAGGTAACTCTGACAGTGGGCAGCCAATCTGGCCTGGTCAGCTAAAATTATAAATTTAAGGTATAGTTACATCAAGATTCAGCTGTATCATTGAATTCTGTAATTTCCAAGTATTCTCACCTTCAACGTGGCCCAGTCTTCATTGCTCCATATCATTCCCACTCTGCCAACCCACAATTGGCTACACTTTTTAGCCCACCATTTTTTTTTTTTAAAGGTTGATTTATTTATTTTAGAAAGAGAAAGCATGAGCGAGAGGGGCAGAGGGAGTCTTAAGCAGACTCCACACTGAGCGTAGAGCCTGATGTGGGGGCTCAGTCTCACAACCCTGAGTCGTGAGACCAAGAGTTGGACGCTTAACCGACTGTGCCACCCAGGTGCCCCTTACCCTTAGCCCACCATCATAATGGTACTAGGGACTCATTACCCTGTCAGGCTAGTTTTACACAGAAACTGGAGGAGAGAGGAGGCCTATTGTAATTGAAGCTTACATTTTGTTTGAGGATCTTGCATTTTTCATCACCCAGTTTGGGATACCACTGTATGTGCCCATATAGGAGTTTGATTTTTACTACTCATCAGGATTGGAATATTACTGCAGCAGTCTTCATGCTCAGGCAAATTGCAGTCCTTTTAAAAAGTTTTAATTTAAAATCACTCAGAAATTGTATCTAATTTCCCGATAATAGAATCTAATAGCTAACTTTTTATAGAAATTTCTAGAAGTGTTTAATCAACTATAAATTATATACCTATAAACTGTAAAGTGTTTAGAGATATGAATTAGTTAATATGACAGAGAAACCAATCTTAAACTGAATTTAATGCCCTAGGGTATCAGATTAAATTTATCTTCTCTGTGATTCATGTCTTATTTTTACTAGATTGAAGTTAGAAGATAAGGGTCACTTTAAGTTCTTAAAATTTACAGAGGTACAAACTTCCAGTTATCAAATTAAATCACAGGGGTGAAAAGTTCAGAATAGAGGGGGGGAAGGTAGAGGTTCATTTGAATAAAGTCAGTGCTTCTAAAGATCTCTTTTGTTTTTCTAAACTCTTTCTGATACAGTAATCTGAGAATTTCTCTGTAGAGCAGAGACTTTGAAACTTTGTGGTTGTAACCCACAGTAAAAAATGCATTTATATCAAAACTCAGAATATGTATAATGGCGAATACCATTATGTGTAGTGTACTCTGATGTTTTTTATTTCAGTTTTTAAAATACTGCCGGTTGCAACCTACTATATTGATTTCATAATCTACTAATGGGTTGTGACCCTTAGTTTGAAAAGAAGAAAACACCGTATGGAGGAACTGCTATCTATTGAATATCTTCTGTTTTCCAGGCACTTCACTAGGCATTTTACAGGTAAGGAAACTGAGTCTCAGAGAAGTTAAGTGACTTGCAGAGGGTTATTCAGCTGTAAAAGGTTGAAACCAGAGGGATGTTAACTAGGTCTCTTGAACTACAAAAATTTGTTACTCTCATACTATGCTGCTTCTGTATATAAAATTAAGGTAGGCCATTCATCCTGTTTCACCGAAATACTGATATATTCCATAAGGCAGGCTTGCTGTGAAATTACATGTGCTATTCGTTTGCAGTTTTTTTGTTTTTTTTTTTTTAATCTTTTGTCATGAAGTGTCCTGCAGCCTCAAAGTTTTTAATAGTGACTGATGTAGAAGTACCTAATTTGGTACTTTGCTGAATTTGGTCCTTAGACTGTAAAATTAAAAATGTTTCCATCCCACCTACACATCCCTACAAATTTCCTCGTATTCTATGGGTTATAGCCATCTCTTCAGCAGTCCTTTTTTGTATTAAAAATGAAACCTGTTTTTTTAATCTATCATAACTCATAGAATCAAATGATTACTGTCTTTTAAAATCATACTCTTGGGAAGCCACGTACTTACTGTAGGGACTTTAGTATTACTTAGAACATTTTTGAAACTTTTCTTTTGGAATTGCCTCCAAAGACATTTTGCAAACCACATAGAAGAGGCATCTCAGTGTTTATTAGTCACGGATTATACTCCCTTGTCCTTATGACCTCTCCTCTCATCCATTCTCAGTTTTGCTTTTCTTCTGTTGGTTTAGCTCTCCTACCCACCTACGCTGGAGCCAATAACCTAAGGGTGCCCAGACAGGGGGTATGCTGGCCAGAGTTCCTGGAGCAAGAACTTCTAGTTTATAGTGAAGCTGAATGCTGTAAAGGGAGGATCTTACAAGTCCAAAAACCTTTCTCTGTGGGCTGCCTGTAAGTGTTGTAAGTAGTTTGCACAGGACTAAGGACTGAATACTGGTAATATCAATCACAGGAAGGTGAGGAAGCCTAAAATGTAAGTATGTAATGTACAGCATTTCTCTGCAGTGAAGAACAGAAACCAAACCAAGCCATGCTTTGTGTTAACTTAAAACTGAAGGGTGTTTCTCAGGGTCTCCTTTGCCCTTTATTGCTGCCACATAAAAGCTGGGAGGAAGGATGGTGAAAAGCCTGGGGAAAAGCTCTCCTGTGAAATGGACATGTTGTTCTTTCGTATTAAAGTACAATGTGGCTTTGGCTCTCGGGTACTTATGAATGTTAGACCATGTTCCTAAGGAGTCATAGGACTAATAAAAGGCAGGAAAGCTTCCCTGGGAGCCTAAATTAATGTAAACAGTTCAGGTTCTGTTTGTGTTTTTAACAACATTTTGTTTCTAACAGGTGGTTCTTGCTATTTATATTCATTAATTTGACACCGTTTTACAGAGGAACTTCTTGGGTATTATAAACAATCAATGGCAAAAGATGAATATTATTATCCATGTCACCACTCTCAAAGAAATTTGTTTTTGGAGATAAGAAATATGTTTGTGCAAATTTAACAAAAGAAATAAATTGAATAAAAATTATTTGCCCAAGATCAAAGCTAGTTGGCACAACAGCTAGAATTATACCAAGGTCTAAGAAAAAAAAAATACCCTCGAAGTAATTTAACTAAGGTTTTGTTATGCCATATCAAGTTGCATGCTGAGGCTTATGGTCTTTCAGACCAGCTTAAATTCCAGATGAGGCAATAGCTATAGTGAAAAGAAAATTGGGGGATCAGGAGATCAGAGTGCTAATTTTGGCTCTGTCTCACACCTCTCTCCCATGGTAAGCTTTTTCTCAGTGGTGGCTGCCTTCTCCTATTCCAGCCAGGGACTTGCCAACCATAAACCTCAGTGGTTAGCAACTTGACACTCTTTATTCTTCATATCTAGCCTCTTATTGGGTCCTGTCAATTCTACTTTGAATGTTAGTTCCATCTATTTATAAATATATGCATGGTCATCACTCTAGTAAAAAACTCTTACCTCACACCCCCCACCTCATTTCCCCCAACTTTAAGCCATTCCTCACATCAGTGCCGCAAGAACGAGAACTAGGTCCCTCTTCCATTCTGCTGAAATATTTCCGGTGGCTCCCACTGAATACTCGATACAAGTTCAAATCCCTTAGGTTGGCATTCATAGCTTTCCATATTCTGGCCCCAGCTTTCTGTCTTCAAACTCAACTACTCGCCATCTGAAAATGCCACTGAGAATCAGACATTCCATAAAAATGATTTTAAGGTTTTTCTGTGGTGAAGTTAGGAACTGGTAATAAACTGTTTACATTTGTCTAGATGAAAATTCTGCAGTACTACATTTTACATAACTAGTCAGCCTAAAAGTTGTTTCTTAAGGAAAATCTTTTGTCCCCCTAGAAGAAATTACATTTAATTTCTTAACCTCTGAAACAATGTCAGTCTTGTCACCTGTGCTTCTGATAGCCAGAGCATGGGGATTTTTCTTCAGCAGCATAGATACTCCAGCCTTGAATGGACTATTGTCTAGCTCCTGTGAGAAATTTGACTAATAAATATTTGAGAAAAACAACTCAAGAGTACATGTTATTCATACATTTCTCAAGTACTTGAGATTTTCTTGGAATTATGGTTAATCATTAAAAAGATGTTTACCTGGGTTTCATTAATTAAACCCCCTATTAAACCCTTGATGTTAGCAAGGGTCAGCACAAGAAAAGACCAGTGGTGAGAATTCTACAAATTCTGTAAAGCTTACTGAATTCATTATGTTGTTGAGTGGTGCTTGTATAAGGAAACATGCAATAAATTCATTCAGCAAACCTTGAATTGAATGCCTGTTGTGTGTTGCATGCCAGGGCCATACATAGAAAAATATTAGACCTATAGAATCTACCCTTGTAAATCATTCAAGCTAATGAATTCAGGTACGTAAAGCAGGTAAATCACAGTAACATGTGGTAAGTATCTTAAAAGAGGAATAAACAGGATGAAGGGGCACAGAAGATGGAGTGATTTGCTTCCCGGAAGAGAAGGGGAAGGCTCTTAACAGTGTGTTAAGAGGTAGGCATGGGATAGGATCTTGACCACGGTCTCCAATACCCAAGTTCATGTACCTTTCCCAGTACCTGAAAGAAGGTTATGGCCGACTGAAGACAAGAGTTGTGGGCTTTGAGGTGGCAGAGGAATTCCATGTACAAAGGGTTGAAAACATGAAAGAGCAGTGTGCTCAGAGAAAACCAAGGAATTAAACTTGTGAGTGATGAGGCTGGTAGGATGGAAATATAGACTAGGGTGGTTATACGTGTTTTTAACTTAATTCTTTGTTTAAAGGAGTCGATGTGTTGCTTTCTATCAGATAAGACTGTTAGAACCCTTGGAGTTCTTCGTTTTGCCTCACCTTTGCCAGAGTTCTCGGTATATTTGGCATATTTGCTTTCCTTTCCCACATGCAAGAAGTGATGTGTGCTTTCTTGTCTCTCCATTGTGAGATCCCCTGCTTCATATTGAATGCCTGCTTTCTTCCTGTCCTGCTAGTCATTCCATAAATATTTATTGAAAACCCACTGAGAAAATAAATAGTCATGAAACTTAACCTGTTAGTGTCCAAGAGTTTTATGGTCCTGTTTTACATTTCTACAGTATTTAACCACTGCAATTCATTGGCTTCATTCACTTGTGGCGAATTCTGCAATGTTTTTTAATTTCATAGCTATAAACTTTGATTTGTGGTGGTGTGATCTCGCCAACTAGATTGTAAGCTGCTTTCAGGGCAGGGACTATATCATCTTCTTGGAATATTTTATGGCATGAAATATAGTGATGAGAAGGGGAAAAGAAATACCCCCCAAGAGTGACTTCCACATAATGAATGATGTCCTAGCATGTGTGTGGTGCCATCTTTCGGGGATATGCATGGAAATGTGAAAAAGTCTCCTAAGGCATTTCAAAACTTTGTTCAGTACTCACTTTTGTCTATTAACCTAGGACTGAGTGATGCAACAGAAGAAATCTGAAAAACACCTCCAGGACTTAGGAGCCACGAATTGAAAAATGAAGAATTTGGAGGTAAAGATATTTCTTTTTCCAGCTAAAAGTCTTGACCTAAAGAAGATACGGACATGAATCACTGAAGAAATGGTATGGAAATGTTGGGTTTATCTTCTGTATTACCATAGGATTGACGGGGTCAGAACAGTAGGCACCCAAGAAGGATTTACAATCTGATGGCCTAGTATTGAAACGGAGTAGCAGCAGGAATGTAATTGCTGTTAGGCAGGCAGGGACTGGAATCAAGAAAGGGCAGAGCGGAAGTTAAGAGGTAGGCATGAGACAGGATTTTGACCAAGGTCTCCAGTACCCAAGTTCATGTACTTTTCCCACCAAACAGCCTCTCAGTTGATAGGAATGAAAAGGAGTAAGGTGCGTGGCACTTTAAATTCTTCATGGACGCTAGTTCCTTTCTTTCGTCTCTGGGCTTAATTGTTGGTGCCAGACTGCTGCCTGTTACTGGGGTTAGGGTGAGGGTCAACAACTCAGGACTTCGTTAGCCTTCCCCTTCCCTGTTGATACCGTGCCTGTCTTCCAGGGTGGTCATGAAGATGAAAAAAATTAATAACATGTTAAGTGTCTGGAATGGAGGCTGGCTCCTGGTAACTGTACAAATATAAGTGGTGACTGTTCCTGTAATTGTTATTATTTTTTCCCCCCAAAGTTTAAAGGACCAGCACCATTAATGAAAAAGTATCATGGACCTACAAGAACAATGTTAGGGAGACACCTATAATGAGTGGAGACTTGATAGAAATACCGAGAATTCTTAAAATGACTTTTTAAAAAGGCTTATTATTAAGAATGTGGTATAGTGATGACAGATGACTGGTTGGGAGTAAATTGTTTTCATCTCTGGTGAGAATGATACCCAAACATGAAAATGTAGAACAGGGCCAGGTAGGAATAGGGTGGTGATACATCCCAGTTTGTCTGGGACAGTCTTGATTTACATCTGTTGTCCTAGGGCAGTTATTACTAATGCTTCCTTTCACTCTCAAATGTCCTGGTTTGGATGAAAAAATTACATGGTCACCCTACCTATAAGGGCAATGAAAAGAAGTGCGGAGCTGTTCCCTCCATCCCCCTCAGAAAAGCATCCATGTGTTAAAAGAATTTACTGTTTCTAGGCTTAGATAAAAAGCATCCTCCTAAGGTTAGTGGGAACTTGTAGATCTACGTGATTGTAAAGCACTACCAGTAATTTCTGAGGGACCAGAAAATAGAAAAGGTGCCAGAACACCGAGCTTGGGCAAAAGTCTAAAATTTAAGAGGTAAAAGTTCTATTTCAGAAGCCACAGACCAGGTAATTTACCTTATAATCTAGTAAAATTCTGAAATAGACTATTAAACAGTATGTTAAATTGGAAAGCCATGCTCATTATGAAGGTATGAAGAATTGGTCAATCAGAATAGATGCCCTTTTGGGCAGTGGTTAGGGCAAGAAAACAATCATAGTATCAGGCTTCCAAGATTGGTCTGGTCCTCCCTGTGTCATGTACAAGTGTACAAATGGCATCAGAGAGTGGCCATGCAGCTTCCTTCCCGTCACCCGTCCCAATAAGTAAAATGAGACACAGCACAGACGGGCAAGCACATGATCGTCTGACTGGCCCAGAGCTGGCAAAAACAACAGAGCCGCAGTTCTTAGCAGTGCTTTGCTATTACAGCAAGGTATTTTTTTAAGATTTATTTCTTTGAGAGAGAGAGTGGGAGGGGCAGAGGGAGAGAATCCTCAAGCTGATTCCCTGCTGAGTGCGGAACCCCATGCAGGGCTCTGTTCCCCCCGACCCTGAGATCACGACCTGAGCCAAAATCGAGTCGGATGCTTAACTGACTGCAGCACCTAGGTGCCCCTAGAGTAAGATGTTTGAGAAAAATGACAGCTTCAGGCACCTGGGTGGCTCAGTTGGTTAAGCGACTGCCTCCGGCTTGGGTCATGGTCCCGGAGTCCTGGGATCGAGTCCCACATCGGGCTCCCCCTTCTCTGTGGGCAGCCTGCTTCTCTGCCTCTGCCTGCCACTCCCCCTGCTTGTGTTTGCTGTCTCTATGTCAAATAAATAAATCTTAAAAAAAAAAAAATGACAGCCTCTATTAATAATTTTCCTGGAACAGAGTCCATTCTAGTTAATGGTGATATTTTCTTGTCCTTTGTTCATTTATTATGTAATTTGGCTTTTTTTTTTCCCATAAGAATTACTGATCTTACAGTGCTCTAGATTGCTGTGAATACAAAGGTAGAGGAGTTCCTGCATCTACGGCATTCACATGGTATGAGAAAGGGATACATGTACTTCCAACTGTGTATTAGACTGGGTCTTCTAAAATACATAAAGAGCTCTGGGACCACGGGGTGGTAACTGTCCTGGGCATTGAAGGACGGATAGAATTTATTAGGCCAGGCAGGGGAGGTGGAGAGGGGGAATTTTAGAAAAGCAGTTTGTAGGCTGCACTTTTCCTCTTCCTCTCCAAAACCTATTGTCTAAGGGCAGGCCAGCCCTCCCTCAAAGTGCTCTGCAAGGGGGAGCTTTGACGCCTCAACTAAAGGCCAGGTTTGAGCTATCAGCATATGGGTTCATACAGCTTCCCATTCTGATTCAAGTACAATTAAATAATCTAAAACATAAAAACTGGAGAAGCTTGTGACTGGTCATCTGGATTCAGAGTAAAATGTTCACATTATGATATTTATGACGAATTAGTAAAAAATCTAAAATAGAAATATTTTATAAATATAGTTTTATTACTTGGAAATACATACAAAAATTCAAACACAGCTAAAAAACAGTTGCCAAGCAGAGGTCCTATCCAACCTGTTTTAATGAACACATAAAACAGTTATAATCCACATAAAACAATTTAAGTCCTGAAACAACTTATTGTCTTCAGGGTCTTTAAATATTGGGCTTAAAAATTGATTACTGTTTTATTCTTATCACCTACTTAAATCTCCCCCCCCAAAAAAATTATTAACATTTCAGTTTGATTCATGAGATGTTTTATTTAGAAAAATGATTAAAGCCATTTAACTGTAGTTATTTGGAAAACTGGAATACTGTGTGTTCATTTCCAGTCTTCTGTCACCATGCATTCTTCATGATTTCCAATTGTTGCTAACAGAAAGCACTTGTAACTTCCAGCAGCTCTTTGGCGTACTCTGGTCCAAAGAGCCCTGAAATTATTTAAGGTGGCAAGATTGTTTTTACTTCTCATTTTTGCTTTTTTGTTTAATGTCATTTTATTTTAGCTCTGCTGGACTACATCTCGTCAGAGAAAAAACAAAAGAGTTATTCTACTTTTCTTAATTGTTAATCCATTACACTCCTTCATCTATTCTTTTCGCTCTGTTTTTCTATTTTTTTTTTAATGCCTTCTTGGCAAATTTAGCACTTTCTGCAAAGTTAAGCTCATTGAGCTTTAATAATTCAACACACTCACTCTCCTTTTTGGCCTTTATGATGCCAATTTTTCCTTCCTTTGTATGTGATCTTTGACAACTTCATCATGGAGCTCAATGAAATGCTTTAAATGCCGATCCTCTAGCTTCCTTTTCAGGTTCATTTAACTATTTAAAAAACATGTTTAGAATTTCATCTAGAGAAAGTTTTCATCCTTTTGTAGTCCCCCTTACTACTAAACCAATTTTTTAAAAACGCGAAAAGGTAGCAGGTTGACAGGCAGAAGGGACTGCTTCTAGTTTGGGTTTTGCAACTCAACTGTTGTTCAGTCTTGTATCCCCTCTCTTCACAGCTGAGGAGCCTGAGGCCCAAAGTAGACTAGATAAATGAGAAGACTTCCACCTATGACATTCTCCCATGCATGGTTCGGAGGGGAAGAAGTCTAATTGTGAGTTCTAGATTCCTGGATGTTCTCCGTAGTCCAACTGGTGACAAATCCCTGTGGAACCTACATCTTTTGTCATCTGATGTATCTGTTCCTCTCCATCTCTTAGTTCTGGCCATTCTCTCTCCTGTGCTGGACCCATTTCATCATATCTAGACCTGCTGCCACAATATCCTGTCTCAAACTTAAATATGAACATACTTCCTGGCTTGAAAATCTGTGAGTGGATCTCTACTGCCTGTAAGGTACAGAACAAACCTCTTAAGCTTGGCATTCAAGGCCTTGTACAATCAGCTCCCATTCTTTCTCTAACTTCCTTTCTCATTTTCTTAGCCACAGGCCGCCGCCTCCCCCTCCCCCTCCCCCCCAGCCATGCACTAGCCCTATGGCAAAAACTTAATTTCTCTAATGTATTTTGGTGTTTTGCACTTGAGTTTTTTTTTTCTTTTCCTTTTATAAAATTGGGCACCCAGTCCTGATGAGTGCTCAAGCCCTTGAGGGGTACAAAAATTACCTGACATCACTTTGCATCTCACTCATTCAATAAACATTTAAGTCCCAATATGCATAAAAGCTAAATCATGCAGCATCAAATCTATTTTAACAGCCACTCCATTACCTTCGATCACACTGAACATGTGTTCCTTGAGGCCTTTTTCATAATAACCACTCCCAAGTCAGCTCTCTGCAATCCAATATTTGAGTGTTATCTTTTGTTTATAATATTTTTAAAGCCAATTACAGGATTATAAATTTATTCCAGTTAATTGCATATGCTGCTCTTTGGTGTTGTGCGCTGCCCTGTTGAATGTTCATGAATTTTCATTCTAACTGCCTCAGATTTGGTCCATCCTCTGACCTGAAGACTACAACTTCGATTTCAGAGTTACTGATTAAAAACAATGAACTGAACAGAACTAAGACCCAACCTTGAGGAATTTCTGTCCTGCCTTTCTAAAAGTCTGGTAAGATATCCTAAACATGCCCCTTATCACCTTAACAACATTTATTATTCTGAATGAAATGGATAAGTCATGCATAACTAAAAATTCTAGGCTGATTTTTTTTAAATAACAATCATTAAATATGCATTATAAATATTCACTTTTATTTTAAAAGAATTGGAAGATGTTACATATATTACACACTACATATAATGGCACATGTCAGCCTTTTAAGCTTAAAAATAATCTTTCCCCAAACTGGGATTGACTTAGACTCCAAGTATAAAATGACTCTTGGCCTATAGCACCAACCCAGGCCCAGAGGAAAGCCAATTTCGAACCTGTCTGTCCTCTGGCATTGGGCTTCCTGATATGACACTGAGGGTCCTCTCCCTCTGGTTTTGTTCCCTGGCAGTATTGAGGCCTGGCACAGGGACCCATTTGACTATACACTGCAGGCCTAGGAAATCAGAGAATCTAGAGGGGATGGCAGGGTCCTCTAACAATTTTACAATGGAAAAAAATTAAAAATATTATGTGCCTTGTCTTTGTTTTTGATCTATACCACTATAACAAGACTCTACAAGATAGAAGATAAGAATTATTGAAATACAATTTCTCTGCTGGTTTTTGTCTTTGGAAATTAACGTGTCATGATAGGAGGAGACTTAAAAGTCATCTGGTTCAATACTGGTAACCTGCTCTACTAGTATCTCAGATTTAGGTATAATTCAAAGTTTTAAATGCCATCCATATGCCATTTTGTTAGACAAAAACAAAGAAATTTAATAACACTTTTCATTTTCTTTTTCTTAATTCATAAGGACAATTTCTGCCAAATGTTCTGGCTTATGGCTCTCCTCCTCTTCATAGTATGTTTAAGTTACATATTAAGAATCCAAAAAATACCACTATGGAATTTTCATAAGCAATATCCGACCAATCAGTAAAACACAGTACACAGTGTGAAAATTTTAATTTATTCCCCTCCCAAGTATCCAGAATATATACCCTCTTAGCTTTGAGAAATGTGACAATGAAAATACCAACAGAATTGATCGTATATAAAGAAAAGCACATACTACACAGGAGACATCCCTAAGTCCTCCCTAACCTAGCAGTGCAAGTTAATGGTATGTTTCTGGTACTGTCACCTTTCACTTGATTTATAAAAATTTTACAGGACAGATGTAAAGATAGGCCTCTGATTTTTATTTTTATCCCTAACAGATTTTTAAAAAGAGGCTATATTAAATGACAATGCATTTTGAGTCAGGGGGAGAAAAAAAAATTAAAAACCCAAAACTTCTTTCAGTTTATTCAAAATAAAAATACACATAGAATTATGAAAATATAGGTTTACTATTTCCACCACGTAAGTTGATGCTGCTGTTTGAAAGGCTTGCAAATTGTTTTTCAAGTTTTTAAAGCTCATCTCGATCCCTCAATAAAGTATACCTATATTCGCTGGGTGCTAATTTCTGGAAGGAGCTCTCAGGTGGACTGCTTGCTACGTCTTGGACTTGCTGCAAGAGAAAGAATAAAACATAACCAATATATTTTATGGAGCTATACTGTTTTAATAAAAGTATCAGATGAATGGTAGTTGTTTCGTAATTATTTGCTTAATAAAGATAGCTACCGCGTGCCAAAGGCCAGAGTTAAGTTTGAAATCTTGCTTTCCCCATTCAAATGCCCTTACTAGTAATACTCTCTAGGGCAAGGCTGCCATAGAGCCCTTACCTCTGGACCTGTCGACAGTTCCTGAGGTGTAGTGGAAGGAAACAAAATACCTAAGTGCTTTCTAGGTTATTTTGTAGAGGCAGCACAACCATGACTAAGTTGGCCCAAATCCTTCCTTCTTAAAAATGACTACAAAGAGTACTAAAGGCACCTACTCTGTAGATAGAGCTTTCATTTAGCAATTACCTGGATACCAGAATTTAGTTGACATAGGAAAATAAACACTTCCATACTGTAAGAAACTCATTTCTGTAGTATTTCACTTGTGCACCAACAATGGACAAAAATACACAAACTATAAGAGTGACAAAGAAAAGGCGGTGTGCAGTCTTTCCTTTATCTCCACATGATGAGCTCCTCAAGAACAACCATGCTGTCACTGTTTTAATGTCCCCTGTAGTTAACATAAGCACAAAGTGCCTGTGTTACATACCCTGGATACTGGCTCATTCCCATTTTTAATGGGAAAGCAACATCTGCAAATTTCCCATTTTATTTTGTCATGTTCCCCTTCCCTAATATATTTTTTATTTGTATTTTTACTGAGATATAGGTTTGGTTTAGGCCATAATTCTATTACTATAAAATATAAGAAGTTCACTGTCTAATGAAGAAGTTGAAATAAATCAGGATAATACAATAATGGTAACTAACATTTTTTCCTAATCTGATAAAATATTAAGCAGTCCTACTTTCCTGAGGGAAATCATCGCCTTTGGGTTATTGCCAACAAACTGTTTGCTTCTATAGTTGCTTAATTATCAAAGAAAAATCTGACCTCACACTTCAAGGAAAAAGCATGTCATTGGATTCCTAAAGGGAACTCCTGACACTGAACTTAATCTTCAGGAAAAATTGAACTAGATTTTATTTTTCTATGTGGAGGTTCCTTGGGCAAAACAGTTAAGTTCTGGGCATATGAAATAAGAGTTTTGTTATGTATCATCTTCCCTCTCAGTATAATGGTAACAGACAGAATATAAATCAATAATGCATCAACATGCAATTTTTAGAGGAACACTTTACTGCTTTAACACTTCCTGCTTTAACAAAGCAGGAACATAGAAATATATTTGTAATAGAAGTTAAAAGGTAGAAAAGTCAAATTCTCAGGCTAAAAGTTACATAAAAAGCAAATACAAAATTTTCATAAATAGTTGTGAAACATTCTAAATCTCAAATGAAAAGCTGCATTAAACCTTAAGTTTTGAACATTATAAATACTGTATTGGTGAAGGATGCAAGAATACCAAATGATTATTTTCTTTGTAGTGTGGTCAATCTCCTGGCCACAGAGGAAGACTTGACCAGTTAATGGAATCCACGGACTTCTTCACTGATCTACCTACCTAATTCTTACCTCCCCCTTCTGTATTTGAAGTCAACAGTATTTAATCTTTTACCCATATTCCACAGGACATAACACCACTTCAGTTTATGTGACCAAGAAACTATACTGTATCATTCTTGAAACTTTTCTGAAGTTCTTTACTTTAAAAATTAATTTTAAAAGGAACATAATTTATTATTTAGAGTCTATTCAGAATTTCATTATAAAGATCTTTCAGAGCAGAAACTCAAGCCTATACAAGAGCTTTAGATCCTCTTCAAGTCTAACTGAAAAAGAAAAGAGTTCCCACTGAAAAACAAGAATCCCACCTGTCCTGGGGCTATATCGGTTGGGTCAGGACCATGATGGAATTCTCTGTGCAGTTTTCCAGAATGTAAGTCAAATACGAACTGCTTGAGTTTTCCAGGAATTCTAGAACAAAGTAAGATAAAAAATTTAGCTTAAACTGTTAAAATGAACTTAACTCTATTTTACCAACTTCACACATTAAAAATTTTTCTTTAAATTTTACCTACAATCTTACGAAATTTTTATACAGGTATAATCATGAAATGTAGATGCTCAGTTTTGTGTTCTAATTCTCACACTTGTTTCATAGAAATGTTTCTATGCTTATTTTAACAGATGCATTAGAGTCCATCAAGATGTTGTCTTAAAACTTAACCATCCCTTATTGTTGGGCATTTATATATTTTCCTTAATACATGTAACTAAAAAAAAAAACTCATGTTCTGCAAAATCACACTAAAATTAACAGGATTCAAGGGAAAAACAGCATTAGGGGCTAACCACTTAAAACTATGTAGCTTTGTAACCAGAGTACTACGAAGAGCCTCGAACAAAAATACTAACGTTGTTCAGCCTCTTCCACTGTGTCGGCCAGGTGATCCTCTGTAGCCTTAACCTAGAGCCTGTAAGTCCTTTTTTGAGATACGAACTGAGATCCTTGAGGGCATTCACTGCCAGTAGGACCAATTTTACCAAAATAATTTAAAGCAGGCTGTAGCTTTTTCATGTTTTGTTTTGTTTTTTTCCCCTTAAGCGTAAGGGAAAAATCTCAACTTCAGCCACATGGGCAGCTCACTGAGTAAGTATTAAGCACCACTTAATACTGTGAAAAGCAAAGCACTTCTCAAGGCCATGAAACTGACACTCCCCCACTTTTTGGGTTGGGGGAGGTCTTCATACACCACTAAACCATTCTCTCTCAGAGAGAGCACGTGCCTGTGAGTAGAGGGTGGGGCAGAGGGAGAGCAGCAGACTCACTGCTGAGCGCAGAGCCCAGTCGTGTGGCTTCATCTCAGAACCCCGAGATCATGACCCCAGCCGAAAATAAGAGTTGGTCCCTTAACCGACTGAGCCATCCAGGTGCCCCTAAAGCATTCTCTTTAATGGTGAAAAAACTTCTTTGATGGCTTCAAAACATTTTGAGGGAAAGAATATGAACCAACACAACTCACTCACTTTAACATCATTTCCCTAATTACCACTCAATGAGCAAATTTGCACTACAGACACATGCACCGTAGCAAAACAGACTATTACAAGGCTAAGCAGATTGACGTATCAGCCTTTTTTTCTTTATTGCCTTGAGTTGTATCCAATAAAGTAGTAATACAGATTTCCACAACTTACAAGGGGGATACAGCCCCATAAACCTACCCTACATTGAAAAATCCTAAGGAGAATACATTTAATACACCCAGCCTACCTTAAATGTGTTCAGAACACTTACAATACCCTACTGGAGCAAAATCCTCTGACACAAATCCTATTTTATAACAAAGTACTTAATATGTAACACTGAATTCTGTACTGCAAGTGAGAAACAATGGTTGCATGGGTATAAGTGTGTCCGTTGTTGATGCCTGTGATCTCGGGGTTTACTGGGAGCTGTGGCTCACTGCTGATAGCCAGCATCACAAGGGAGTATCTTAGTGCACATCACTAGCCTGGGAAAAGATCAAAATTCAAAGTATAGTTTCTACTAAATGTGTACTGCTTTTGTACCACCGTAAAGCAAAAAATTGTAAGCCGACATCCAAAACTAATGATGTAATGTATGGTGATTAACATAACAATAAAAAAATTTTTAAAAAATTGTAAGCCAAACCATCATAAGCTGAGGAGTCTGTTGAGTAAATAAGAACTTTGAGTGTGGGTAAGTTATACTGACAAAACAGTCGATTTTTGCTATTTGTCTACCTGTTCTTTGAAAGCTTGCCAACATATTTATTAAAATTTGTTTTACTACTTTAATAAAAGACACCTGCATTTTAATTTCCATTTCTTCAGAAATTAAGCAATTTTTCCACCATTTTAATTTATATTTCTGCTCATAAGAACTGTCTGTCTTCTACTGAAACCTTGGCATTTTGAAAATTCATTATATATTTTAAACCTTTCTTCATATGTCTTACAAGAATTAAAATGCAGGTCCATAAACACTTTAATTCAATAGAATTGCCTTTTTAAATCATCATTTTTGGGAGCAAAGAATAGCTAGCCTGTGTTATAACTGCTAGTTTCTTTTTATCCTTTCCTGAGGTCCTGCAAGTGCTGCTGCTTCCCTTCAATAACTCCCACCGAGATGTACCAAGCAATAACTTCATTGTACACCCATTTTGGCTCCCCACTAGCTCCAATGCAACAGAGACCAGCAGGTGTCAAATGCACAGTTTACAAATACAAATGACTGTCAGGTAGCTCTATTGACGGAAATGCTTCTGAAAGGTTCTGTGGGGCTGAAGAAATTGCACATGCACTAAAGATAAACACTGAGAGATCAATTTAAATTTAATATGACATCATCTGCTGTCACCCACAGCAAACTGCTACAATATATCCATTCAAATCAAAGAATCACAAATGGTCTCTAATGTTTAAGATAAAGCCCCTGTTAAGTTTGTTATTTTATAAAGTCCAAAGCCAACAGCAACCAATACAGTGTGACTTGCTTTTTCTAGTCAAAAAATAATTTATAATTAAATGTTAAATGTAACAAATTCATAGAGAACACTCAAAACAGATTTCTTCCTAACTTGATTCTTTCTCATTGTCAGCAGATGAGAAAGAACTGTGAGCAAAAGGCAAAGGAAGATACAATGAATCTGAATTGATGTGGTAGAAAAACATTACAAAAGAGCTCTTATCTAGCTTGTGGCCAGAAACTAGCCATCATTAACAATCAGTGAATCACAGTGTACTATCAAGAAAACAGACAATGTGGTTATGTGCTAAAAAGGAAAATAAATGGATCCTTGCCATAATAAATTCAATTATATTTTTATACTTTGGGGTACAGTTTTTCTAATTAGAACACCTAGGTGTTTCTTTCCCACCTTTCAGACACTTTTCTGTTTTCAATTTTGATTTTTAGGTGATGCAAAATTTAGGGACTGTGAAATGTGCAAATGTTAAGTGTCATTAAATGAGCTCTGACATATGTATATTACAGTAAGAAGCATTTTTATTTTTTAAAATTGACATACAGTGGAATTCACTCTTCTAGGCTTATAGTTCTGAGTTTTAACATATGCACAGCATCTAGTAACTATCTCCACAAATAGGATACATAACAATTCCAACACCCTTTTTTTTGGTCAGACCCTCCACTTTCCCCTAACTCTTGCCAACCACTGATCTGTTCTCTGTTCCTATAATTTGCCTTTTCCAAAATGTCTTGTACTTGGAATCACACAGCATGTAACCATGAGACTGGCTTCTTTTATTTAGCATACTGCTTTTGAGATTTATCGATTCTGTTGCATGTATAACTTTGTTCCTTTATTTATTGAATAGAATTCCACTGAGTGGATATACCACAATTAGTTTCTCCTTTTACCCACTGAAGAGTATTTGGGTTCTTTCAAGATTTTGGTGATTCTGAACAATGCTACTACAAACATCTGTACACAGGTTTTTGTGTCTAGGAAAAATACCGGCTTATAATATGGAAGGTATCTGTTTAACTTTTTAAAAAAAACCTACCAAGTTGTTTAAAGTGGCTGTATCATTTTGCAACCCCACCAGCATCGTATAAGGGTTCAGCTGTTCCATATTCTCAACTGGGATATAATAAGTCCTTAAATTTAGCCATTCTAAAAAATGTATAATGGGATCTCACTGTGGTTTTTGTTTTTTAAGATTTTATTTATTTATTTGACAGAGACACAGCGAGAGAGGGAACACAGGGGGAGTGGGAGAGGGAGAAGCAGGCTTCCCACTGAGCAGGGAGCCCAATGTGGGGCTGGATCCCCAGATCCTGGGATCATGACCTGAGCCGAAGGCAGTCACTTAACAACTGAGCCACCCAGGCACCCCTCATTGTTTTAATTTGCATTTCTCTAATATCTAATGATGTTGAGCACCTCTTCATGTACTTACTTGCCATTTGTATATCTTCTTTGGATTCTAACAGTATCTTTTATGGAACAAAAGTTTCTAATTTGTTGAGAGCCAATTACCAATTTTTTCTTCTATGGACAGTGCTTTGGGTGTACTGAGAGCTCAGGTCAGAAAGAGTTTCTACATTTACTCCTACGAGTTTTACGGTTTTACCTTTTACATTTAGGTCTACAATTCTGAGTTATTTTTTTATAGGAGTTTCTTTTATGGAGATGTTTAGGTGCTACAGCACCATTTATTGAAGAGATTATCCCCTTCCATTGAATTGTCTTTGTATCTTTAAAAAAAAAAAATCATTATTTGTATACCTATTTCTAGACTCTCTGTTCTGTTCCACAGCAATACATACCTATTTTTTTCACAAATACTATGCTGTTGTAAATATTTCAGCTGTACAGTAGGTCTTAAAACCAGGTATTATGAATCCTTGTTTCTTTTTCAGTTGTTTAGTTTCAATTATTCTAGTTTTACCTTTCCATATAAATTTTAGAATCAGCTATAGCTACAAAAAAATCCACTTAGATTTTGTTTGAAATTGCATTAAATCTATAGATAAACTCGAGGAACACTGACATCCAAACAGTGCTGAATCTTCCAACCCAGGAACACAGTATGTTTCTCCATTAATTTTGGTCATCTTTGATTTCTTTCATTGGCGTTTTGTAATCATCATTGCTAGGGGTATACGTAGTTCTTTTTTCTTTCTTTTGGAGCCTATTATGAATGATAGTTTAAACATTTTTGGGTTTCCAAATGTTCACTGTTAATAGAAATAAAAGTGATTTTTAAAAAGGTGACCTTGTGGGGCGCCTGGGTGGCTCGGTTGGGCAACTGCCTTCAGCTCAGGTCATGATCCCAGGGTCCTGGGATCGAGACCCGCATCGGGCACCCTTCTCGGCGGGAAGCCTACTTCTCCCTCTCCCTCTACCTGTCGCTCCCCCTGCTTGTGCACTCTCTCTCTCTCTGTCAAATAAATAAATAAATAAATCTTAAAAAAAAAAAAACACTAAAAAAAAAGTGACCTTGTATCCTGCTGAACTCATTAGTTCTAGGAGCTTTCTTGTAAATTTACTGGGAACTTCTACTACATACACAATCATGTTATCTACAAAGAGTTTCTTTCTAGTCAGAACACTTGTTTATCTATTTGTTTGTTTTTTGTCCTACGGTACTTACTAGGACTTCCAGAATCATACTAAATATAACTGGTGAGAGTGGACATCTTTTTTTTCTTTTTAAATTCAATTAATTAACATATAGTGTATTATTAGCTTCAGAGGTAGAGTTCAGTGATGCATTAGTTGCATGTAACATCCATTGCTCATCACATCCTGTGCCCTCCTTAATGCCCATCACCCAGTTACCCCATTCCCCCCCATCTCCCCTCCAGCAACCCTCAGTTTGTCTCCCAGAGTAAACATCTTTATCAAAAATAATAAAATATCTAGGAATAAATTTAGCCAAGGAGGTGAAAGAGTTGTATATTGAAAACTGTAAAATACTAATGGAAGAAGACACAAATAAATGGAAAGACAGATCCTGAGTTCATGGATTGGAAGAATATTGTTAAAATGTCCATACTACTTAAAACAATCTATAAATTCAGTGCAATCCCTATCAAAATTCCAATGGCATTTTTCATAAATAGAAAAAATTCTGAAATTCATATGGAACCACAAAAGACCCTAACTATAGCCAAAGCAAGAGCAGTCTCAAGAAAAAAGATGAAGGCATCACACTGTGTGATTTCAAAATATACCACAAAGTTATAGTAATCAAAACAGCATAGTACTGGTATAAAAAGACATCAACCAATGGATCATAACAGACAGCCCAGAAATAAATCCACACATTAACAGTCAACTGATCTTTGACAAAGGTGCCAAGAATAAACAAGGTGGAAAGAATGGTATTTTATTTTATTGAGAGAGCATGAGCGGGGGCGGAGGCAGAGGGAAAGACATTTTTTTTTTAAATATTTATTTGAGAGAGCAGGGGGAGGGAGAGGGATAAGTAGACTCCCTCCTGACCGCAGAGCCTGATGCAAGGCTAATCCCATGACCCTGAGATCATGACCTGAGCCAAAACCAAGAGTCACCCACTTGATTGAGCCACCCACGTGCCCCTAGACAGAGAATCGACATATTGTAACACTATAAGAAAACACAGGGGAAAAGCTTCTTGATACTGGTCTGGGCAATAATTTTTTTGGAAATGACCCCAAAAGCACAGGCAACAAAATCAAAGACCAACACATGTCATTGCATTAAGCTAAAAAGCTGCATGGTAAAGAGAACAACAGAGTGAAGAGGCAACCTACAAACTGGGAGAAACTATTTGCAAACCATCTATCAGATAAGGGATTAATATCCAAAAAATAAAAGGAACTAAAACAACTCAAGAGCAAGAAAACAACCTGATTTTAAAATGGGCAAAGGACCTGAAAAGACATTTAAAAAAAAAGACATTTCTCAAAAGAAAACATACAGCCAACAGGTACATGGTACTGTTGTGCTCAATATCACTAATCATCAGAGAAATGGAAATCAAAACCTGAATGAGCTATCACCTCACACCTGTTAGAATGGCTTTTATCAAAAAGACAAAAGGTAAGTGTTGGCCAGGATATGGATAAGAGGGAACCCTTGTACACTGTTCGTAGGAACGTAAACTGGTACACCCACTACAGAGGTAGGGAGGTTACTCAAAAAATTAAAAATAGAACTACCATATGACCCAACAATCCCACTTTTGGAAATATACCCAAAGGAGATCAAAGCATTGCCTTGAAGAGTTACCTTCACTCCCGTGTTCACTGCAGCATTACTCTTAATAGCCAAGATAGAGAAACAACCCAAGTATCCATCTATCGATGAATAGATAAGGAAAACACGGTGTACACGCACGGGAATATTGTTCAGTCTTAATAAGGAAATCCTGTCATTTACAACAACGTGGATGAACCTGGAGGACGTTATACTAAGCCAGACACACAAAGACAAACACTGCATGATCTCATATAGGTGGAATCTAAA
This sequence comes from Callorhinus ursinus, assembly GCF_003265705.2. Classification (NCBI taxonomy): domain Eukaryota; kingdom Metazoa; phylum Chordata; class Mammalia; order Carnivora; family Otariidae; genus Callorhinus; species Callorhinus ursinus. Next base: position 28,067,728 of record NW_027397086.1, on the reverse strand, counting down.
AGAGCAGAACTTCCGAGGGACTGGAGCGGGAGGGAGCGGGAGGGAGCGGGAGGGAATGGGAAAATGTTGGTCAAAGGGTACAGTTAGAATACCAGCTACAGGAAGAGTACGTCCTAGAAATCTAATGTACAGCGTGGTGACTACAGTTATTAATATTGTATTATATACCTGAAATTTGCTAAGAGAGTAAGTAGATTTTAATTGTTCTCACCACAAAAAGTGAGGTAATGGATACGTTAATTTGCTTGACTGTGGTAATTATTTCAGTGTATACATATATCAAAATATCATGTTATACGCCTTAAATATAAGCAGTTTTGTCAACTCAATAAAGCTGAAAAAAGAAGGGGGAAGACAACCTGGGGTAGAGAAGGAACCAATCTATGTGGCTGGAGCCAGAAGTCTACAGAATGTGAGCTAAGAGATATAAAACCCACAGATGATTAGAGGTGAAAGTCCTACCAAGTTCCGGCTACATCCTGTCATGGTAAATCAGAACCCCATCCATGCAGAAGTTATGGCAGGGCAGAGGAAGAAGCTGGTATCCGGAGAGAAGGATGGAGCAGATGGGAAGTGAGGAGCCCAGAGAAGAGCTTTGGGGCCCCAGAGGAAGGGAAGGGAGTAGCTGCCCCAGCACTTTCCAGCAGTGTGGGCTGTCTGTGCCTCCTGCCAACTCAGCTCCTGGTCAGGTTCCTGTAGTTTCCAGCACAAACCCCTCACTTTTGAGTTCCTTGGAGTGAGTTTCCTTACAACTGCATGCCCTCCGACAGCAATAGAAATATCCAACAGAACTTTCAGTGAAGATAGAAAATGTTGTATACCTGTGATGTCAAATAAGGAGCCACTACCCACATGAGGCCACTGAGCACTTAGAGCACCTGGGACACTGACTTTTAAATCCTACATCATTTTAATTAAACTTCAGGATTCATACAGGGCTGGTAGCTACCATACTGGACAGCACAGCTCTATGATTATTACCACAAGGGGTCAAAGACAAGAAGCACAATCAGTAAAAAACAATGAAAGAGCCAGGACGCCTGGGTGGCTCAGTCGTTAAGCGTCTGCCTTCGGCTCAGGTCATGGTCCCAGGGTCCTGGGATGGAGCCCTACGTTGGGCTCCCTGCTCTGCGGGAAGCCTGCTTCTCCCTCTCCCACTCCCCCTGCTTGTGTTCCTCCTCTTGCTGTATCTCTCTCTGTCAAATAAAATCTTGAAAAAAAATAAACAATGAAAGAGCCAATAAAAGGAAAACCATGATGGTGTGTCCTAGAACTCAAGGAGAGGGTGCTAAACAGCACCAAAAATGACAAGAATGATAAGGAGGATGAGTCTGGTAAAGTCCCATCAGTAGCAGTGTGTTAATTTGTTCACAGGAAAACCTGGATTCAAACAACGGGTTAAATCATGAAACCCATACAAAGGCAAACTAGCCATTAAAAGTAAAAGAAAAAGTTTCAATTATGGGAAGATGTTTATAATGTGTGGATAAATTAAAAAGACAATTCATAAAATAGCATAGCCCTGATTACATTTATAACACACTCATGTGTCTAGATCTCTGGTTTGTGGATTTATGAGTGATTTTTAATTTATTCTTTGGCATTTTGTTAACTTTCAGAATTATCCACAAAGAACATAAATTGTTTATACTCAGAAATAAAGGAACAAATGATAAGGTTAATGCACACATACACAAAAACAGTAAACATCTTTGCCTAATTCCTGATCTTAAGGGGAAAGTATTCAGTCTTTCACTATTAAATATGATATTAGCTGCAGGTTCTTTATAAATGTCCTTTATCAGACTGAGGAAGTTTCCATATACTACTAGTTTATTAAGCATTTTTGTCATGAATGGATGTTTAATTTTGTCAAATGCTTCAGCATGTGTTAATGTGATCAGTTTTTTTGTTATTCATTAATATGCTGAATTACACTGACTGGTTTCTGAATGTTGGACTAGCCTTGCACACTTGGGATAAAGCCCACTTGGTTGTACATTGTTCTTTTTTATATAGCTGGATACGATTTCCTAGTATTGCTCACTCTACTTTTTAACTCAACTTATACAATGTAGTACAAACTCATTTAATGGATTGTAGTAGTAAGAAAACAGTATTTTGCCATTTAAGTTACTTAACCTCTTTCAGCATCAGCTTTCTGATTTGTACAATTAAAACAACTTAATTGTACTGTTTTTATAGTCTAAAGACTTAGATTTGAATCTGATTATTTCCTGTAACAGGCAATATAGCCTTATCATAGTACTGACCATGTTATCAGCCACCGTTCTAAGAGCTATTAGATATACACAGTCATTTAAGGCCCACAACAGCCCAATGAAGTAGATATTGTTAGCATTCCCATTTTATAGATGAGGAAACTGAGGCACAGAGGTGGTTAAGAAATCGCGCAGAACGATAGAACTAGTAGGTAATAGGGATCAAAATCTAAGCAGTCTGGGTCTAGAGTCTAAGCACCTAACTGCTAGCTCTTTTGCCTCTTGGGTGACTTGGCTTTAGTAAAGTCACTACTAAGAGCTTAAGTTCTTCAAAGTGGAAATAATACCTGTTTTATATGCTTCTTACAGAAACAGAACATACACAAAGTATAATGTGAAGCTGGTACAGTGCCTGCCTCTGTCAGAGTTTCATGTTTATTTTGCTGGCAGGATCAAATAAGGTAAACTGTAGTGTAATCACTTGTAAAGTATAAAGTACTTCTAAGAAGATAAGGTCAGTTGTACGGTGAGTACATTACATGAGAGTAAAAATGGTGTTTAGGGACTCAGCCCACTGTATGTACTGCCCAGTGGCTGACAGGAGGAGCACATTCAGAAAAATCACAACTCCGGAAGGTGAACAGGAAAGGAAGGGAAGGGAAGGGAAAAGGGCGAATGGCCAGTTGATAAATACTAGGATATATTCCAGATGTGCAGATATTTATCCCAAGTAGTCAAACTCTTAAACATACAATAAGCAGATCAAACTAAGAGCAAATTGCTCAAAACGTTTATTGAATATCTAATGCGGTCACAAAGCAGCTGGTATAGAAAAAGATAAAAAAGCTAAAGAAATAAAATTTGCCTTTTTTAAGAAGCTTTCTCAGTACCTATTTTTTCCACTTAAAGCCTCGGGTGGGGGGGAGAGGACCCCTAGATCATGAAGAACAAAATGAAATTCTCAGAGTTAAAAGAGACCTAGTTTAAAAATCTTCTACCTATCTCTCCCAAGTTCTTTATCATTACGCCCAATTCCTGGTTTGCTCCCTCCAAGTTCAAGGAGGCAGGCTAATTTGTCATAGCAGATGACCAAACTGCTGAATTAGTGAGACAGCTACCCTCCAGTTTCAGTTTTGTCCTGCCCCTCTCATCTCCCCACTGCAGCCACCCCTCACCCTGCCAAAATGCAGCCAATCAGCTGCAGCCAAGTCTCCCAGACCGAGTAGTTTAAGGAATTATGATAATTTTCGGTGATTCAGTGATCTGGGACAAATGACCTCGATCCCAGAGCTGGGGGACTCGGCATTACAGTAGCCTGCTCCATTTTCCCAGGCATGATCTGAAGGCTGTTCTGCCCTTTCCCGTCTCTGGGGCTCCAGCAGCAGTAGGTATGGACACTTTAGCAAAGGTACACACGGTCCGGTATTTGCTGGTCACAATTGTTTGGAAGGTGAGATTCTCCTGAAAGTCCTTCAACAGCCTTCTGCCATACCCCACCATCTACTTTCTCCTCCTGGGACTGTAGACCATTTACTAGACCTGCCCTTAGGTGCTCCTAGGTTCCTAAATTATCCCCCATTCTTTTCCTCTACATGTAAAATCTATTCCTTCACATTTGGCAAGAAATCAATCTGGTCAATCTATAGGAAAAAAAAACACAAAGATTCACAGATCTGTGATTTAGTTTCAGGTACAAGTACTCTCTCTTCAAACATCTTTGACATTCACACTTACACTGCTTTTTGTATGTACTAAAAATGTAACTGCTTTGATGTGATGTGTTAGGAGCTTGGGACTTTGGGTTCAATATGCTCGGACATGAATCCCAGGCCTCCTGCTAGTTAGTTGTGTGGCCTTGCTGGTTGTTACCTCCCTAAGGCTCAGTTTCTCCGAAATAAGGGAGAGGTCATAGAACACTGGTAGCATGCCCCCCGCCCCCAACCCCATGCCAGCTCTGGCGTGGGAGGAGATTGCATACCATAAATCTGCTTTCTTGCTCCTTACCACAACCACACTTCCTCCAATTGACCCCAGAAATGCTGAGTTAATAAAAGTAATAGTAATTACAGTAATTTATGGAAACTGCTTATCATTTAAGCCTTAATTACCATGCAGCACAATAACAATTATGCAAGCCAATAAATGTGTCAGATTCACTTTGCTACATATTTTATTTGATTTTTAACACCAACATCTATTCACATAGGCTCAGTTTGTAGCTCACACAGCATGTGCCTCCTTACAATTAAAAAAATATTAGAGTGAACAGTGCCTAGGAGGGAAAATCAGGCACCTAAGGGAGAAATTGAAGAAGTAATTTGTTTCAAAGAGCTTCAAGTATAGTCAATTCTCTTATCTCCCTCCCTACTCACAGGACTAAACACTTGCAGGATAGAAGAGGACTATTTCCCATTTCCAGATTTCTTTGGAGAATCTTAATGGCACAGTTTCTTTTTACAGCAGGGCAGAAGTAGAATGCTGCCAGCTGATAGTTTAGTTTTTCTTAGGCAGGTGCCCACCTCTTGGTCCAGTAAACTATACCTGGAGAATAGGGCAGCTGGGTCATATGATAAAGAATACACCTACTTGTGTTAGTTGGGTTCTCTGACCAACAGACATCAAGACAGGATTGGAAGTGCCAAAGTAGCACTTAAATCTGACTTCAAAACTAGAGAAGAAAATTTAAGACAGCCCAGATGGAAATCCTCACAGATGACCCTTGATGTGTTCCTAGGAACAGAAGCCGAAGTTGGGCATAATCTGGATGCTGACCGATAGTCAAGTCAGTATCCTGCTGACTTCCACTAATATGAGACTTTGTAATTGGGACTGTAAGTCTGCAGTGAAAGCAAAGAGGTAAAGAACCAGAGATTTATCCACTGTGAAAGGTAGGGAAATGTGCTGCTAACAGCTTCATATAAATAACCGATGCATAAGGTAGGACTTTTAATGCCAACCAGTCTCTCTGCCTGGAAGCACTTACAGCAAGCCCAGACACTAGAACTACCCTCTCTTAAAAAGCTCATTCTTTCAACTCGAGCTTGTACAGCTTCAGGAAGCAAGCCTAAGCAATGACAGGAAGACGACACCCAACCAGGTAAGACATTTCCATCCAGCCCAACAGTCCATGCGCACGTGCTTGCTAAGGAGACTGTGGGAGTTCCACCGGGATGCTAGGGAGATCTGGACCTTTCAGGTGGATTTCTGGGTACAACTACTCTTCCTGGTAAAATCCAGCACAGTCCTGCCTCTCAATATCCCCTTACCTCGTCACTCTCAGTAAATGATCTTGCTTCCCTAGCCACAGTTAAAAACAAGAACTGGACAGGTACATCTGCGGTCTTCTGCTGCTATGACTAACACCGGACTCCCCAAGCACCTGCAAAGGAATGCACCCTTCCTTTCCTCTCTTTCTCATGGGCAAGGAAGAAGGTTCTTTCCTTTGCTTCTCATTCCCTCTGTGCTCCTTGGGGCTCTGCTTGATCAATTAGCCCCTCTTTTCCTATCTTTTCCATAACTCTTCAATCCATTTGATTCTTTCCCACAAGTATTTAATCATGGTTAGTTTCTTGTACCCTGGCCGGGGGGGGGGGGGGGGGGGGGGGGGGGGGGGGGGGGGGG